>NC_081530.1:4576760-4887593 GCF_030273125.1 Centropristis striata
AGAGATGTCACTGCGTCGATCTCATTGCCATTACTGCTGCAGAGGGAAGTTATCAGGTCCAGATGCAAAGGAAAGTGGGTCACCACACTCAACATGTGCCAGACCCTATACTTCCCCATATGTACAGGGACCCACTGCTTACACGAGTGCACATATGTACACTTGCCAAGTCAGACCGTTTTCTTCCCCATCTCCCAAAATAGCTCAGAGAGAACTCAATGTGAGTGTGTGTCTGTCTGCCTCCATCTGGCGAATATCTAATCTGCACATACATCCCTGCCTGTATGCATGGTTCCACTATACGGTAAATCTCACAATTTCATCATAACTACAGGGTGTGTTTCACATCTTTCAAGTTTCTTTCTGTTTCCCCGCAGTCTTTTGTCTTAATGTCCTTCTCATATGACATCCAAACTAGTAGCTGCCTTAAACCCCCAGACCCTTTCATGCTGTGTCTCTGCCATCACAAACAACAGAAATCTGACAGCGGTGGAAGAGTGTGGTTTTGGCCCACAGATCTTTTTAATGGGGAGTTTACAGGCGAACAAGCAGTTTTTTTTCTTCACTGAGGGAGTTTAGTGTTTCTGTGCTCTGGAGGTCAGGAGGAATCTGTTGGGACGGGGCCAGCTCCATTTCAGGGGGGATTCAGCATGTGAAGAGCAAGAAAAGTGAGCCTTGGTATATCATCAGAATGGCCCAAGGCAGAGTGCTTGTGCTTTGTGAGCATGGATGTATTTAAGGCCAAGAGTGCTCTGTCAAAGCCCTCATAGAGATTTCCAAGTATTTCCCAGTGTGACCTTTTTCCCAGAAATAAATGCTCAAAATCAATGACGCACTTTTTCTTTCATCCTGCTGCCTTCAGCTATTTTTTTTCTTTTGTTGAACACTTTACAAGTTGTGACAAATTATGTGTATGAGAGCACTGATGAAACAACAGCAATATCTAGATGAACCCAGAGCATGTAAACACCCGGGCGCAGACAAACACACACCACTGGGCCGGCTGGGAAGAGTAATATGATTGGACTGGACAGCAAGTGTCAACCCATGGGGCAAATCAGCTGTGTTATGATGCGTAATCGGTCGGCTGTCTGAGGAGGTGTGTGTGGGTGTTTGTGTGTATGTCACACTGCCACACACACGGGTCGTCCCTCAGCTATGCCCAGGGTGTATTGCATTGATTAGTGTCTGAGTGTTGGTCACATCTTGAGCTGACGATGTAGCAGCATTGCAGCCATGACGGGGGAACCCTTAGAGAGGCTGCCTGTTGTTGTCTCCCTATGTGTGTGTGTGCGTGTGTGTGTGTGTATGTGTGTGTGTCCCTGACTTAGGCTTCCTTCGGGGACACATTTCAGATCAGTTAATTGGGGATGGCTTGTCCAACTGGGGACAAAAGCCGTTCTCCCATAGGGGAAAAGAAGATTTCTGGGTCAGTGGTTTAAGGTGAAGGTTAGGGTAAATCTCCAGGAAATGAATGCAAGTCTATGTAATGTCCCCAAATGTGACCTGAGTAAACACTTGTGTGTGTCTGCATGTGTGTGTGTGTGTGTGTGTGTGTGTGTGTGCGCGCGCACTGTCATTTCTGTAAACCCTTAATTCTAATACACTATCGTGCCTGCAAAGGGAGGTATGAAGAATGATTCTGTTGGGTTTGTTTTTTTTACTTGAGTCTTATTTTGGTAGTCTTCTCTGATAACACTGTACTGATCAAGTTAATTGCTTATATCTGCAGACATTGTGACATCATGGCAGGATGAGAAACCAGCAGACAGAAGTTGGAACTGGGGAAGTTTATGAAACTGTAGCTACCCTAACAAAAGATGGCGCATTACAAGCTGTGCCAATGGAATGAAATTATAGACACTTCCTGTCCCCTCACAACACTTCCAAACTAAGTTTGCAAGTGTTGTGAACGGCAAGCATGATGTATTTATAGATTTTCTTTTAACATTAGACAAATACACAGTTAAAAGCCATATTTAGTGCTACAAAAATAGCTTCCTAGCTAGAGCGTTTAAGAAGGCTGGTTGACCCTACCTTCAATTTTGACATAGTTTGGCTAACACTAAAGTTAGCTGTGTTGCCAGATCCTGGAGGCGTGTTTCTGAAACAGAGACAGGTCTTGACCAAACTTCATTTTTAGACCCACACAGTGCCCCATTGTAACAAATAGTTATTCACAAGGTAGCCACTCCCTAAAGCATACTCTGCTTTATAATTTATTTCACTTTAAATGGGGCCATTATTCATAAAATCATCATCAGACTGTATTGAAGAGCACTTGAAACAATTGAATGAGACCTTAAAGTCATTAGGAATTGTTTACTGAGGTAATTAATCAAGCTTGAAGTCTGGAATTTTCTCATTGACTTCTATAAAATCTGACCCCCGCTGGCCATTAGAAAGAATGCAGGTTTATGGCACTTCTTTACTGGCTTCACTTTCCAAACCCCGAGGTTTCCTCTTGGTAACACAGAAATAGAACTTTTTTTTCATACTAAGAGAAAAACAAGTCAAGCTTTGTAGTGTTTAGTCATACTTTGTGGAAAAAATAGCTCTTTACTTCCATAATAAGACATGATCATGAAAATAGCTATTTAAAAGCCACTGGAAAATGAAGTTAAACCTGTGACAGTTGCTGTAGCGTCACTACAAGACCATTGTCCTGCCCTCTTTCTGTTCCATCACACCATGATTGCTCAAATCAGAAGACTAAAAGCAAATCATTTTTAGCATTGTTTACTTGAAAAGAAAAAGATGGAAAATGTAGTGATGCAGTATTTGCTCATGCTACTAGTGGCAATAGTAGCTTACCACAGGAAACATTACATGATTTTGAAAACAGTTACGTAAAAGCTACTTGAAAATGTGGTTGAACTCATTTGTAGCATTGTTTCACCACACAACTATAGCAAGTAAAGGCTGAATTTGGATACATCTGTGAAGATCCTGGGCTGACTATTGGAAATATCCACTCTGCCTTTTATTCTAGGAAAATGTGACAAAACATACAACTTTAAAAACGCACTAAACAGCTTGTTAAATTGACATGTCTCCCTCTGCTTTTGGCTTATTTTTAGAAAGAGTTGAGAGAAAGCTGGATTTTTTCGCTCATTAATTTGACCACTGCAGTGCTGTATGTGAGATGCTGAAATCAAACAATTGCCAACGTGAGCCAAGCAGTGGGGAGTGAGTCTATGTGTTTGTTACACAACACTGAGTCAACGGTGTGGAGCTGTATGTACAGTAATAGCAGACTGTTGGCACACACAGAGAACAGGTGGAATAAACAGTTTTCCGATGATAATTTAAATGCATGAATATGTGTGTTTGTATTTGGAGAAGGAACCAAACAGTTCACATTGTCCCAGACTGACCGGACAGTAATAATAATACCATAACGACACAGAGGCCTCAAGGGATTCCACAAATAGAAACTTTGAAGAAGAAGGCAGGAGGAGGCAGGGAGAAGAAGGATCAGATGAGGCAAAGAAAATGGGTTGTCTGTGTTTGTCACCCACATTTATGTGTGTGCGCTTCAGAACGGCACATTCTGGTTTTTGCCTCCATACTTTGCACTTGCTGAATGTTTCTGCGTGTCAGACTCTTCTCCCCAGGCTCTTTGTTGCTTTTATAGCTCAGGCGGTCTTATCTAACCAGGTCTCCTGAGACAACCAGAGACAGAGACAGAGAGAGAGAGAGAGAGAGAGAGAGAAAGAGAGAGAGAGAGAGAGAGAGCAGATAGGCTGCAGACTGTAGAGAGGTTGCAAGGGAAACGGAAGAACTGAAAGTCATATCAACAGCGCTGCAAAAAACACCCATCCTAATGAGTCACGTCGTCTCCCCCTAGTCTTAGAATATTATTTTATTCTTAGAAAAAGCAACAGTCTCGAGCTAGCGTTGTGCAGAGTTTGCTTTAATGACACATTTTCTTTTTTTTCCTCTCAACATATTGGTGCTTGTTTGTAGAAAATTGCTGGAGGAAGCAGAAACTGCTTCAAGTGGAAACAGGTTCATAGGTAAAATGAGCCAAGCTGGTTTTAAAAGAAGAAGGGGAATTCAAGGATGTGGCAATTTTAGTGCTTTAAAGAGGGAACTGTCGTGTTTATGTGGACTTGTTGGACGCTGACCAATCAGCTCGAAGCTAATTCTCCACCTGTGTGGCTGCCAATCACAGCAGTAGCTCATTAAAAAAAGCAGCTTATGTAAAGTGGCCTGGTCACACACAGGTGAGAATGGAGGCCTGGGGGCAGAGCATGAACTGTTGACACAGACTGTACTAGAGTTCACTACAGATGAATGTTGTTAAATCTACTGTAAGAGCCAACACTTAATCCATTTTTCTACTTGGAATAATGCTAGTCAGCAATGATCATAGAGTATTGACGTGCACATTAAGCATGGCTTATTACCATCAACATGTAATTTGATTGGCAATCTTCTAATCGGGGGGTTGCTAACCTTTTTGGTGACCCCGTCAAATGAAGTACTGTATGATACACGGCTATGGCTTTAAGGCGAAATTATACTTCATGTGTGCACATCACCCAAGGTGCAGAGCAGAGTAAATTTCATCATCTGCCCACGTCTGCAAGGGTTTCCATAAAGTACTGAGAAACAGCCTACAGTGCAGGCTGTGCACACCAACAAATGTGTGAACATGCAAGTGAGTGTAGACAACTAATGTAGTATAAACAGTTTCTATATCAGACCATGAGTGGGCACATAAGGGCAAGTCTCTATATGATATTTGTTCCCTCCTGAGACTGTTATAAGGATGGGTGAAACATGCAAAGAACCCCACCACGGAAAAGTGAAGGCAACGAATCTCGATCACCCCCTGTTGGCTGGCTGCAGTTTATTATAAACTTTATTATAAACTCCATGTTAGCGAATGGGACATAAGCCAAACTCAGAGACTATATAGATAATGGATGTAGTGACCGTGGCGTCACCCATTGGTTTGTGGACAGCCCGCTTTAGGCATCAACACTTGTCGCCATCTTGTTTCCGGAAACAGTGAACAGACCATTGCTGTGTTCCAATCCCCATACTTCCCGTACTTACTATACTTAGTTTGAGTACGCAGGGTGTTCCGATTCTGATCGCGGCAAAAAGAAGTGTACCTAAAGGACCCGGATGTTGCCCTCATAACGATCAAAACGTTGACTGTGGAACAATGTACACTATACGCACTCAACGGCCGCCATCTTGTCTACGTAGCGGAAGAGGCGGAGCCAGGCAGAGCCGCTCAGCTCGAAAGAAATGTTTGTAATGGCGGCCGAAACAACAGTGGAGCGGTAGGTAACGTTGCTGACGACGCCGGCGCATTCTCCACATTTGCTGCGTTAATGGAGCCATATTGCCGGATTGTAGAAGTAAAGATTAAACAACACAAAGGGTAATTTTTTCGCCATTCAAAGCGGGAAGTTTTTCGCGGGTGACGAGCCGCGGCGGCTATCACAAGCGTCATTTCCGGTAAGTGCACCACGGAGTATTAGATTTGGAACAACACTCACCTGCTGAAATCTGCGTACTTAGTAAGTGCGGATAGTGTACTGCGTTTAAGTGTACTCATGGAAGTATGGGTATTGGAACACAGCACAGATTTGGACTATGGAGGAGCGAGAGGGATCTGATCACTGACTACAGCCTCTCTACACCTCAACCTGACTGAGAGAAGTTGCTGCTAATCCATATTAGCAATAGCTGGAGCATTAACTGGGATGTTAGTTTTAGCTAGCAAAAAAAACTAAAACAAAAGAACGTTACTTACCTGAAATAATGACCAGCGACTCCTTGGAGCATCCATTAGTCCAGCCAAATGCTGAACAAGACATTTCTTATAAACAAAATGTTAAAATAAACTGTAATTAAGTGAACATACAGTGAAAGGGTCAAAGTTTTGTGACCAAACCAGTAAACTTTTAACTTTATAACTTAACTTTATTGACACGTTGCCGTGGATACGCATTGCTCTGCTTCTCTTCTGATGACAGCTCGCCTTTTTAGTGACCTGTCAATTAAAAGGTAGCCCCGCCCCAAATCATACGATTCTTTATCTTCTAAATGGGCCATTATTTACACTATTAACATCAAATTGTCTTGAAGAAGATTTTTTTACTAGTGATTGAAACCATAGTGTTGTCCTAGAAGAAATTCTGATGTAATAAATCAAGTGAGAAGTTTTCTCATTTTGGATTGAAATGAATGGACCAAAATTCTTCTGCATCCTTCATCAGCGCCCCCTGCTGGAATTTTTGGTAGAATGCAGCTTAAGGCACTTCCTGGTTTGCCTCCCTGCTCAGACCCGGAGGTTACTGCCTGGCCAAACTAAAAAGTCAAGGTACATGTGAAATAAACCTTTCCCAAAGACAGTTTCTGTCATTTTAGAGTGTTCTTATCACTGTCATGACTTTATCAATTCATCAATTCATTTGAAGTGTCAAGACAGGGGAGAAAGTTATTGCTGCTGTGAGGAATTCCCGAATAGAGAAATGCTGTCGGAAAGGTTACTGCTGTGGAGCGTCTTGGTGTCTGACTGACCTTCAAAAGGGGGCTACTGGTACCTTTAGCAGCACCAACACAGCCTGTGAGGTTTTTGTGTTCGGTATAGCTAATGTGTCAGTCTGAATGTGGCTCACTGCAGACCCATTTAAACTGCCTGACATTTCTTCTTGCTTGAAGAAAAATGAGATTATCTCAAAAGAATGAATAAAGGGCTGATTATTACTGTTTAGGATGGAGATGTTACGGCAGTGTGTGTGTGTGGGGACAGTGAATGCATGGCAAGAACAATCAGACAGCTATCACATGCAGACAGCTCTAAATATCCGCATGTTCCCTCCTCCTCGCGCTGAGATGCACATTTATGTTAATGCCACACTACTGTACCACAGTGTTGCCTCAGCATCACATTACTGGAGCGTGATGTTCCTGCTCCAGGGCCAAACTCTGTGACTCCCCCTGTGTGTGCATGTGTTTGTGTGTGTGTGTGTGTGTGTGTCTGTTCTGCAAATCTGTTTGCAAACTGCTGAGTACAAGCCAGGGAGTGGGTTCACACTGGATTAGCTCTGAGTTGGCTAAACAACAGATAGCAGAGATAACGGTAACTGTGCATATAGGTGTGTGTGTGTGTGTGTGTGTGTGTGTGTGTGTGTGTGTGTGTGTGTAGGTGTGTGTGTGTGCGCGTGCATGTGTGTTGTGGAAGGGAGGGGGCAGCTGATATCAGCAGGAATAGGGGAAAACACTGATAAGGCTTTTCAGGATCTGCACTTCTAATGGTCATGGCGGTTAGATGCTAACAAACACGGCTGATGTTTATTGACCTTTACTGAGAAATCTTGTTTACAGAAAGCAAATAAGAAGGATGGAGGGAATAAGGAAGGAAAGAAAGAAAGAACACAACAGAAGAGGAAAAAAACTTGAAAGAAGAAACAACTGAAACACAAGTAAGAAATAGAAAGAGAGGAAAAAGAGAGCTAGAAGTGTAGCAAAGGTGCACATAAAAAAGTGAGGAAAGGAAACAAGGAGGGAGTCAGTAGGGTGGAATTAAGGAGGAAGGAAAGGTAAGAAGGACCAATCTAAGTAGTAAAAAGCAAGGGAAGACAGGTTGCTGTAAGGAAAACAGAAAGAAGTAAACAAGTCAATAATCAAATAAGGAAGGAAGTTAGAGAGAAAGGAATCTGGTGGAAAAGGTGGAAAAAAGGAAAGGAAATGAGAACAAGCAACGGATGGAAGGTAGTAGGAAAATGAAGAAGGGAGGAAAGAAGTTTAAAAGGATGAAGGAAAGGATAGGAGAGTGACAGACAGACAGTAAGACAGACAAAAAAGGAGATGGAAGGGTAGCAAAGGAAATAAGGAGAAAGGAGGGGAAAGAAAAACAAGGGGGAAGTTGGTCAAAGGGGAAATGAAAGGAGGAAGGAAATGTAACAAGGACCAATTGAAGCAGTAAAAAAAGCTCGAGTTAAATTGAAAACGGGATCTGACACAAATACAGGAAGTGAACCTGAAGAAGAGTTGTTGTCGTCTGTGTCAACAGGACAACACATCATAATCTCTGTCTCTCATCAGGACCCGCCTCCTCCTCCAGCACTGTCTCACTTGTCTCATTTGAAGAATTAAATCCTCGACAACTTGCTGTCCTGTCAGCTGCTCGTATTGTTCGCCTGCTTTGAAAATATTTGATTGATAGAAACACCCAAGCAAAACCAGAAAAACCAGGACTGCATACATCTAGTGCTTCCATCCGATATTGTAGAGGAGTGACCGTTTCCATTGTGTGACATTTGTTTATGAAGTTTGCTGTGCTTGTGAAGTGCAGCAGTGTAAATGCACAGCTGAAATACGTCAAGTCTAAACTATAGAGTGAAGAAAGAAAAGAATAAAAATGATAAAAGAAAAGACCAAAAAATAAGAATAACCAAGAAAGGAATTCAATAGGGAAAGAGGGGAGGGAGAAAAGATATATATATAAGAAAAAGGAAGGAAATAGGCAAAGAAGGAAGAAATAAAATAAGGACAGGAAGTTAGTATTAGCAAAGAAAGAAAGGAAGAAAGAAGAAAAGAAAGAAGGACAGAATGAAGGAAAGAAAGAAGGAAGGAAGGAAGGGAAGAAAGAAGGAAGGAAGGAAAGGACAGAAAGAAGGAAGGACAGAAAGAAGGAAAGAAAAAGAAAGAAAGAAGGAAAGAAGGAAGGAAAGAAAGAAAGAAAGAAAGAAAGAAAGAAAGAAGGAAAGAAGGAAAGAAAGAAAGAAAGAAGGAAGGAAGGAACGAAAGAAAGAGAGAAAGAAAGGAAAGAAGGAAGGATGGAAAGAAGGAAAGAAAGAAAGAAAGAAAGAAAGAAAGAAAGAAAGAAAGAAGAAGAAATTCTCAGTCCCTTCACAGATTTTGCCTCTTTTTCTTCCACCCACCAGCTTCAGTCGAACCCAGTGGGAGGAAACCGTCATCTTCACTTTCCCTCCTTTCTCCTTCCTCTCTTTCACCTTACCTCCATCTTTTTCTCCCCTGAATTAAACCCATCAGGATGAGGCTTCATCCCCTCTTTCTGTGGGAGGGTAAGGTGAATCTATAAAGGCTTCTCCTGTTCCCCAGCCGATCGATTGATGTCAAAGTGTTTAAGTCACAAAGGGCTGCATAAACGGCTCAGCAGCCTGCGGTTTATGCAGAACACCAGGCAAATCTTTTACAGGACTCCATTGATGTTGCTTGTTTTACCTGAGAAATAAGACGCTAATCCCCTTGATGTGCACCAAACGGAGAGGAGGTGATATCTGCGGGGGTGAGAGGGGCGGACCTCCTGTCTGTCACCTCCACATAAGACAAACAAAGCTGTCTCTGCTTCTCCTCACAGCCGAGCCGCACAAACCAGTAAGAGCAATGCCAATAGATCTGCTGTAAAACCTTCAGTATCTCAGAAAGCCAACATATAACAAAACCAATGAGGCTGTTAAACATCCTTATTGACATATGAATTATGGCACGGAATTTATGGCACTACCACTTTAAACAAACAAGAGCATCACTAAGAGGATTGGCAGCCTCTGCGGCCCTTTACGTGCATGTTACGTACTCTGTGTTATTAGGTTAGCTTTTACAGGAGATCTGCACTACTTGCTTTATAGCAAAAAATCAGATTTAGGGCAGTTTTTCCACTAGAAACACAGCAACAGATCTCTGAAAGTCTGTTTCCATCAAAGGGGCTTCTTCAGGACAGCAGGAACCATATTTGCGGTTTATGAAGCTTCTTATGGTGTGGCTTCGGACGCATGTTTTCTTCCAAGAGAGTAGTAACTGAGGCTGACCCGAACCCAACAGGTGTTCTGTTTTTTATGTTAAATCAATTCGAGCCAAATGCAGTTTATGAATTGATTTGTGTTATCCTGTCTAGAGTGCCGATTTGTCTGTCCGCCGGTGCTGCCGGAGCTGTGTGAAGGCTCGCAGAAACTTACACAATATATATTCACCAAAAAGAACTTGAAGTATGGATGGAACAGGCTTACTGGGCACAGGCCCAAAGTATCAACAACAAAGACACAAATGACTACAAAGAGACTCAAAACAATCAAAAAAGATACAAGTGACTTAAAAGGGACAGAAAACGACCAGAAAAGACAAATATGACTTGAAAGACACAAAACAACCACAAAAAAGACACAAATGACTGCGAAGAAACAAAAAAGGACCAAAAAAAAGACACAAAGTACTTGAAATGGACAGAAAACAACCAAGAAAAGACACAAATGGCTTGAAAGAGAAACAAAACAACCAAAAAAAGACACAAATTACTTAAAAGGGACAGAAAACGACCAAAATAGACAAATATGACTTGAAAGAGACACAAAACAACCACAAAAAGACACAAATGACTGCAAAGAAACAAAAAAGGACCAAAAAAAGACACAAACGACCAAAAAAAAAGACACAAAGTACTTGAAATGGACAGAAAACGACCAAGAAAAGACACAAATGGCTTGAAAGAGAAACAAAACAACCACAAAAAGACACAAATGACTGCAAAGAAACAAAAAAGGACCAAAAAAAGACACAAAGTACTTGAAATGGACAGAAAACAACCAAAAAAAGACACAAATGACTTGAAAGAGACACAAAACAACCACAAAAAGACACAAATGACTGCAAAGAAACACAAAAAAAGACAGAAACGACCAAAAAAAGACACAAAGTACTTGAAATGGACAGAAAACGACCAAGAAAAGACACAAATGACTTGAAAGAGACACAAAACAACCACAAAAAAGACACGAATGACTGCAAAGAAACAAAAAAGGACCAAAAAAAAGACACAGACGACCAAAAAAAAAAGACACAAATGACATCGAGATACACAAAATGTCAAAAACAATACACAAAATATACACATAGACATGAAAAACTTGGAAAAGATGCATAATGACCACAAAGAGATGCAAAACATCAACACAAAAAAGAGACAAAACCACCACAAAGACTTTGTTTCTTGCTCACATGTAGGAGTGGTGATGGGGTTCTTTGCATGTCTCATAATCCATCCATGACTTGAAGCACAAAACTTGAACATCATTTGTAAATATTTGTCGAGGCCCAGCCCAACGGCCGTTTTTCCGACCCGAGTTTTGCATCCACACTATAAAGCTAACCTGCATCATACTTCCTGTGTAGCAGCATCCATGAAAAAAGCAAGTAAAAAGATAATTATTTTCCATAGTAAAAGATGATGGATTGAAACAGTAAGTATGTTAAGAAATGAGGAATATTTAAAGATGATAAGGAGAATTAGGGAGAATTACACAAAGAAGAACATCATCTACAGAAAGCCAAAGAAAACTAAAGTACTACAAAAGTAAAGATTTGGATGATGTAAGACACATTGCTGCCAATAGTTGGAGCCTGTTCTTCTGATCTACAGGTGGCGATAATGCACCAAGATGTGCAGCACTGCGCCAGAAAAAGCAGTGAAGAAGAAGACTGTTAACAAGGATTTAAACAAAGCAGGATTTAAAATACTTATGCTATCATCACATTTCTTAAGTATAAACACAATGTGCTTTGGTAAGTAGCACTGTAAATGTAAACATAACTTTTGTTTGTGCAGCTTTAAGTTACATGGATAAAAAAAAGCAACATCTTCTTGGCAACAGGAAGCAAGAAACTGTCCTTGCCAGAGAAAAAGCAGCATTTGTGTTTTGTTCAAACAGCTTAAAATCAGCTGTCTTTTCACTGAGTAGCAAAAACAGTAGTGTGATGTTGTTATACCTCTAGATAAATGCAGCAAAAAGCAGCTACAAGGAACTTTCATTTTGAGTTGAGTTTGGTGGCGACTGTGAATAAAACAACATGGTCTCACAGAAATCCGTGAAATAGCCACGGATTTCGCTTAACTCAAAATCCGTGGAATAGCCACGGAATTGCTCAAATTTCCGTGAAACTGACACGGATTTCGCTACAATGCAAGTCAATGACAGTCATATTTTTCTGGCGAGATCTTCACCACAAAGTGATTATGTACATTCACTGAGTGAATATTTAGAAAATAAAACATATATTTCTTGCTAGAAATGTGATTAAAATCCATTTTTATGCAGAAACAAAGTCGAAATATTATTTTGACTGTCCGCCATGTTTTTTGTTCTGACTGCCGGAACCTTGAAAGTCACGTGACTTGGAACAAACCAATAGGAAAAAATATCAATGGGATGGCCACGGGATATGACTGTCTTTAACTTGCATTGTAGCGAAATCCGTGTCAGTTTCACGGAAATTTGAGCGATTCCGTGGCTATTCCACGGATTTTGAGTTAAGCGAAATCCGTGGCTATTTCACGGATTTCTGTGAGACCAGGTTCGAATAAAAACAAGAGTTTCAATGACTTCTGTTAGAAAACCTCTGATTTGACTAAAGCAGGGTCTGACCGTCTACCCCACTCAGTCCTAGTTCTGGTTCTTCCGTACGTCTCTTCTATCCAACGGGCCCAGCAAAACGGCCGCAGCATGGTGTCGGCAATGCTGCTGCCGGCTGCCGAGCTCTCCACCTGCAGTCGGAGCTCCGGTGTGAGGCGTCGGAGCTCTGACTGCAGGTCAAAAGCAGCAGCAAAGCCGAATCTGGCTCTGTGCACAGCAGGGTGGTTCCTGCCTGTGGCCCCACTGGAGCCTGAGTTAAAGGAGGTTCTGGAGAACATGCAGGGTTTTTTTTTTCAATTGACTTTTTTATTGAAAGCAATTTCACAGTCAACAACATAGCAGTGTAATGTGAATGAGAGAACTTCCATTCTTTCATTTTTCTTTTTATCCCTCTCACATCCCCATCCCGCACGAAAAAAAAAAAACAATTCTCAATGTAAATACAAAATTGGCTTGTGGCCAGTTCAGAATACATACAAATATAATAATAATAATAATGATAATAATAATAATAATAATAATAATAATAATAATACATTAGAAAAAAATATAATATTAAATAAAAATAAAATAATTATAATAATAATAATAATACATTAGAAGAAAAGAATGATAATATTAAATAAAAATAAAAGAATAATAATAATACATAAGAAATAATAATAATAAAGAAAAATAAAATAATAAGAATAAGAATACATAAGAAAAAAATAATGAAAATAATAATAAATAAAAATTATAATAAAAAACGCGGGGGGTGGGGGGGGGGGGGGGGGGGGGGGGGGCTCAGTCATCACAATCACACAGAGATGTCAAAGATTCAATATAATTTAAGAGAGGTCTCGTTTCCAAAAATGAGTTTAAGGAGCCGTTAAGGGAAATTCTAAGCTTTTCAAGTCTAATGGACAGTAACATCTCTTTCACCCATCTTTGAGATGGAGGGTGAGGGTGTTTCCAGTTGAGAAGTATGAGTCGCCTGGCCAACAGGGTTGCAAAGGCAAGAACAGTCTTAAGAGGTAAAAGGCTGCAGGATTTTGTCAGAAATACAGTTGAAGATTCTTTGACGACTTATTTTGTTATTTAGCTATAACCTTTATCAGAAATGTAGTTTAAAACCTTGAGAATCAACAGCACTATTGGCTTCAAAAAGGAGCTGAAATTGTACTTTATGTCTTTGTCACCTTCAGACACACACACATACACACACACAGAGACACACACTCATCTTTATGTGTGAAAGTGGGCAAAGAGAAGCCTTGAGTCTCCACCAAATCCCTAAAAGCTGTCATTGACTTCAAACACTGTGAATTCTTCACAGTGGAGTGCCTCTGCTGAGCGACAGAGCGCTCTGTCTTTATTTTTCTATAGGATCCTTTTGATATGGCCTCTGCAGTCCAGACCCCGTGCTCTATAAGGTAAACCGGGGTGCTTTCAATTCATGGGAAATTAACTGGGAAACCAAAAGTGTACTTTTTATACAAAAACAAGCTGTCCTTTCTTTTAATGCACAGCCAGTGACAGTGTCCTTAAATCTAAATGTGTAGAATTCCTGAATAAAACATATATTAGTGAATGTTGAATATTAATATGGCAAAAAGAGATACACTGTCCCATACAGTGCATACAGAATGATCATTTATCAATTTAAATAGTGCATTCATTTTCATGAAACATGTGTAATTTATAGGATCCAGTGTATCTATCAGTGTCAGAGTGGCATGTGTGGGGTGATAATCTATTCTGTGACCCAAATTTATGTGTTGAAAGGCTACAAAAACTGCACTCCAGCCCTCCCATCCGATTTCACAGCTCATCACTGTCAGTACGATATACTGCATCTGTGTGTGTGTGTGTGTGTGAGGGAGAGTATGATAAAAGGAATGTGTTATCCATCTTATCCAGAGGAGATGTTTTGAAAGGATCTCTGTTATTAATAAATGCATGAGAGCCAACAGAAAAAGGAACATTCTGCGGCTTTGCAAAAATAAAAAGAGGGGGGAGAGAGAGAGGGAGATAAAAAAAAAAAGAAAAAAAAAAGATCCTTGTTAGCATACTCGCTGCTTGCGCTAGGAGCTACGTCCTCAATGAGAGACATATTATCTCTGGTCAGCTTTCCTATCTATTATTCACAGCTCTGTGAGAAACACTGGTGGCGAGATCAACAGCAGTCACTTACAATATATCCCCGAGCAACGCCATCCTATTCATGTGCAAAAGAAAAACCTTAATAACCACGGATGGAGATAGTGGAGAGGCTGCAAAGTTGGCAAAAGCTTGTTGAAGAAGAGGGCTTTGATTTTCCATCGCAAACTAGATTTAACACACACACAAAAAGCATGTTTTTGATGTATTATTCAAAAGCAGGTAATGTATGGGCAATGTATATTGGAAAAGTTCAATAAAGGGGAATCTTGTTTGTCCTTTGGGGGTGATCTCCTCTCGTGTCTTTTATTTTATTTTATTATTTTAATCTACAGCTGACTTTACAAACAACTTCTGCAGCTTATTGCTTTATTGAAATCTCCCGAACCTGCAGGACACAGGGAGGCTTATGCACACGCGTGAGTCCGCAGATTGAGGATTCAAGTCTGAAATGTTAATAAATTCAAGGGGAAATTGCTTCGTGTTTATCTGTAATATGACAAAACACCTCGACTTTGAGCCCCGCCACATGTTATAAGCTCACAAACATGGCATTTCAAATGCTAATTCTCTATTGTGTATGGGCTTATTAGATAATATGTGGACGCAATATGTGCCTTCCATGTGGACAATGAAATATGTGACTTGATGCTGACCAGCTATATTGAATATTATAAGCGTCCTCTGAAGATGCAATCACTTTTTGTGTAAATAAAAGGCTGTATTCATGTCCATGTTAGATATTCAGCAGATAAAAATGTCAATAAAGTCACAGTTTGGGAAAAGAAAAACAGATGAACTGTTGGTTTGTGTACAGCTACAACCTTATGTGCTTTTTAAGCTGCATTTCTAAATCTGGTTCTATGGAAACGCAGTTGGCTGTGAGTGCTGTCCGGGCAGGCAGAGAATATTTAACAAGCCAAATAGCCCTGCTTTTTAGGTACTCAGCTGCTGTCTGTTGCTATGCAACCGCATCCTCCAAATTGTCAGGTTCAGGGCCACATTCCCCTCCTTTTCCTCCCCCCTTTTTTTCCTAAAAAAACTGCAGAGGTACTTTGTACACGGAGTGAGGCGTGCACGGTGCAGCACCACCCTCAGGATTCCTCATTTAAATAAATCCCAATATTTCAATATTTGAGTTCTCCTCACATATTAAAATTTGCCAACTAGAGCTGGTTGTTTTTTTTACCAGCTCACCTTTGTTCGCTGCACATCCTGTTCATTTTTGCATTGATTCATTGGAGCCGCACAATTTTTTCCCTCTCCCCTTTTCTGTTCTTTTCATCAAAAATCACTCTCCTTCACTGTGTGTCTTTGTTTGTCTCTCTCTCTCTGTCACATACACACACACACACACACACACACACACACACCTCTCTTTCTACCCCGTGTACATACTGTATGTCTGTGAGGCAGACTGTCTCTATAATTGGGTTATTCTTCTCCTCACCGGTCTGATGCACTGAGACACACTCGTGCACACACATGCGAAGCGCACGAGTTTGATATGTGGAGACGTTTTCGTACAGATTGTTGCTGAGGTAGGAGAAGCGCACCCATGCATGTGTTTTATGCAGACCTATAAGGGAATGTAGGGCCTCGCGTTGTGATCGAATACACAAGTTGATATCAAAAACGACAACATGTGCGTCTGTGGAGCTACTCTGATCGATGCATATCGCCTCTTTTACCGCAGCGTCTTCAGTTCTGATTACCTCTCATGCAGTTTAACTTTGAAACCTCTCCAAACAAATCAACCCAATGTATGTGACAGCATACCGTGACCACGTACAGTGTATGTGTTTTTCTCCAGAGCCAGGGAACGCAAACACATATGGACAGATGCACATGGGAATACAGTGATGAAAGGGCACATTTTCACAAGGTATAGTGAAGAGGGCACTCACATGCAACCCCTACCCCCCCTGACTCCTCTTCCTCCCCTCTCCGTGTCGCTCTCCCACAAACCTGCATCTCAGTGAGGTGACCCTGTTTTAATGTGTGTTGAAAAGGTCGCTCCGGTCTTGTCCAGTGATTCAGAAAGGCCCTCCCAGGCCTGTATGCATGGCTGCGCTTCAGTGTAATACCTCCAGACACCGGGGACATTCACTGTTTACACTACTGACACCCCTCTCACACACACATACACACACAAGTAAAAAAAACAAAAACAAACTAAACACAAAATCAAAAGCAATAGCACGCCTGAGTGGGTGTCAAACCTAACCCGCTGTGGGATTTCAACCTGTTTGAAATCATCCTGACACAGTAAACTGCACTGTCCGACGGACCGTCCTTTACACTTGTGTTTTTCGGTTAATGAGGAAAAAGGAGAGAGGAAAATAGGGCAACTACAGCCGAGCCAAAATGTTGGTGTATGCCAACAAAGTGTGCGAGGAAAAAAAAAAAAAAGAAGAAAAGGGAAAAAAATCCCAGCAAGCGTTTGATGGATGGAAGCAGACTGTACATGGAGATAGCCAAGTCCAACCCATTAGGTTTGTATGATGTTCATAGTGAAAGAGATTTGAAAGCTGTTTTCATATCACCAGGACATTTAGCTCCTGATTTGAGAAAATGATGGAGGCAGCAGCTATGGACACCTATAGACACTGCCTAAACATTCTGACTGAGGATTTACTGTTCACTGCCATTAACATCTAATGGTGGACAGAGTACACAACTACATGACTGCAGTATAGATACTCCTGGTAGATATTACTCCAGTACAAGTAAAAGTTGATCAGTCAAGTTTTAACAGACGCTTTGTCACGGCTCTTGCCCTGTGATACTGACACACAAGAAAACCTGCTTTCCAGTGTTAAATGCATAGGGGCAATTCAAAATAAATTTTCATGTTCACAGGAAGCAGTTAACTTTAGGGAATGAAATCAATGACTTACGCACTTAACTACTGGACACAGTTATGCAGATTGACTCTAAATAACAACACTGACTTGGTTTCAAAAACTGGTCTCCGGTATCAAAGACTGGGGTTTGGGTGTGGGTGCACATGTGTGAGTAAGTAAGTGTATATGTGGTGAATATGCTTGTCTACCTGCACTCTTCAATTAATTTGTAATTGATTTTGTTTTGTTTTTCTGTGGTTTTTTTTGTTTCTTTTGTTTTTTTAACTGTAATTATGTATATACATTGTGAAGCACATTGAGTCTGCCTTGTGCATGAAATGCGTTCTATAAATAAAGTTGAATTGAATTGAAGTTTGTTTGACCCACGAATCTCCTGATATGGACCTCTATGCTCTTACCTCATTTCCTCTAAGCATCTAATATTGCTGTGGATGGGTTTATATTGGAGTTAACAGAAAGTCTGATGCATGTCATACAAGTGCTAAAGTCTGTAACTCACAAAGGTGCTTTGTACATTGGAACCAGACACTGAGGGCCGCCACCAAATAAGGATATCCAACCAGTGGGAGTGAGACTGGGCTGAAACCAGAGATATGTTAATCTGCAATGTTTTTTCATCCAGAGACACAGTTTCACGTTGTTGGAGGTTTTGTTTGGAAGCAGTGTTTTTCAAGCCTAACCCTGTTCAACTAACCTTAACTAAGTTGTTTCGGGGACCAACTTAAAGTCCACCTCCATACATGTTTCAAAGTTAGTAAAAACTACTATTACTACTAATACTCTGCTATGATTAATATTTTTGTTTAACATGGTTTTCCCATGTAAAAAGCTAAGAAAACATTTTGAGAAGTGCTGGAAGCACATCTACTCTTCCTCCCTCACTGAAAAATTCTGGATCTGGCTTCCACCCCACCCACCACTGATGCTTGTGTGCTAGGTTGACCGGTGAAAGAGCAGTGCGAGTCAGCCACGGAGCCCACGAAGACATTTTAGAGGAGACAAAAATAAGACATAAACATATATTTGAGTGGAGGAGCGATCAACACAATGAGGTTGTTGTTGATGTTTGCAGCTTGTTTCAAGCAACAGTTGCCACGTCTCACAATGAGAATGAGTGGCAGTGGTTCAGAAATGTTCAAATTCAACATCTTTGTGGTTAGGGGGGTCCTGGTAGCTCAACGGTAGAGCACATACCACTCAGGCTGAGTCCTTATCCCGGGTTCCAGTCCGGCCTACTGCCTTTTGCTGTCCCTTTCCACTCTGTCTCTATCACTAAGGGCGGCTGTGGCTCTGACGGTAGAGCACTGATTGGAAGGTTGGTGGTTCGATCCCCGACCATGGCAGCCTACATGTCGAAGTATCCTTGAACCCCAAATTGCTCCCAATGCTGCATTCATCGGTGTGTGAATGAATTCCCAATGGTGGCAGGTGGCACCTTTTAGGATAGCCTCTGCCACCTGTATGAATGTGTGTGTGAATGGATGAATGAGCGCAGTCTGTAGTGTAAAGCACTTTGGGTGGTCGCAAAGTGACTAGAAAAGTGCTGTATAAGTGCAGGTCCATCCATTTACCATTACTATCAAAAAAATGCCTAAAAAACATATCTGTGATTCAAAAATGTGATTATCAACATACAATGCCAACATTCATTCCTGGTGACTGGGTCGCCTATATAAACTGCCTTTGACTGTGGATTCACATGCACTTATCGTTCGCATCACTGGCATGTCAACATCTACAATTATGTTTCACACTTTCCATCTTTGAAATCCTCCTGTGAATCGGCCCCACTCCTGCGTTTGGATAGCGCTGCTATATAGAGTGCACATGCCACGTCCGTGTCCTGTGGCTTTGATGGTGGCTTTACAGTGCACTGAGAGCATTAGTATGTATTAGCTGGCAGATGGGCTTCACTGCTCCCCTGGTGCTCTCTGTAATGATGAGCCATGTTCCTGTTTATCAGACAGGACACACTCAACTCTCCCCTCATCTGCTTTTGTCTCAATCACCCATTCCTCTTCCTCCTGTCTTTATGTTTCTTCCTCTACAAGGGTTTGTCTTGCTGTCACGGCATGCCACACACTCACAGTCTCTCTTTCAAACTGTCCCTCTGGTAAGCATTTCCCGCAGGAACGTCTCCATCTCTACCTTCAAACACAAATCATCCAGTATACTGTACGTGTGCATGAACAACCCTCAGATGCAGCTTTGGTTGCATGACAGCTTTGCAGAGCTCTGAGGGGAAGCCAGGACCGCACTGACAACACGGTGCGCTGCGTTAATTATCGCCCTCTCTTGATGCGTCGCGCCAATTTCTGTCCCCTAAGGTAAGTCACAAAGTCCGTACAGTTGTGTAACACAGATGGTTGACTTGTAGAAAGAAACACAGTGAAGATTACTGACAGCTCTGCTGGCTTAGGTACGGTGTTACTTTGCTGAACGTCACTCAGGAAGAAAGACACTGATTAATGAGAAATATCATAAAATATCAGTTTTAGAAAACTTCTGATCATTTCTGTGTTTCTCACAGGTTCAAATCTGAAACATTACTGAGAAACTAAAACTCTCCGTTCAAATCCATCTGTACTTGTTTCCATGGACGGATTATGAGCCAACATGCCCTCAGGCACAGGTTGATTAGCCTCTTTTTGTTGTGTTTCATTTCTCTTTGTAGTTGTTGCACATCTTTCTGTGATTCTGGGTCCCTTTGTAGTTGTTTTGTGTCATGTTGTTATTGTTTTAGTCTTTTCTTTTGTTGTTTTTTTGTGGTTGTTTTGCCCCTTTTGTAGTCATTTTGCATCTCTTTGTAGTCATTTTGTGCCTCTAGTTGTTTTGTGTCTGTATTTGTTGGGTATCTTCGCAGTCATTTTGTGTCTCTGTGGTCACTTTGTGTCTCTTTGTAGTCTTTTTGTGTTTCTTTGCCGTCGTTTGTGTCTATTTATAGTCACCTTGTGTCTCTTTGTAGTCATTTTGTGTGTCTTTGTGGTTATTATCTCCTTTTTATAGTTTGGTTTTACAAGGACAAAGGTGTTATAGTGTTTGTTATAGTGCATAAGCAAATTTATACACTTAAACCTAATTTGATGTCATAATAAATTCTGATTGGTCTGTAGGTGTCCATGATCCCCTTAACCCCTTTAAAGAGATGACTTTATCTGACTTCATCTCACTCACCTAGTGTTGAATTAAAGAAAATGTTATTTTCCTCAGATACCTTCAAGGTGAATGAAGAATCTGAAAAGAGTGAATCCTTGATGAAATCAATATCAGGTTCAACAACAACAAACTATATTAAAACATCCCTTTACAAACTCACACAACTCATGCAATATAACCTTATATATTGAGTTGTATGCTCCTAAACACGGGCACAAACATAGGATGGTTTATGTTTTACTGCTTGAAATAGACATGAGACACACTAGCACTGGTTTAACCTGGTGATATTCTGGCTAATACGTCACATATATCTGTGACAGGCCAAAAAAACTCATAATTTCTGCTTATTTTACTAAAAAACAAGAGCTACAACCCATACTCCCAAAAAGCTGGGATACTGTGTAAAAAACATAAATAAAAACAGAATGCATCAAATTCAGAATTCACACTTTATATATATAAAACTAAAGTTTTTCAGTCTGAACATAAAATATTTTCTTTGTACAGTTTTCAATTGAAGACATGTCCCTAGGAATTAGCAACAACACCCAATTCAACATTTTTGGAATGGGCGGACAACAGATGTTATAATGTGCTATAATTAAAACCTTTACCAGTCAGTCTGTGATCATCCATAAACAAGTGGTACTCTTAATTATAGTCAAAACAATTCATAATTTCACTTTTTTCGCTAAAAACTGAGGTATGATTTCATGTAAATGAGGTCTCCTGACAACATATTTAAAAAAAGAAGTGTATGCTTTATAAACAGTCAAACGGGAACAGGCACATTAAAGTACACATGGCAGACGGGAAGAAAGTAGGAGGGTAAACCATGTGATTAAAACTGCACAGATTAAGTACGAAGATATATTGATCTTCTGTTACCTGTAGGAACACAGGAAACACTCCTGTAGATTGTATTTGAGGGTAGAACATTCGACCGAAGTGGTTGAACAAACTGGATAAAAATAAATAACTTTTCACACAGTGCCTGTTGCCTGCCTGGGGTACGGCCTCGCTATAAGTGCAACAATACACAGGTGATATAGAAAATAAGAGACTGGATGTTTTCAACTTGAAGGTGTTGCCCCCACTGTCAGATTTTTTTCTTTTTAATATACACTACCGGTCAAAAGTTTTAGAACACCCCAATTTTTCCAGTTTTTTATTGAAATTCAAGCAGTTCAAGTCAAATGAACAGCTTGAAAGGGTACAAAGGTAAGTGGTGAACTGCCAGAGGTAAATAAAAAAAGGTAAGGTTAACCAAAACTGAAAGATAATGTACATTTCAGAATTATACAAGTAGGCCTTTTTTCAGGGAACAAGAAATGGGTTAACAACTTAACTGTATGGAGTCTTGGGCTATTTTGTCATTTTTTTAATTCTTTTCATGTCTTTGTAAGTCATTTTGTGTCTTTTTTTGGTCATTTTATGTCTTTTTTTAGTCCTTTAGTTCAACATAAAATGTGATTTTGAATCTTTTTTTTACTTTCAAAACACTATCATGCTCAATAAAGAATTTTAAATGTTGCATTAATTTCAGAGTACACTGAAACATTAAACTGCATCATTTTCAATTAAATTCTGGAAAAGTTGGTGTGTTCTAAAACTTTTGACCAGTAGTGTATAATGACATTTATATTTATACATTTGGCTGCAGACCAGTGCAGGGAGAGTGTATCTATTTGTGTGTGTCGTTATCCTACATTCCCTCATTTAACGCAAAATGGCACACCAATATCTAGTACAAAAGTGCACCCCCCAACCCCCCAACCCCCCCCCCCCCCCCCCCCCCCCCCCACACACACACACACACACACATTTTCTCACCCTTCACCCTCTTGACCTCCATGAGCACACCACTCTGCAGTTTTACCACCATCCCCCCCAGTGCTCCCAGTAACGGGTAAACAACCCAGCTTTGAGTGATTATCCAGAGAATATCCTGACATTCTTCCTCAGGCTACGCTTGAGACAAGCCATAGAGCTGCCCATACCTTTCCCTTTTCCTTAACACACACACGCCACCCTCAGGGCTGTTACTCCTAACCACCAGCACTGCTTACAGGAGCCAGGCAGCGGCCTGGTAACAAGTGCGTAACGGCACTACAGCAATCCGGCAACAAAGCAGCCGATTGGAGACAGTGGGGAATACAGAGACAGTCGATTATGACAGGAGAGCTAAATTAGCATCATACTGGGACAGATGGTGAATGTAGCTGCGGGTTGAAACATATGGACATGCAAACTCGCAACGATTGGCCATCAATTCAAACACAACCTGTGCCATGCTTCCAGCTTGTACACAAGGGCCTGCGCACACATATGCGCACATATACGTGCATAAAAAACACATACACACACACACATACACAGTCGCCGTCTGTCACTTCAGTTACGAGTGCCTTAGGGCTTGAGAAATGTTGGGTGGACAGATGATGCAATAATGTCATATTATGGATCAGAGTAATAAATGTAGGCCATACAGGCTGATATCTCTGTTTCCACTGTGTAAAAACACACGCCAAGAGAGCATTAGCAGCTGTGTGAGCAGAATTATATATGATATATATGTGACAGTAATCTTGAACAATCTTAAAATGAAATGGGAGAAATAAGATTCGCCTTTGAAGCTCGGAGACTGGTTCCATTTTTATAATTGAGATCTTCGCTTCCCCTCTTTCTACCGTTTTCCCATTCTTCTTCCTCAATTCTCCTCCACTCTTTTTATAAAGTGTAATTGAGGGGAAGTGATCGTAATCTATGTGTGTCTCCATGATTGACACAAACGCATTTAACGCCAACCCCATACCATTTCTTACTCACACGCGCACACACCATTAAACACACAGGACCTATATATGTCACAACGATTGAGCGCTCACTCCACACCTTCAACGTATACAGAGGGGAAAAAAGGCGAAGTGGAAGCTCAAGCGAGGCGCCCGTTGCGGGGGGTGTGATGTGTTTGGCATCTATACGTAGAGCGGTTAAATGGCAGGGGTTGCCGCTGCGGATTGGCGTTTGCATGCAGCTCCAGCCAAGATTTCTTGGGCCTCTTGCTGAGGAGCTGGAGATGATGTCTTAGCCTTAGGCCTGGAAGATGGGGTGGCACTCTTCGCCTCGTGGCAAAGTTCCTCAACGTCTCATCACACTCTTCCTACTCGGCTGTGGAAGAGATCTGACATTTCTCACAGCGCTTCAGGTATCTGAATACGTCAGAATCCGCACTAACAGCCATGACATGTACATGACAAGAAGTGGGTGTTGGCTGATTGATGAAAGAATGGGAACAGGGGATGTAGGGGAGGATAAACCCAGAAAAACTGGGTTTACTTAGCTTTTTATTTGCAGGAATAGATTTTACCAACCTTTAAAGTGCTGCCATAAAACCTCATGACCTAAATTCATGCAATACATCAAAGTAACAGGAATTAACAGTGATGGGAAGTGGTATCAATATCTGATGCATGTTATATGGAGATTGTATGTCTTGGGGGGTATAAATTAATTATTTTCTTAGTGGTTACAGTTCATGCATCTTTTTATTTAAAGGTTTAGATTACCAAAAAAATACAGTATATACCTTACATTTTCTTTATTACACCTAGTGGTATCTATGCAGGTTTTGAGAAATCTGTCTGTGCTGAATGTCTGCAGTTTGCTTTAAAAAGAAGTGATTGTTGGATCTAAAACCAACTAAAACCCAGACCCCTGCAATGTGGAATTGGGTGGTCCCTTTCCAAAACCGACAATTCAACATTTGCACTACAAAGCTAGCCTGGGAACCAGACGAATCTGAAAAACTAGTTATATTTGCTCTGATAGACATGTCCGTACCACGCCTGTTCAGAATGACTTCCAGCCAAAGAGAGCTTGGATGAGCCAATAACACCTTTATCTAATAAGGGGTGGGTTTGATACTCTCTAGACTCACGAAACTTAGATCAAATTGTCATATAAATTAAGATTCTGTTACTGTTTTGCCTATCTACTGCCTCAAATGTTTTCAGAAACTAATTTTAGTGACTATTTTAACTATTTCCTGCTTGAAAACGAACCAATCCCTGCCCAAACTTGCATGTGTCACTCAGCGGTAAGTCACACATTTGACAGTTTGTTTTGGTCCGCACCCTTTGATTTTGGGCCTTGGGGTTCATTCTAAATAACTGCAAACTGCTCCAAAAGAAAATGTTGCATCATAGTTAATCTGTAGTCTTTATGTTTCTAGCCTAGCTAGTTTCTTCAACTCTTGTTCCAGTGGGTTTCTTTAGAGTTTATCAGCCTTAAAAAGGGTTTTGTTCAAACCACTCGAGTTTCCGATGGCTTGTGTAACCAAAACAGACTTGTGATTAGATCAGAACTGTCAAGCAGCCAAGAATTACCACTGTCAAAAAATGTCATGATGAGGAGTCCTAAAAGACAAAAAGCCTGAAAATGCTTAGAGCCATTTGGATGGCTTCAAGATCCTGACAGGAGAATGTGAGAACTGTTGACACTGATTGACAAGCACCAAAAAACGTGGGAATAAAATTCTTTTTTATTGGAATTATTTCATGTTTTTACTTTTATTTAAAGCAATGATTTAACTTTTCTAGCAGTTCAAGTTAGGCGTTGAAAGAGGGGTTTCTTCTTAAAATCACATTCTTGGTGTGTTTTAAGCGGTGCCATGCCATTGTTCTGATGTCCCGTTGGTCTGACAGCCCAAAAGCCCAAAGCACTGATCCTTCTCTAACCCTAACCAAGTGTTTTGTGTCCCTAAACCTAACTTTTCTTTAACCACAGTGTTGCAACATCATTACTTTTGGAGAAGCACAACTGCAGTCGCTGCTCTCCAGTGTGTATTTTTTGGGTGAACAAAATCTCAAACCTAAACAACAGAATAGACCGTTTGTCAATACCACCCATAACGACAAATATGAGCATTTGTCAAAATAACACATGAGCATTTCAAGGTTCACGGTACAGCGGAGTGTTCTAAAAATAGCACTCACGTCATTATACATATGCGTACGGTTAGCAGTTGTTTAAAAAAAAAAAGGCTGCAGTTTATGTAAATTCAGGCTACAAAGCTATAGGTTTAGGGCAAAAAAGTCCTAGTTAGGGGCTATAAAATACAGTTTAAACAGTAGTGCTGAAAGTGAAGTTGTTATGAGGGTGACAGGAGCTACGGATGTTACGTAAAAAAGGTAAGTTACATAAAAAAAATAAAAAAACGTGATTGACAAACAATGAGCCAGGTAAGTTACGTAAAAAATGGAAGTTATGTAAAAAGTTGTTTACTTTTGATTCTTGGAAAAATGCGCAGTCCATGTTTCAAACATAAACCAGGCTAAAGATTTTCGCCATTACTCCAATATAATTGAGTTGGAACTCAAAGTATTGCAGAAAGACATTTGAAAAATGAATTCCAGAAACAATGTCCTGGAGACTATTGGTGAAAAAAATATTGAAACACTAGTATAATTATATTTTGTTTTGTGATACTGTTTGGATTCTCAAAAACAGTGTATCGATATTTTAATTAATAGTTTGCATGCAAAGATTCGTGGTGTGATTCATCTTCGGATATGTTTGAACCCCCGACAGCTAGAAAACAGTGTTGAAATATATCTTCAGCCATTTTAGTCTTCTACTCCAAATAACGTAACCTGAGACAGGAAGTAGCATAATGGTGCACCATGGATGTATAAAGAGAAATATATTGCTTGCAGTAGGGCAAACTATTACAATATATTAGTGAAAATCTTCTTTCCCTATATAGGTCATATCATATCTCGATAAACATATATCATGGTATTGTATGTTTTCTGGTAATTCAATGAATAAATTGTCTTTATTAAGAAGACACATGGTAAAACCTGTTTCTGATTACTCCATATTCCAAAACAACACCTCTATGTTTTTCTCCAGCTTTGGCCTCACGTGCAAAGATCAGAAAATAAAGAAATGTTCAACTAAATGTCGCTGTAAGACAGTTCGGGTGCTGTTTGTCGATTTTTGTGGAAAAGATATGTAACAATATATGATAGACATTTTTTATATTATCTTGATGATAAATAACATATCAATATCCTATTGCAATGTATTGGATCATAACCCCTATATCAAAATACATATATTTTCACCAGATTCTTCCTAACACACACACTGTTGATTCAGCTCCGTCCACAGTTGTATTTTTTCATTGTGTTAAGGGTTAGGGGTGAATTG
Organism: Centropristis striata; assembly: GCF_030273125.1. Taxonomy (NCBI): domain Eukaryota; kingdom Metazoa; phylum Chordata; class Actinopteri; order Perciformes; family Serranidae; genus Centropristis; species Centropristis striata. The sequence continues at coordinate 4,603,543 of NC_081530.1, forward strand.
ATCTTCCACTAAATATGAACTGGAAAATATTCCCTGGCACATCTCCAAGTGTGAAGGACAGCAGCACATACAAAAGGTCAAAAAGTAAAATTCCATAAATATCAGCCCACATTCCACATCACCTCTAAAACTGCCAAATTACCCCTTCCAAATCTGAATTTCATTGGAAATGCAATGACCACTACTGCACCTACATATACGCTTCTGTATACTGTATATATTAAAGTTTAATGAGCATGCATAACCAGTTTGCAATGCATCCAGAGATCAAACAGACTCACGCACACACACACATGCACGGATTTGGCAGTCCGCCCTGGCCATGTGTGGAAAATATAAATAAAGAGATTGAGAAATCAAGGCATAAATGAGGCTCGACACTCCTTTCTCTCACAATCCATTTCCCCATTACGAAAGGGGACACAGGCACCAAATGATCTCCCTCCATCTTTCCACTGGCTCAGAATAGAAGTAGACACCAGCAACAATACTCATTTACCTTCTGTCTATCTCATACAAACAAAGATGCAGGCCGCCGTTGACCTCCCGCACAAATTTGAAAACTCTCTCAGCAGCTGAGGAGAAACGATAGATAACTCGCTTGAACTCAGTGGACAGTTTCCAATTTCATTTCAGACAGAATTTGATATCATAAACACATCCAGCTTGTTTATGAAGCCAAATCCTCAGAAAAATGTTGAAATAGAGAGAAAGCGCTGGAGTAAACAACAAATTGTATCGGTAAAAGGCAGCGGAGCCGCGGCCTGGCAGCGCTCACCCTTACAGATTATGGCTTGACATTTGGAGTCAGAGCCAGTGAAATGTCAGATGGGTTATGACAGGAATGGTGATAGGCAGATTATGACTGACCTCTGACCTGGAAGTTCTGAAAGGTCACAGCTCACTCAGCCGTCTCTGAGCTGATGCGCTTTCAGATCACGAGTGAAAGGTGTCCGAGCCAAACAAGGATGCTGAGGAAAGTTTGCCAACATCAACATTTCAGAGCAGATATTTTTCTCCCAAGTGATGTTGTATTGGTATAAAGGTTTGCTGAGCCCAGCCCTCTGAGCTACTGTTGCTACACATGTCAAGCACTCTGTCCTAACAGCTTACAGTGATGACTTTGGGATTCGTTGCTCTAATTCGTAGACATTTTCAAAACAACTTGTTATTGATTTCTGAAGAGTTAGACAAATGCAAGCTTCTCTTTTCTGGCCAGTGACCATGGAATAGTGCTGTCAGCTTAAAGGGAAAAGGTCGAATGAATCTAGAAAGAAACATTATTGTTCTAATATATCATATATCATATTTCGTTGCTTTGGTTGATGGGGTGGCGCTGCATCCGCTGCCTCGGTGGGATTGTGAGCTAGCAGCTAAGCACATAGATTTGTTGTCATTGAACAGTATAATAGCTTGTTTTTGCAAAGTCAACAAACAGCCTTATTTGTTGCCATGCTGTTTCTCAGGTGTGTTGTAACAATTATCAAGTTAGCCTAACGTTCCTGACCATTACCGCTGAGAAGCCGCAGGTCAAGAGGGCCCCGATAATAGGGCAATATGATAGTAGCGCCCTCTACTGGAATACAATGCAAACTAATTCAAATGTTCTGTTCAAAGAGATAAAAGCCTTGTAGAACCTGATAATGTAATAAATTCCCGATAATGTAATAAAAATCTGCACTTGAGTCCATTGAAAATGTAATAAAACCTGATAATGTAATAACTTCCCGATAATGTAATAAAGTGCATTTCCCAATAATGTAATAAAGTATAACACCAAGCACCTTTAGATTTCAAGAAGCTGTTGAATGCATTCGTGTGTCATGGATACCTCGTTTGTGAAAAACGGATGAACGGGTCAAAAGTTAATAAACATTAAACTTTGACCTGTTGGTGGCGCTAGAGCTCTTGAGCTAGAGTTGCCTACACAGTATCACCACTTGAACCCGAGTAATGGGTGGTCTGATGTTAAATTATTACAATATTGGGGAATTATTACATTATCAGGACTTGGGAAATTAAGGCTAACCTGATAATGTAATAACCTCTTTAATGTTATACTTTATTACACTATTGGTAAAAAAGTGTATTACATTATCGGGAAGTTATTACATTATCAGGTTTTATTACATTTTCAATGGACTTAAGTGCAGATTTTTATTACATTATCGGGGTTATGACATTATCGGGAATTTATTACATTATCAGGTTTTACAAGCCTACATTTTGAATGGGTAATTACAAATTGAATATGAACTTTTCACCTCTCGTTCGAACCCATGTTCGAATATCGAATATAAACTGACAGCCTTACCATGGAAGGATTACTGAACTACAAAGAAACACAAATGAATACAAAGAGACACAAAAAAAACACAAAGAGATGCGAAACAGCTGCAAAGAGACACAAAAGCACTTGCAACGACTATCAAAAGGTGCAAAACAATCGCAAAGTGACATAAAAAGACTACAAAAGGACATGATGTGACTACAAAAACAACAGGAGACCTCAGGTTCTCATTACATGCCATACAAACCTGAGGAACGTAGGACCCTGAGAGCACTGGGTTGAGTCCAAATATATTAAGTGAAACCAAGTTGGTTGCTGGATTTAGAACTTCCCTGAATCCATTGAAGAGCAGGACTAAACGGCTGAAATTTGCCAAGACTGTGATACAGTAGTAAATGTAGTATGCCCTAATATTCCTCACTCATTTTGTAGTATGGGCTTTGAATAATGCTGGTTTCGGTTGGTTCTGCTAGCCATGCTAACACTTGCAGCTTAAGTTAGAGCAGATAAATACACTGTGGAATCCATTTGTTACACTTTTGGTTTTGGAAGACAAAAAAAATGGAGAAACTACATGGACTGCATTGCCTAGTTACAGTTGCAAAGCCATGATTGGACAGTAGCCGCTGGAGGAAGGGCTTTAGTGTATGGTCAATTGATTCCCGCTTAAATACCATAAAGGCATGACGTGCCAAACAAACGACCAAGGGAGCCTTTAACCACTTTAAGTTCAGCAGAGTCCAATTTGCAGGCCTTCTCTCCCTCAGCGCCATGATACTAATCAGATTACCTTCTACCATTACGTCAGCCTGCAACAATCAATATGCACCATTAGTGCTAATCACTCTTTAATTAGTGATATATCCAAGGCCTCTTGTTTGTCTTGTATGTATGTGTTCTTGCGTGCGTTTAAGTTACGTGACATCCGCCCACAGTGAACACTTCCAAACGCTCAACACTCTTATCATTGCAAAGCAGTGTAACACACTCTATCAGATTATGCTTTAAAGAGATCTGAAGCGCTACCTGTTTCACCTGGGGCAGTCCCTCGCCTTGATCTATAAAGCAAATTAACAAAACCCACAACGCTCTATCATCCAGCTAAGAGATCTCCTTTCTTGTGGGGCTGGATATCCCATCAGAAGACACTGAGACAACAAGGATCAACTCAAAGCTCACAGAGAAGAAAAGGAATGTGTTTGGGCTTCTCTTATTGCTCATACAGCGAGGCATTAGCAATGCCTCTTATACACTATGAATGATCCTCGGCACAGACTGAGAAGGGAGAAACCATTCGCCTTTGGGCATAAAGACGGTGAGCTTTGATTATTGATTCACTGTCTCTCTTCTTAACACATAAGGTACCATTTCGACCTGAAAGAACTCGCAAGCTTAAAAAAGAAGAGAGAGAATAGAAGAAAGGGGGTGAGTCCTTTGAGGGAAACACACGTCGGGGGAGTTAAACCCAAGCTGAATTGAAAAAACCTGTTTGGTGGAGTATAGGATGAAAAAAGAGAAGGAAAAGATAACATATCAACTTTAAGCATGTGTTGTTTTATAGCTATAACATGTAAAAAAAAAATAAAAAAAAAGGATATCCATTCATTGATTTAAATTCACCAACTTACTCATTCTGTTTCTGTTAAAAGCACATGAATGTTGCCGGGTAATTTGATATGTGCGTGAAAACAGAGCGCATCTCTCCTTAATTTATTATGTCTTTGAAGAGGTGGTAATGGTCTATGTTTTTCTGATGTTATGTTTGTGCATTTACATAATATGTTATGCCAGAAGATGAGAAAAATTAGATGTTTTTCTTTTTATGGCCAAAGCTAAAAATACCCAGGATGTTGCAACAGAATGGCAACACACGCTGTTTTTGATTGCCGGTTTAAGCTGCCCTCGAGTACAGTCCTGGGATCAGTTTTCCCCCTAAAAACAAACAACCCAAATCACTGGCAGAGCTGAAATTTAAACTGACCAGATATCAGTGTCTCTGTGTGTATCCCCGCCTCGATTGTTTGTCGTAAAAGCAGCCGTGGAGGAGATTAAAGTGCTCGAGAGCAGCCATTCCAAAAACCACTTGAAAACAAGAAAATACTCCACAATCCCTGCTCCCTTTTAATGCTGAGATTAAAATACATTCTAATTTGTGTGAAACGGTTTCTTCATTCTTCCCATTGAAAACAGCAAATATCCCCTCAGATTGTGGGAAGAAGAATGAGGAGCCTGCATTCTTACGATGCTTTAACGTCGCTACAAAAGGTCGTTGCTCTTTAAAAAGAAGAAGTCTGAATTGGATTTGCTCGGGCAGAGATGTCGTGTGTTCTTAAGGTGGCCTTGCTTGTGTTTATTTCCTCTGCTGATGGTTCAATCCATTGCGGCTCAAGGTCACTGTCTTTATCTGCCTGTTTCGCAGGGGATTATTTGGTATCTTCTCAACAGTGTGTGTGTGTGTGTGTGTGTGTGTGGGCTGGTCACTCATTTCTTTCTGTCTCTCTCACACACACAGTTATAAAGGTATCAACAGGGGCTACATGTGAGTGGCTACCAAACCATGTTGCTGAGCAGAACTGTCTATTATGTTGTGTGTGTGTGTGTGTGTGTGTGTGTGTGTGTGTGTGTGTGTGGAGGGGGGGGTGGACGTCAGTGCAAAACCTATTAGTATGTCTGAGCCTGCATCTCCAAATCTTGTTACTCTGAACTGATGCAACAGGAATGCAATACAAACTCCCTCTCCCTCCCCTTTCTCTCTCCCCCAGCCTTCATCTAGCTCTCTCGCCCACTTACTCGCTACCTGCGCTTCTATTGCAGCTCTTCTTCCTCGCCCCCTGGACACACTCTTTTTCTATCTCTATCGTTCCAATTCCCCGCTGAAAATCCTCTCTTCCCCCCTTTCTTTCTCTCAATCAAAATCACTGTCTCTGGGTGCCTTCTAATCTTTGTTTCTGTTTTCTTTTCTCCTCTTCTTCCTATAACGAAAACATTTCTCCTCTTTGAGATTGTTGTGTGCCGTCCAGAGTTTCACATCACCGTGTAAATCACTCCTTTAAACAAAAAACAGAGTTTGCTTCTTTGATGTGATGTCTTTTATCCTGTTATTTCTTACTCTTTATCCTTTTATCTTGGAGCAACCTTGTTATATGTCTCCAGTATGATTACTATTGATTATTAAGGATCCAAAATGTAACACGCTCAAGGAAAATATAGCCCCGCTATCAATACAAGTGAAGTGTTTGGGAGAAAAAATGTGATTATCCACCCATAAGACCTGCTGGATTTGCCCACATGTTGATACCGTCAATAACTCCCATTGATGGGAAATTCTTTCTAGACTCAAAGGAAGTGAGATACCAAAAATGAAAAAAATAAATGTGTTTCAAGAGTTAATATCAGGTTACCTAAAAAAAGAAAAAGAAAAAACACTTACATGTGTTTATTTCCCTCATCCTGCAGGTGTCCTTTCCTTTGAAGTGACCACAGACTGGCCGGGGAGGTAAACATGTTCAGTGTAGTTTCCAGATGTCACATTAAAGGATTTCTCAGCAATTACTGTAAAAAAAGGGGGAAAAACATTTATTTTTGCAAGGAATATACACATTAGAGCTTTAAAATTGCTAAAAGAAAATAGCTTCAAATATGAACTTTACATTTATATAATATATATATATATATATATATACGTATGCAACCTCCAGGTCTGACCAGGAAGTGCCTTGAGCTGCATTCTACCGAAAATTCCAGCAGGGGAGGCTGACGGCGGCTGCAGAAGTATTTGGGTCCATTCATTTCAATATGAAATGAGAAAACAACACTACGGCAACACTACGGTCTCAATCGCTAGTAAAAAAATCTTCTTCAAGACAATTTGATGTTAATAGGGTAAATAAAGGCCCCATTTAGAAGAAAATAGAAGATAAAGAATCGTATGATTTGGGGCGGGGCTACCTTTGATTGACAGGTCACTAACAAGGCGAGCCGTCATCAGAAGTGCATCTGCAGTGCCTTTAAACAGTTGAACACATTTTGCTCAAGTGCCGTTTTACCAGTCAATTCTGATTGGACACTGATCCTGGGCTTTTGTTGGGGAGCTCCAAGAACTTGCACAGCAAGTGGAAAATCAGGGCTAAAGTCATGTAGTGTGAACTGTGCAATGGGCTTCATGGTTAAGGTTAAGTTTAGGTTGGTTAAGTGGTTAAGTTAAAAGATACCAACATTGACGGATTTGAAGACTTTAAAAGTTGTATTGTGTGTAGGTACCTTTAGTAGGCGTCGCTGGATTGCATGCCAGGTCCCATTCACAGTGACCAGCATCATATTGCATTCCAAGCTTTTTAATCTGTATATGTGAACAGTCCGTGAGCTGCTACTTCTGCCTTTGCAGAAGTCCGGACAATCACTATTCTTATGACCACAAAAGGACCCTTGTCAGGAAATCATAATAGTTGGTTGTTATGAAGGACATCCCATGCTGGATTTTTTTTCTTGTTGATCCTGCAGACTAAAGTAGGCATTTGCCAAAACGCTTATGCTTGTTTGGCCTTGCAGCACATGCCTCTCAAGTTTGCAACATGGCAGTCTGTGGCTGTGCCAACTGTGTGTGTCCTTGTTGATGACTTATTCATTTTCTGGGATAAATCCAACCCAATCATTTCCTCCTCTGCCTCCTTCCAAATACATCCGCAATCAGAAAACCAAAGATTTTCAATGATGAGGATGAAAAGGGAAGCAAGAAGCAACATTAAAGCAGCTACAAGGTACTTTTATTTTGAATTAGGTTTGGGTGCGTTTCTTTACAAAAGCAAATGTTTCCATGAGCACGAGACTGCCATTGGAAAACCTCTTAATTTACTGCAGCAGGGTTTAAAAGACTGCACCACTGAGTCCTGGTGTTAGTTCTTCCATGTGTCCCTTCCCTCCAGCAGGCACAGTGGCTCCTAGGAAGTAGACGGAGCTGCGGGGCTGCTCGCCGTGGGGCTTTTCAGAGTTCGGACACCCAAACTGGAGCTCTGACTGTTTTAGGACGACACCAAAGTCAGACGGGGTCTGTTCATGGCAGGCTGGTGCAGAGGAGATGGTGCACTGTTTGGTCTATGGAGTCATGTATTCTTCTGCATTGAGAATTTAAAAATCTTTCTTTTTAAGTGTTTGTTTCAAAATAGACACTGCCAGATTCAACATGGTCTCACAGGAATCCGTGAAATAGCCACGGATTTGCTTAACTCAAAATCTGTGTAATAGCCACGGAATCACTCAAATTTCCGTGAAACTGACACGGATTTCGCTACAATGCAAGTTAATGACAGTCATATCCCGTGGCTATTCCAACATACCAAGTGATTATGTACATTCACTGAGTGAATATTAAGAAAATAAAACATATATTTCTCGCTAGAAATGTGATCAAAATCCATTTTTATGCAGAAACAAAGTCAAAATATTGATTTTTTTCACTAAAAATGAGAAAACTGTCCGCCATGTTTTTTGTTCTGACCGCCGGGACCTTAAAAGTAACGTGACTTGGAACAAACCAATAGGAAAAAATTTCCATGGAATAGCCACGGGATATGACTGTCATTAATTTGCATTGTAGCGAAATCCGTGTCAGTTTCACGGAAATTTGAGCTATTCCGTGGCTATTCCACGGATTTTGAGTTAAGCGAATCCGTGGCTATTTCACGGATTCCTGTGAGACCAGGTTCGCCAGATTAGGTGCGGTTAAGTGCACCAGTATATGCGGGTGCATTGATACTTTTGAAGTCATACAGACTCGCTCTTATCTCAGTCTATATGTCAAGTCACAATGATGTAGAAGTCATGTTAGTGACATATCCGTCTTCCCAGTGGGAAACTCAGTCAGTGGGAATCCCCCCTACACCTACAATAGACTCCTCTCTTTGTCTGGAGAGTCTCCTCACTGCAGGGATTTTTCTAACGCTCTATATTCCCAACATGGATTGTCACCGTTTCCTTAAAGCACATGAATTCCCCTGTGGGGCAGCATCAACCCAAGCCGCTTCCCCGCTGTCACCACACCCTATGGATGCTGCTCCGTCCCTGGGGAGCGCGCTACTCGTCTCCCCTAGAGGTGGATAAGTTATGGAATGTGCCATCTCCTTCCTCAATAATAATTCATGGGCTGCGTTGGCACTGGCGAGGCCTATATCTTTTTTATTGACACGTATCTAATATCTGTCCGCTCTGAAATGTATGTTTCCATTGTTAAGACCTGGCGTTTCTTTGTGATGAACTACTTCATCATGTTCGCAGAGGCTGTGATTAAATGTGTGTTGTTTTATGACGATGGTGTAATTGAGGGAGGGTGTAATAAAAGTTGCCCGGGGCTTTTTTTTTTCAGAATGGAGAAAGGGCTAAATAAGAAGTGGGCTGCTGAAAATATAGAGGGTTTCTCCTTACAACTCCCCTGGCACGCCTGCAATGCCGCGGCTCTCAGATTTGAAAACAGAGCAGGTATCACACACACAACAGCCGTGAATTGTGCCCTGTCTGGGGATTCGGTGAAATAACCCTGACTGCAGGAGTCATAAATCTGGCTGAAATTGGTCTTATATGCGGCCAAATAAAGCATACGACTGCCAACGCGTTTGCATTAGAATGTCTGCTCACCCCTTCAGATGACATGGGGGGGGGGGAAGCAGACAAACATGTAACATATAATTTGGGCTATGCATTATACATGCTGTGCGAGCAAGAAATCATGTCACATAGGAGCACAAGACGTGTACTGACACACAATCGCAGAAAATATAAAGTCACACACACACACAGGCATCAGACTCTAAACAATAGCAAGGAGGTAAATCATTTACCTAACATTGCCCTTGAGAGAGTGTAAAATCATTTATATGAGCCCCAGACAAAACCCAGTACACAATATGGAAACAGAAAGCTGCTCTCACACAGTGTCACTGTCATCCTCCACTGCATATCACAGAGGCCAGGAGTTATCAGCTTGTTATTGGGTTAACACTGCTCTGCTTTGCGGTGCTATCAGATCCACTCTGAGGAAAGTGAAATAGAGGCAGCGGGTGTGAATGAGTGCTGAGGAATGAGATTTTCTCCAAACTGGGAAAATATTATTATACTGAGTCAAGAATTTCCTCATTACAGAAAGATTTTCCGCTTGGGTTTTTCCTCAGCCTTGCACATACACATCCACACCTCTGCCTTTGACTTTACTGTATGTGAGTGTAGGCAGCCGAGCCTGTCTTCAATTATTCACCTATGACGGCTTTTCAACTCAAGACAATCCCCCAGCTCCCCCCCTCCACCCCTCATGTCGCGCTTTGCTCAGCCCAACTTTCTCTCTCGTCCTTTTTTTCTCCTTCACTTCCCTTTTCCGCCTCTTTTCACCCCGTGTCTGCTTTCCTTTCATGCCTCAAACCTTTCATCCCCACCATCACCACCACCAACAACCCTCTCCCGCTACCATCCCTCCCCTCTTTACATCTCTCCCAATCTTGAGGTATCCCATCCCTACTCGGGCTTGACAAGTAATGGGTGTGTCTCACCTCCACCCTCCAAACCCCGCACGCCATCACTCTCCCCACCAACACAATCTCCTCTCATGTCAGGGAAACCTGTAGGCATCCGAGTGCTACTTTTGATCATTGCTTTCACTGGGAGCCCTCATCGCCTTGCTCTGCCTTGGGGTGGCAAGGAGAGGCATAGAGTGAAAGAATGAAAGGCAGAACAGAGTAAAGTTATGTCAAGTCTGGCTGACATGTGCAGCCAGGCAGCTGCTGCATGCAGCGGAGAGCAAAGTTGGCACATGCAGCTCTCAGCTATGAGCAGTAAATAAACCTCCTGTTAAAGCTTTTGTATATAACACAATGTGGGGCGACGCTCACGCTCGCTTTTATTGTGGTGACACACTTTTCCAGGTATTCAGGTGTAATTGAAGGGAAGATAAGAAGAAAGAAGAAACAGGAAAGTGTACACATCATGCTCCCACACAGCACCTAAATCAGGCCCAACTGTAGAAACTCGACACCTCTTGTTTTATTTTATTATTATAGTTCCTCCTACAGCCCATAAGGGCAAATTTGACGATGCTCTAATGCAGTTATGAGAAGTACTTCTTCATGATGAGTCAAAACGTCATCTTTTGCGTCTGTTAACATCACTTGGTATGTGAAAAACTTTAATTTAAAGGCAGGAAAAACACACTAATTATTGATGGAATCTAATAATTTTTATTTAATGGCCCAAAAATGTAATTAAAAAATGTCATGATATTCCATCTGCTTCTTCAAAAAACCATCTCCACAGTAAATCTTGTAAAGAAAAAATCTACCTATTTAATAGCATGTAAACATGTTGGGATGTTTCAGCCCAAACGGAAATCTGAAAGATGAAGCCAGTGTAGAAATGCCAAAAACTGCAGTTCCTCAAAAGGACACTTGAGGTTAGCTCCATTCTATACAATTCTACAATGTCGTTAAGCAAAGCGACGTACAAATGAGAGTTAATACAACACAAGCAGGGATGAAGTCAAGAAACATAGCAAGAGTAAGTGCCGTGGGTTTAGTTTGAGTCCATTTGGACACAAGTGCTTTTAGGTCGCTGAGCGGTCAGTGAGATACTTATCGTAGTCATCTGCGTAGATCAAGAGTGAAGGTGTTCAGTAAAGAGTTGGTCTTCAGTCTCTTCTTTTTTTCTTTTTTTTTAAAGATTATTTTTTGGGCATTTTGCTGCTTTATTAAATAGTGACAGATAGAAAGGGGGAAACAGAGGGGAAGACATGCGGCAAAGGGGCCTCGGGTCGGATTCGAACCCGGATCCACCGCAGCAAGGACTCAGCCTTAATGGTAAGCGCTCTACCAGTGTGAGCCACCAGGACGCCCCTCAGTTTCTTCTTAAAGATTGAGAAGGACTCAGCAGATCGGATGGAGTTCGGATGGTGGTTTCCACCACCGGGACTCTACAGAGGAGAAGAGTCTGGTTAGAGACGCAGAGGTCTTCATCTGCAGAGGAGCCAGACGTCTTTCACTTAGTGGATGGGAGGGTCTGTGGACCTGAACAAAGGAGTTCAGATAAGCAGGGGCTGTGCCCGTTTTTATTTTGTAGGCAAGAGACAAGACTTTGAATTTAATGTGGGCTGTGACCGGGAGCCAGTGCAGAGAGATGGAAGTGGAGTGACATGTGCTCTCCTGGTTGAAGACCAGACGCACAGTCGCGTTCTGGATCATCTGCAGAGGCTTGGTGGTGCAACAGGAAGACCTGCCAGTAGAGAGTTGCAGTAGTCTAAATGGGATAACACAAGGGCCTGAACCAGGAGTTGTGTCGATTCCTAGGTCAGGCCGGGTCTGATTTTCCTGATGTTGTATAAGGCGAAACGATCGGGCAATTTGCGAGTCAATCCCATAGACCGCAATGTTAAAATGCCCAACTTGATACAACACGATTTAGCTCTCTATGGCTATTTTCCTCATTTTTGACAACGGGGGGGAAGGTGGATTTCTAAATGACTCACCCGTTGTGCATAATTAGGGACTCGCCCACTCTGAGTGACAGGTGGGTGCTGTTGATGGCGGTGTGTGACAGCAACCAGGATTCATTCATCCCACGCCCTTCCTGTTTGCCCACTTCTGGATTAGCTGGGAGTTTGGAGAGTCAGGCTCTGCCAAGATGGTGCCAGCCAGAGCCACCACACTGAGCTTCATTTTAGCTTTTCAGAAACCAATGGGTGACATCACAAGTGTCTGACAGAACAGTTATGCTCCTATTTGAATCACTCCAGCAGTCCACAGTGATTCTGTGTTGGAGTCTTCGCACTGCCAAATAGCCACTGACAGCCACTGACCACTGAGCCCAGCATCGTGTTGAAAATCTCCCCAACCATACCCACCAATTTCGGGTTTACAGTGGCATTTATTGTTAAAAAGTAACAATTATGATTTATGTAACGGTGCAAAGATTTTGCAAGTGCAACTGAAGGAACACACAAAGGCTCTTATACACTGTAAAAAATATTCTGTTTAATTTACGGTAAAATACCGGCAGCTGTGGTTGCCAGAACTTTACCGTAAAAAATACAGTGAGGGGGTTTTCTACTGTAAATTTAAATGTAAATATCAGCTAAATCTGTCATTTAAACTGAAAAATCACTTGCCATTTTATCCCTATTGTGTCTCTTTTTGGTAATTTTGTGTCTCATTTGATAATTTTACATATTTTTTTGGTCATTTTGTGTCTTTTTTTGATAATTTCATGTCTCTTTTGGTCGTTTTCTGTCTTTTTTTTGGTCATTTTGTGTCTTTTTAGATAGTTTTGTGTCTCTTTTGGTCATTTTGTGTCTTTTTTGATAGTTTTGTGTCTCTTTTGGTCGTTTTCTGTCTTTTTTTTGGTCGTTTTGTGACTCTTTTGGTCATTTTAGGTCCTTTGTTAGGTCCTTCGGTCTGCTATTATTTTTAGGGTAGTTATGTCCTTGTGACGTTATGGTATTTCTCCATTCATTTTAAATGAAAAATCTAATATTTTTTACAGCAAAACTGTGTTTTCTAAAGTTTATGACAGAAAAAAGTAAAAGTTTTGTGCTATTCTTTGATTTACAGTAATTAAAGTGTCTACTACGGTGATATTACATTTTTAATTTCACGCCCCATTTCTGATATAATTTGACAGTGTTTTACTGTAATTTCTACAAACATTTTTTGCAGTGTATTTATATTAGACATCTACCAACTGGACTACATTTGTTAACTTACGTCAGTGAATTCAGCCTGACATTGTCCATCTGTGTATTACGTTACCTTATTTCCTCCTTTGAGGCAGCCCTAAAGGTCTTGGAATGATGATTCATGATTACGTGGGTCATATATGAATTATAGTGCATTACTTTTCATAGGTAAGTACAAACAGCCTGACTTGCGTAAATGAAGTGAACTTTTATGCCCTAATGCTTTTACTTGTTTGTCAGAAACCAACATCACATGAAAAGGTCTTCTAAGAAGAAGTTCCCATTATTCTTTGTCATCTAATGTTTCAGATTCACAGATATGCACTATGGGGGAAACCACAGTGGGAATTGTACACATGCTACAACACATTTCTGGAGGATACAATTTACAGACGTTGTTGGATCAAGCATACTTTTAATTCTATTCCAACTGATTGCATGATATATTCATTATCATAAAATGCGTTTGCCTTAAGCAAGTGTAAAAACTTTTTTTTATGAGAGCTCTACTGTTTCCATTCAGTCTGTCTAATTCAATACCTCATAAAAGACTTGGCGGAAAACCCAGCTATTGACAATATCATTTCTAATGTTCTCAATTATGTGCCAAAGGGTGGAAATTAAAGAAATACACTAAATGATCTCTCACGATTTACCCAGATAAAGTGAAGACATTTACGACGCAGGAAAGAGACATTTTCACTGTGGATTTCACTAGAATGTGTTGCTTTATCTGAAAGGAAAAGAGGTTGTTAGTATAGAGAAGAATAAAGAGAGTTCTCTGAGCTCGGCCAGCAGTATGGCGCAAGTAAAGGTTCACACAGCTCCAGTCACAGAGGCATTAAAATCTAACAGAGGTGTTAAACTTTGGACGACCTGCAGGACACGCTGCATAAAACAGCAGTAAATTATGCCAATGAGGAGAAGTGCAGACTGCTGGAAATAAAAAGTTATGGATGTGGCTGAGAGTGTGGGGTGAAAGTGTGCACGTAAAGTCCTCTGTAACACACACACACACACACACACACACAAAGTCACACAGAGTCACACAGTCCCCCTCTGTCTGTCAGGTGGAATAAAAGGTTATGAGTCTGGCTAAGGACATAGTGATTGCCACAACCCAAATCTCTTTATCACATTCCTGGACCAAGCTCTGCATCGCTGTCACAATTTACAACACATTGAAAGTTCCCACAATAGAACATTAGAAGTATTCTTGCTGTACATAAATTGCAAGGTTACATTGAAAAATGCACAAAGCCCTTTCTCAATGTCTGTTAACATGTCTCTGAATGACGTGAAAAGGAGGGAGACGACAAAGGCCCCTATAGCTTTGATGCAGCACAGAGATGTGAAGCCATATACTACTGATAAATGGAATTCATGGAACTGCTTTTTATAACATATCGGACGGAGTAGACTAACCTTCTTTAGATTGTATTTCATTGGTTATAAAACTTCGATAATCTATTCAGTCTGAAAATGTGTCCTAGTGGACCTATCACGTTTTCCCACTCTCTCCATCAGTCTCCCCATGTTTCTTGACACTCTCAACTGTCAGCTACCAAATGAAGGCAAAATGCCACCACTTGCAGAGATGTCAGAGTTTTTGGGAAAGAACTGGTCTGTGGGCTGGACTGGTCTCTTCTCCGAAAAATAGAAAAATACAGTATTACTGATTTCTAAAGCTTTTAAGGCTCAGTCACACCAGGAGGCATCACAACAAAATGAATAAGCAAATTTTCACAAATATTTGCTTTTAGAAGCTTGGGGATGTAGTGACTATTGGGGTGGGCTAAAACATAAAACATTAAAACTCCATGACGTTAACTTTACAGTATAATATCACTTGGTTTATATTACGATCGTCAGGAAGTCCCTTTTCGTCCTTTCAAAATAAAAGTGAAATGAATCCACTACAAGTAAAAGTCCTGCATTCAAAACTTACTTAAGTAAAAGTACAAAAGTATCAAAAGTAAAAGTACTCACTATGCGGAATGGCCCCACTCAGATTGTTATATATATTCCACATATATTATTTGATTTTTATTACTGATGCTTTTATGCAAGCAGCATTTTAATTTTCTCAAGGTAGAGCTACTTTTAACTACTTCATATAATGTTATGAGGTTTGATAAAAAAATGTCTAAATCACTTTAAATTGATTATGTTTTCTATGTTAAATCTTGACCTGAAAAGTAACTAAAGCTGTCGGCTAAATGTAATGGAGTAAAAAAGTACAATATTCACCTCAAAATGTAGTGAAGTAAAAGTATAAAGTTACATAAAATGGAAATACTCAAGTACAAGTACCTCAAAATTGTACTTAAGTACAGTACTTGAGTAAATGTACTTAGTTACATTCCACCACTGCATGTATGCATGCACAAACTGGAGTATGTACAAAAGCATAGTGATTAATCGATTAATTGATCAATTGATCATTAACGATAAGATAATCGAGTTGGCAGGTTCCTTCCAAACACCCATCCCTAAGTGCTAGTTTCAGTCATTGTCTGATTAGCTATACCTCGCTACCTGCACTGTCAGTTAGTAAGCCAGTTAGCTTAGTCCGAAGCGTGTCTATTCCATTATATCAGTACTGCCACCAATTAGGGCCTTTTAGTTTGTCATCCTGTTATCTAATATTCTTAGCACTAAATACTTTATTCAGTACACCTGTTCAACTGCTCGTTAAGGCAAATTTTTTAATCAGCTGCCACATGGCACTAACTCAATGCATTTAGGCATGTAGACATGGTGAAGACGAGCTGCTGAAGTTCAAAGCCAGCATCAGAATGAGGAAGAAAGGAGATTTATGTGACCTGAAAGTGGCTGGATGGTGGTTGTTGATCTGAATATTTCACAAACTGCTGATCTACTGGGATTTTCACACACAATCATCAGAATATCCAGTGGGCCTTAATGCCTTGTTGATGCCAGAGGTCAGAGGAGAATGGTCAGACTGGTTCAACAGTCACTCAAATCATCACTTGTTACCATCTCTGAACGCACAACATGTCTAACCTTGAAGCAGACGAGCAGCAGCAGAAGACCACATCATCACTTTATAAGGTACACCTTATTAGCTAATAAAGTGGCCAGTGAGTGTACTGTTTCCCCAAATATGGTTTAAACTGTACTGTAATAAGTATACTGTAATAAGTATAAACTGGGAATTTTAAAAAATAAGGGCATATCTTAAAGATGGTGATATGTATCACTATTTTCACTTTGAATTGATAATATAGGATCATTCATAATTGCATTGATATATCGATTCAGAATCCTGTATCGTGCAGAAACTAAAAGAAAACAGTCAATTTTGGGAGAACTGTTCCTTTAAAAGAAGTAATTTGCTTGGGGAAATGCTTGGCAGTTATATGAGGCCATCTGTGATAAGATTAATTTAAATCTTACTTAAAAGTTCCAATTTCTAACTTCCAACCATAGAAAATGATGAAGTGGCTGTCTGCTATCAGCTCTTTAACAAAAATATGTTAATGCACATGGACAAATAAACACAATGAGAGTCGTTGTGGTTGGTGACAGAAACAGTTACACGGCTGACTTCACACGTTTGTTTTTTTTTTTTTTTTTGCTTTTTTCCCTCCTTCTCCTGCTATTCTTCCTCCATCACCTCTTCTGTCTTGAGTGAGCCATTTAGCTGTCGGACTCTCGGAGCTGTCAGAGTCCCCCGCTCATCTCGCCCTCCGCCAGGCTGAAAGGCACTTATTTACCGCCTCCTCCCCTTCTTTAGGCTCCTTCTGTCTTCTCTCCGCTCTCTATCACCTCGCTCCCTCTCACCTCCCACGAATTGCAAAGTTCGCGACACAGCCAACCTGTTGTTTTTGTTCGCCAAACGCCCGCCACTCGCCCTTGCAATCAAAGTTAATGAGTAAAGACACAAAGACCCGTGCACGCAATCAGCGTACAAATAGTGACACTCTCGTGGTACGCACACACACACATTCAGGGCCCTGAAGTTTTATGGATGACTGGTTTTACAAGCTTAAATGGATTCTTAAGTACAGGGTATATACCTATTGAGACCAGAACTACATCAGTCACTCTGTCATTACGGAGCACACACACACGTCACAGCTGACTGTGTGTGCACATTTTGTGACCATGATGAATTCCTTCTGCCCTGCTCCTGTCTTCCCCTCACTCTGCTGCTTCTTTCATACCTCACTTTCCACCTCTCCCCTCTCTTCTCCACTAATCCCTCCATCTCTCCGTCCCCGACCATACAGAGTTCACTGTTGGTGTGGCTGCTGTGTGTTTTGGCAGGTCACACTGAGCCTCGCCGGTCCAACCAGAGTCGGCTCAGCGTGGGCTGGAAAACCTCACAGTTCTCGCCGTAGGCCATCTTACACACACACACACACACACACACACACACACAAAGTAGAGCACACACACCCATGCAACAACACACTGATCCACACGCTTTTTATTTTCTCAAGGCCGCTTCAAAGGAGCAGGTTCTCGATTGACCCCTGACAGCTGTCATTCGTCAGCATGCCACCTTGGCAAAGGATCATGGGAGATGAGGTTTTTCCAGATATGCCATATAAAACCACACTCAGAGATGAATCCCACAGAGTAGAAGAGGTGAATTATATGTAATACTTCAACCTGAACTGCTGTGGGCTATGGCCAATGTCAAGACCAGTGTTCTGCTTTCATTTAAAGAGTATGAGTCGTGTGCTGTGGTGGTGAAAAATACATTTTGCATGCACAAGAACTGGACATTTGTACCACATATCAGCATGTATGTATGTAGGTCTCTGAACAAACATTTGAGACATACTGGAATTTTGGGAAAGGGATTGTAATCTTTGATGAAACTGCTGCTGTTGTGCATGTTTTAATCACTTTTAAAACAAATGTGTGCATTAGTGCAAGAAAGGGGCTGCAGCCCCCTGCTGGCCAGAATGAATCAATGGAAATATGATTTTATCCTCTTAAACAATCTCAGTTTTAGTTCAGATGCTTGTGGGAGCATTATTCTGTTGTGGTTTAAGTATGAAAAATAGAAGTTGAAGGATAAACACATGTGGTTCTATGTGGATTTCTACCTAATCCATGATTAAGCAACAACCAATAATGTCAGTCCTCAGCTGATTTACTGTCTGTAACAATTTTAGTGCCAACTCCACAATTACGTAACGGTGTTAGCTGGAGGCAAAACAAAGGAGAACTGTAGGCAAACACAAGTCACTTGAAAAAGTCGTCTTGCCGTGTTGTTGGATGCCAGAATGGAAGCAGTTATGGCTCCAGTTTTAAAATGTATTGCAGACTGCCATTTAAAGGTAAGAAAAAAAAAAGACAACAAGGTTTAAAAGTGGAAAATTAATAGATTTCACTAATGTGATGTGCCAAATCTGCTTGTGTTATGAGGTTAAATAAAGTACAGTCTGTAAAAGATCAAATATGTCTCAAAGTTTGCCCACCCAACGTTTATCAGAAATTGGGAGATTGGAAAAACTTAAATTATGTAAGAAGTATTTTATTTCCTCCTGGGTGAAAGTCTGCCGTTTGTCCCCTCCCTCCACCCCGCCTCAAGTGTGACATATGCCGTTTAAACTCTGCATCTCCATCAATCATTACTACTACCTAATGAGGTGGTTTAAACCAGGGAATCTGTGTGCCCAGCACAGAAAGCATCCCCATTGACTTTACATTGGCATTGTTTCCATGCTGGTGGCTCTTAATTTTCACACATTACTTGCCACCAGCACAGAATTCGGTGTTAAGAAGTCATGCTGGTGCATGGCACGTCATCAAGATCAACATATCTTTCACGTCAGAGAAGCAAAGTAAGCTGTTGGTTGTTGTTGTTGTTGTTGTTGTTTACTTTATACACACAGTTTATCCATAGACTGTATTTAGAGTTTAGAGTTTATCACGGGATCTCGCGGTCTCCCGTATGGTCAGGATTATCGCGTGATCTCGTGATCTCGCGTGTATACGACGGGCTCGCTAAGCTGACGTGCTGCTGCTGTAACGCGCCTGGTGTGAATTGACGCCGGGCAGAAGACGCAGCAAAACCGCGGTGGAGACGTGACGCTGCTGTAACGCGCCCGGTGGAAATCCCCAGTAAGTGCATGTTTTTGGACTGTGGGAGGAAGCCAGAGTACCAGGTGAGAACCCACGCTGACACGGGGGGAACATGCAAAATCCACACTAACGAGCCACAGGCTGGAGTCGAATCGGCAACCCTCTTGCTGTTAGGCAAGAGTGCTAACCACAACACTGTGTAGCCCTTTATTTTTTTCCAAACAAGTTGAAACACTCATTCATGCCTTCTTACCCTCCAAAAACGACAACATGTCCAGAACTCAGCTGCCCGATTCTGCACCCGCTCCAGAAAACACATCACAGCCAATCTCAACACCTTCACTGGCTGCCAATCAGCACCAAATTCACTTCAGGGTCCTGATCATCACCTATAAAGCTCTCCCATAGCTCACAGCCCTCCTTCATTGTTACCTCAGATGATCAGATGCCAACCTTCTGACCCCCATCACCAGGACCAAGCACAACACCTTAGTGGCTGCTCCAGCCTGTAGAACTCCCTCCCTCCCAACTCAGACTCATTAAAAATCAGTTAAAAACCTTTTCAAGAAAGCCTACAATACCTGACTCCCACTGCCTCTCCAAAGCATAAACTCTTAATTAAAATTTTTGGTTTATTTTATTTGTTAATGCATTTCATGTAAAGCAACTTTGAGCAGTTTGTCCCATATACATCCTATCAATTATTATTATTATTATTATAAATTAATTTGGATTACTTTTTAATTTTATGTTCCTTCCTGACAGCTATAAAAAAATATATATATTTTATTCTAGACGTCTATTTTAGTCACCATCATTTAAAAAAACTCTACTCTCCTGAAACCTGTAATAATAATAATAATATAAATCATGTTTTGATAGAGTTCATAGAAACTGGTCAAACTGCTACACGACTGTACAATCAGTTCAAGAAAACTGCTTCCTCCTGCCAATCAACATCATATTGATCAGCTCTACAATAAAGTATCTGTAATCAAGCAAACTGCCAACTGTCGAGGGGGGGGGGGGGGATGGGGGGGCGCAGACAGCACAGATTGCCTGATTTTGGTCGAGGCGTCCAGCACCAAATTGTGATTCATTCTCCGGAGATAAAGACGGACTCTCTGGCTGTCTGTTTGTCTGGCATCTTCAATGTGACAGACAGATGAGTCATAACTGTGTCCCAGAGCTGACAGGCTGTTGAGACGTAAAAGTGGAGATGTGGAACAAGAGGTTGGACGAGAGGGGAGGACGGGAGAAGGGGGGGAAGGAAGAAGACGCCTGTCTGCTTGATGGGTAGAAGAAAAAATGAAGTGAAAATGAATTTTGCACCTTGTCATCTTATTTTCGAATCCTAATGCAGAACATTTCATGCCAAAAAATCTAATTTTCCTCAGTGTTTGTACCTTGAAACTCCATTACTTTACCGTACAGCTTGGTAGACATGCTGCTTTTTGTAGTTGTTACATCACATATCAGTAAATGTACTTGAAAATTCAAACCAATAACACCATCAAAATTTTTGGAATAATCCCTTCTGTCCCTCCAGTCTTATAAAACTTTCAATTTCACCTGAGTGTGACATCAAATGCAACACTAGGAACAAAATATTTCACCTTTTCCTCTTTCTTCTTCCTGCGTACATCCACTGAATACTGAACCAGGCTCCTTTGACAAAAACAGTCATTTCAGCTCGAATAACACGGGAGTGGCTGGTCTAACACTGTCTCAATGTTTTATACTGTAGTTTGGGATTTAAAACACCAAAAGTCACAATAACACAAATTAACTGACAGTAGGTTATACACCAACTATGGATAAGTACTAGGGCCGGGACTTTAACGCATTAATTAAGATTAATTAATTACACAAAACATTTACACGTATAAAAAAATTTACGCATTTTAATCGCACTTATTTTTGCACGGCGGAACGTTTCTCACTGGATGAGTTTCAGGCAGACCGATTGTACTGGAGCACCAACTAGCGTTCATGAGTTCAGACAACAACAAACCACAGTGAAGAGCATGGTTGTGTTGCTATGCAACAAGGAATTCACATATCACCGCAGCACATCGAGCCTCAAGTATCACCTCAATGCTAAACATATAGCAGCTAGCGTGGACGCTAATGTGGTATTCAACGGTATACTAAAAATCCATGTGAAAAAAATGACTTCTCATTGTTCTCAGGTCAAATATTTATATGCGATTAAAATGCGATTAATTTCGATTAATTAATTACAAAGCCTCTAATTAATTAGAGTAATTTTTTTAATCGAGTCCCAGCCCTAATAAGTACCTTACACAACCCTACTTGAAAAAATCTGAAATATCCCTTTAAGTAAATAGAGCATTACGACAATATACTGCATTATAAGTAAATACCCTGCGTTCAAAATATTGATTAAGTTAAAGTTTTATAATCAAAATGTATTGTAACTAATGTATCAAAAGTAGAAATTGTAATCGAGAACCAGTACTAATATCCAGTTGTCCAACCCATCAGAATCAGGTGCCTCTAAGCTTATCCATTCCTTATATATATATATATATATATATATATATATATATATATATATATATATATGTCTGTTTTTCTGACAGTTAAATATCGGGGAAAAAATACTTCAAAACTTGCAACAAGAAGGAGTTATGGTTTATAGAATCAGCAGTCCTAAGCATGGCTGCCTTGGCAGTTAAGAAAAGAAAACTGAAATCAATATTGGCATTGATAAGAATCAAACCAACAAGCATAATTGATAATTGCATTGGTATCAATAAATCTAAAAGTAAGTTTAAATTATGGAAAGTAGCCCAGTAGAGTATTATTACATATAAACAGATTTTGGATGTTGAGCTAATTTTATTTACCTTATATACTTTTGGTTAGTGTAAAAGCTATTTATTTATTTATTTATTTATTTATTTGCTTATATATATAATGTATTTATTATGTTTCATTTATTCTAGATTTTTTATATTTATTTTAACATTATTTATTTATTTTACTTTTCACAAGGACCTAGCAATACTGGAGACGCATCTGGTTTCTTGCCACTGAAGCCACAATACAAATACACTTACTGACCACTTTATTAGGTACACACAATCTCAACCTGCAAAATAACCAGTTACTCAAGCTGTCTGGTTGTGGACCAATGTCTTGTAGTAGAAGCATAAAGTAGGAGAAAATAATAAAGTACAAGTACCTCAATATTATACTTAAGTGTAGTACTTTAGTGGAGTTACTTTACATCACTGTCTCTATATGTTTGTCACCAGTTTTGTGAGACAAAAGCTGATTTGATGGTCGTTAAGAATATCTGATGGGAACATGCTTCTAATTGTTTATTGCCTATAGGCCTTTTTATGCCTCCAGGCCTGTAATATTACATATAATCCTATCTGCACATGTGTATAGGCCTACTATAACACTGCGCTATCTCTGTTGTATCCTCATTAGATTTCACAGCCGTTGTTTGGGACGTTTACCTCGTTATGTCTGTGGCTTTTCTGCATGAGCGTGCATATGTGTGGATGTGATTATGTGCACCCGTGTGTGTCTGTTGTTACTAATCTCGGTGGATCTGCGAGTGTGTGTGTTTCTCTCCTCTAGCCCCAGGGCTAGCCGCAGCGAGGTGTCCCCCAAGGCCTCGTCCTCACATCTCCCCCCACCCACCCCCTCCATTTCTCCTGTCTATCTACCTCTCCTCCTCCCTTTCCCTCCTTCGCTTCCACCTCCTCCCCCCATCGCCCCTCCTTTTGCCCTCTTTAGCCACGACACTTTGAATCAAGCAGAAATTAATGCAGATGATGCATTCACTGTCTCATTGTCTCCTTCATTCTGTGGATGGATATTGAGATGACAGCGACGTTGGGGAAACTACTGACGTAAAGCTTTTAGCGAAGCTGGAGGGTGTTTATGTACAGTATGTGTAAATGCAAAGATGTGTGTGTGTGTGTGTGTGTGTGCCTCTGTGTGTCTGTGTATATGTGTTCACACATGTGCCTATGTGTTTAAGTGTATTTTGGAGGGGTTTTTTTTTGTCGTTTTGTATTTTTGTGTATGTGTGTGTATATACATATGCTTGTGTGTAGAAGTGTATTTTCATGAGTGTGTGTGTGTCTGTGTGTCTGTGTGTGTCTGTATACATATGCTTATGTTTTTTAAATTGTATTTTTTCACACAATTGTTTTTATAGATGTTGATATAGTTTTTTGTGTATATTTGTCTGTATGTATACGCATGCTTATGTTTGTTTAAGTTTATTTGTGCGTTTGTGTGTGTGTGTGTGTGTGTGTGTGTGTGTGTGTGTGTGTGTGCTTAAGTCTTTGCTGACTTGTATTTATGTGTACATTGTACACACACACACACACACACACACACACACATATATATATATATATATATACCTGTGCGTGTGTATATGACTAGGTTTGCTCCTTCTATCACGTGTGTGTGTGTGTGTGTGTGTGTGTGTGTGTACACATGTGCATGTGTCACATTGTAATCCACCACCTGGAGAGAGCAGAAAGGGGTTATGGGTAATATGCGAACTGCTGTTTGATTGATGAGCCAATCAGAGTGGCACAAAGGATTTCATTAACAATAGACACCCTGCCACCAATCAGCAATCATCCACACACACACACACACACAGTCACTTATCAACACTTATCAGCACACACACACACACACACATCACACAAACACACTTACAGTCACTTATCGACACTTGCGAGTGTGCGTCAGCCTACTCCACCCACATGTACACTGAGAGGGGTGTGTGTGTGTGTGTTTGACATAAGTAACAGTGTTATCACAAAGTCAGCAGTAATATTGTGGCCATTTCATCAGGACGGGCTGAGAGCAGCGAGAATGCATATGGGTCACCGGTTTGCTTTTGGGAGACCATGCATGCCGGATCAAACCCAGGCATGTGTTCATTCTCTCCCTGCCGTTTGGCCTGTTTCTCAATCACTGTGCTTTTGATAAAGAGTGGGGCTAGTTGACGGCGGGAGAGAAGAAAGAGAAAGTCAGCCGGCAGAATGACTTTTTTTGAAAGTAAATTAGTTTTTACGCCCCGTGAGCCCTTTGCTCTGTTTTGATCTCCTCGCTTTTTAAAGGAGGGGGGACACAGCTGCTGAAACACACACACACAACAACACACAAAGCATGGTAATGGGCTATACTTTCTCATTAGGGTGACAGGGGTGTTATTTTTGTGTATATGTGTGTGTATGTGTGTGTATATATATATGTGTGTGTGTGTGTGTGTGTGTGTGTGTGTATGTGTATGTGTGTGTGTGTGTGTGTGTGTGTGTGTGTGTGTGTTTGTGTGTGTGTGTGTGTGTGTGTGTGTGTGTGTGTGTGTGTGCGTGTGTGTGTGTGTGTATTAGGGTGCTTCGTTATTATTGATTGCAATAATAAGATATGTGGACACACAGATTATTTGCATCCCTGAGCAGAGTTATTGTTATCAGGGGGGGATGATGTGATTATGATGGTCATATCCACACAGCCTGGGGCAAGACGCTGTCTGACTGTCTGCATGTGTGTGTGTCTGTGTGTGTGTGTGTATGGGGGAGAGAGAGAGAGAGAGAGAGAGAGAGAGAGCGCCACAGACTCTGAGTGTGTATCTGTGTGCGCGCTGCCATCTCCATAGCATGTCTATGTCTAATTGGCTCGAGCTGATTCCACCCCTGGAATCCATTTTACATGGTTACCAAGGTGACAGCATCCGTTGTCTCCATCGTCGGGTAGACAGAAGCATGTCAGCTCGCACACGTATGAGCACACGCACGCACACACAGATAGGAACAGTGGCGACGTGCAGAAGCCTCAATCCCTGTTAATTAGCTCCATCTATTAGCAGCAAATCCACTAATTAAAGCCGAGCCAAGACATGACCCAAAGAAAGCTATCTACATAAGCCATATGGAGGGCTAAATGTGGAAGAGACCCAGTAATGACAACATGTGCACGCGCACACTAACACACGTACACACACACAGCGGTTCTGTATGTATCAAGGAAGGTCAATGGAAACCCTTGGCTGTTTCTATCTGCCAACTCTTCACAGAGCTGAAGAATATCGCGGGTAAACGGCTTCTCAGAGGCGCTGAATAGATGTTATACAGAGGTGTTTAGTGTTCTAGCCTTGATTCAGCTTGTCATGCCGAAACGCCACAGCACACCATGAAAGCCGGAGCTGAGATAGAGACAAAAAAAAAAAAACAGAGAAAGGAAAAGGAGTGAGTACAATTAATAAATGTTTTCTAAAAAAGCCTTTTTACACCAAGGCCACCAAGAAAGGCTCGGTAAATGTTCCTCATTTATTTTTATCTGCCTTCTCCTTTTGAAAGGAATATAACCTCATGTAGTCGCACGCCGAAAAGTACCTATTGGTGAAAAGGTGAACTCAGCGTGAAAAGGAAGGCAGGTTTTCGCATTTAAGTTGGGTTTCTTTCCGCCTTTGTTCGCAGGGGGAGCGGAGAGGGTTTCAGAGTTGGCTTTTAAGGTGTCGCGCTGCGAAATCCTCATGTTGATAAATGGAACGGAGGCCCGCTGTGAGGCTCTTCTGTCCCCAGACCCTCCCTCCCTCTCTCCCTCGCTACCTCCTCGTCCACCTTCAATGGAGACACAAGATGAATGAGAACAAACAGAGGAAACAGCAGAAGGACGCAACAGGAGTGATCAAAAATATTACACAGGAGGAATTTGATTAAAGACAAGATGACAGGTGGATGATAGAAAAGTTTTCATCTTCCTTAAAGTAGTGAAAATTCTGATATAGTTCCACTCAATTCCAATGGAAATCATTTCCCAAATGAGCATTGGAAAGATCCGCTGTTCTTTTCTCTGCTACATTCTCACCTAAAAAGCTATCAGAAGTGCACCGTGATTGCCTTATGATTATCATAATCACATCATGATTTAATAAACGTAATGTGCTTAAAATTAGAGGCTTGAATACTTTATGGGGCAAACTGAATAATTAACGACATACCATTAACTGAAATGTAATTTTCTGGTGCACCCTGCAAGTTTCTCCATGCTTTTAATGGGCTTCTGATGCGTTTAAATGCACTTCAAGCGAATTGTGAAAATGCTGTTTAGCAAATAAACATTTTAAAAGTCAATATTAGACTAAATGTCTCATTAAGATGGATATTTATGCATTGTCACATCGCAAGGTGAGCAGGGGTCTACGGGTGGAGGGGTGGTGGATTTAGAGGAGAAAGGGAAAAGGCGGGGTGTTGCCACCCAGCGGTTTGCTGCATGAAAGAACATTCAGGTGTCAATCTCCTGGAGGAATTAGAAAGCTCTGCGGGATGCCACTTATTTTCTACCCTCAGCACACTCTCCCCCCCTGTTCCCTTCCTCCCTCTGTTAACAGAGTGATCAGCGCTGCATTAGTTTCAGTATTACAGCGTCACATTTCTGTCCCTCAATCAAAATGGTTCTACTAGCCATTACACTTTCTACAAGTATATTTATGAATCAAAACTATCACACACTATAATACAAATCTGTAAGGAATTGTGTTTTTTTTGCAATTTGATTTGATTACAGGAGGAGCATATTTAGATATAGAAGTACATACTGTGTAGTAGGGTATTTCAAATGTCCTTTTCGTTCCTACATTGCTGGGTTGATCGAGTGATCCGAGGCTGTGATTTGAATACTTTCAACAGTTTTCAGGACACAAGGAGAATTTTAGTTAAATTGGCTAATATTCATTCATTATCCTTAACCGCTTATCCGCACTCAAGTCGCAGGGTACACCCTGGACAGGTCTCAAGGCTGACACATAGAGACAGACAGACATTCACGCTCTCATTCACTCATACGGACAATTAAGAGTCACCAATTAAACCTTGGCTGCATGTTTTGGGAGGGTGGGAGGAAGCAGGGGGACCCCGGGGACACTGAGAACATGCAAACTCAACACAGAGGAGTCGCAAGCCCGAATAGATCCGTGAAGCAAGATTGCTAACCGCTACACCACTGTGTAGCCCATGGCTAATACCAACTTGTAAGTATCTTATATAAGAAACAGAAAAAAATGACTGTGTAATGTGAAAGGAGTTGCTTATATGAGAATTATCATCCACATCTGAAGCTTTACAGACCATTTTAGCCTCTTTTAGCTCTTTTTTTATGGGTTCATTCTTACCACTGAAAAAGGCAAAAAGAACACTTTACCTTACAACACCAAACTACACACAATCAAAATTAGCAGCAAGCTGGTAACCATAGTGGCACATTCAGCAGCCACACAGATATTTCCCTCATGAGTTGGTGGACACTAGGAACAAAAAGGATGCTGGACATGCTAGGAGGCCAGAATTACAACCAAAAAATGAATGCTAATTTTGTTCTGTGTCTGTTCGTTTGCTAACACATTCACCTTTATAATATTCACTAACTGAATGCCTAAAGTTGTGTATGTCTTCTTTTGGCAGCTTTACTAATGAACGGCTCAACAGGATTGCACCACTCACAGGCCACTTTATTATGTACACCTGTCCAACTTGCTTGTTAACTCAAATATCTAATCAGCCTATCACATGGCAGCAACTCAATGCATTTAGGCATCTAGACATGGTGAAGAGGAGCTGCTGGAGTTCAAAGCGATCATCAGAATGAGGAAGAAAGGAGATTTAAGTGATTTTCAACGTGTCATGGGTTGTTGGTGTATGTCACAAACTGCTGATCTACTGGGATTTTCACACACAACCATCTCTAGGGTTTACAGAGAATGGTCCAATAGAGATAAAATATCCAGTGGGCCAAAATGCCTTGTTTATGCCAGAGGTCAGAGGAGAATGGTCAGACTGGTTGGAGATGATAGAAAGGCAACAGTAACTCAAATAGACACTCAATACAACCAAGGTATGCAGAAGAGCATTTCTGAACATACAGTACAGGCCAAAAGTTTGGACACACCTTCTCATTCAATGTGTTTCCTTTATTTTCATGACTATTTACATTTTAAATTCATCAAAACTATTAATGAACACATGTGGAATTATGTACTTAACAAAAAAGTGTGAAATAACTGAAAACATGTCTTATATTCTAGTAAGCAAAGGGTGGTTACTTTGAGCAATCTAAAATACAAGACATGTTTTCAGTTATTTCACACTTTTTTTGTTAAGTACAAAATTCCATATGTGTTCATTCATAGTTTTGATGCCTTCAGTGAGAATCTACAATGTAAATAGTCATGAAAACAAAGAAAAACGCATTGAATGAGAAGGTGTGTCCAAACTTTTGGCCTGTACTGTACAACACCTCCAACCTTGAAACAGATGGGCGACAGCAGCAGAAGACCACTCTGCCCCTTTATTAGGTACACCTAGCTAATTAAGTGGCCAGTGAGTCTATATTGTGTATTCCCACAGCTGAGAATCGTATCGTTCAAAGAGGACATTGGTCTCTCTGGTCTGTAAAAACTCTCCAGTAAAATAAAAACCCTTTTTTCAATCTCAAACTATGAACATGAACCTTTCCCTACCAAGTTAGTCCTGCAACATAAGTTGCAATGGCAATCTAGGTTAAAAGTAAGCCACCTTTGTGACATTGAAAACTGGCTTTGCGCTCAACATACCTCACTTACTCACTAATCTGGCTTCATGGTTCACCGTCTGATCGCAGGTCCAGTCCACCCCACAGATCAACAACTGGCCTTCTGGGTGACAACAAAGTGAAATCAAATCCCTCCTCCTCCGTCTGCCAGGAGGCTTAAAGATCCATCACTGTAGGACACCAAAACATTTCTCTCAGCCCATTTTCCTCCTCGATGTATCTCCACTTTAGTTGTCAGCTGGAGCAGGAGAGATATAAAGAACATTCTGGTAGATTATAGGGAAGGTGTGCAGATGGAAACCCTGACGCCCTCCACCTTTCCACCCGCCGTGTGCCTTTTTTCCACCAAGTCAAGTCTGATGAATGTTGAAAATCTTTCAGGGACTTAAATTGTTTACCGTGCAGCCTCGCACTCACCACTCAGTCTAATGGGCTGTGTATAGGTGGCACTTGTATGGTCCGCAACTATTGAACGTGACCCTGTCTTTCACACGGGGGCCAGCCTCACTCTGCTGAGAAGGGGGTTACAGGTATGTGCCGCTGTCTGTGTCCTTCTCCGACGCCGAGCCTTTTCAATTCTTTACACTCCATTGCTTCTGCCCTCCCCTCTTCTTTCAGCAGACACAGCGGCACTCAGTCTCTCTCCCCTCAAATCACCGTCTCCATCTATGAGGGGGGTAAAAATCAATACAACACCAAACAATGGCTTATAGGCCTAAGGGTGCAGTGTGCAGAAAGGTCACTGCTATACATTATGTATGGTGGCCAGCTAATGGTCAGTGTGCTCGCAGACAAATGGACTGTAAGCATCTCCCTTGTGTGATGATCGCACACATACACACACACACACGCACACACACACACACACACACACACACACACACACACACACACACACACACACACACACAGATAGAAAGCTGCAAAGGCACATAAACCTATAGGCAGGAATAGATGTAAACAAGTTCATGTAAGCACATGCATATAAACAGGTTCAAAGGCTACACACACACACACACACACACACACACACACAGAAACATTCATGCTGTATCAAGTGAGTTTGAAATGGGTACACAGACAGGCACGTTCACAGAAGTGCAAACACACAGGAAAACACTCAAACTCACACCAAGTAAAATGAGTGTACACACACACAAACACACACACAGACACACACACACACACTCTACATCCCAGAGATATATTTTTTATAACTGGCTAGCTTTCTATGGTTTTCACCTTGCTGCTGTCTTATATAGGACCTGATGTTTGTCTTTAGACCTTGAATGGAGGTTGGGTTTTATTTTCCATTTCTGACCTTATACTCTCAATGTGCATCTTGTTTATGCTTTATTATTCTTATGTGAAAGAAAAAATATTTTTTATAAAGAAAAAAAAAGGCAGGTGTTTCTCTATACTTGTCCATATCTTTCAATGAAAAGACCAAGACCAAAGGTTCTTTATTCAGTTTTTCAATACTTTCCAACCTTCCTAGCCTGTTTGTGCCACATAAACCTGTGGCCTTGTCGTCACCATTATGTTGCCATGCAAGCCGTGGATACTCGACATTGTTTGTGTCGATCGGATGCAGTTGACTTTAGGCAATAAAAACACACTAAGGTTAGGGTAGAAGAACAGCGTTGTGTTTAAAAACGACGACTTCCACACTTGACTCCCCAATGCAGTTACAGAGGTTGATAACAACATCAGATTTGATATTGAGTCTAATATTACCATTGATGCGTTTACATTAGAGTCAATGGAAAGTCTGGTGGGTCTCATACAGATGCTAAATGGGACCTAGTGCATCAGTATCACACGATGTTAGCTGTGACAAACTAACCATCTAACTGTCTAATGAGTTGGTAGAAAGTCGAGGCTTGGTTGGCTATTTTTTTTTTTTTTTTTATATCTATAGACAAAGCTAGCTGTTTCTAGTCTTCGCTAAGCAAACTTACACACTGCAAAAAAGCCAACTTGTATTTTTTGGCCTAAAACAGTGATTTAATTTGGTAAAATTTGGAAATATAAATTATTGACATTTAAGGCAATAATGTAAGTTAGCACAACAAAGGAAGCCAGTTGTCTGCTCAAAAACAAGTTTGTGAGTTGTTGTTACTTATATCTTTAAGTTGGGGTTCACAACAAGGGACAATAGTTCTGCTAACTCTTATTGAAATTCGGTCATTAGCGAAAGCTAGCGGCTAACTGATGCTAGCGGCTAACTGATTCTAGCGGCTAACTGATGCTAGCAGCGCCGCTTGTTACAGCTACAAGAGTAGCCATTAGCGTATCAATGCTAACTCAAAATTGTGGTCGCAACATCAGCTGACATTTCATAGCGGCGTTACAATCGTGCCAGAGAAATTCAGAGTTGAGCAAACTCAAAAACAAAACTTAAAATATTTAGTTTAATTGTCCAACTTAAAATTTTATCGAAGTTTGTTGCCTTGAAATTTTGAGTTCACCCAACTTTTCTTTTTTTGCAGTGAAGCTGGTGATAGCTTAGTATTTACCATTCAGGAATGAGAGTGATATGAGTTTTTTCATCTAACTTTCAGGAAAGAAATCAATAGGTATGGATGAGTGAGTGCACCATTATCTGAATCTGTTCAACTGAATTATGTGTATCTGTAGCCGTACTCAGAGTGGGCGGGGTTTAAACCAGATGTGGGATGGGGCTTACACTAAAAGTAGGTGGGGCCAGATCAGAAGCCTGAAATTGATATGGGTTGATCAGAAATTGCTATTTGATATCTATAAGTAAAAATTTAAAGGAAAGACTGGAGAATATTTCCGGAACACAGCTACCCGATGTGTTCTGTACGTAGAAGTTATACAAAACAATTTATTGGATAGTGCATAAAAAGCACATTGTTCATACTGGAATACGTCTCATCTGTAATCAAATCTTACTCAAAAAAACAAATTAGTGTATTACCAAAAATGTAAAACTATTCCTTTAAAAACAGATCATAAATACATAGTTTTATTGTTATAAAAATTACAGGTTGTATCCCACAAAAGCTGTGCACTGTAGTTTTAAGCAAACGTTTATCAAACAGGAGTAAATAGAGTATTTTGGGGAAACTATTTACAGCTGTGGATTAACACACACTTTGTGCTCTAGTATTTACAACTTTGTGTATTCGGTGTATGGAGGATTGAATGAAAATAGTGCTCATGTTCATGGCAATGTTTGGGGACAACAATGAATCTCTATAGCACAGGAATAAGATATTTCATGTTGTTGGGCTTTTTCATGGGATTTGTTGACAATTAGACCAAAATATGGAAAAATGTCAGTCTTAATCTTTTTAATTACCATTGAAAGTCTGCTTAATTCAAATTATTATTTACAAATGGCTGTTTAATACCTTCAACATCATTCAGACTGCATTATTCATATGAATAAATAATCTCATTTAGTCTTGTCAGCCAGAGAGACTCAACAGACTTATCACTTTATCCATCAGACAACATACATTTACCTCTCTAATGAGCACAGTAATCCCACCAATCAAAACTAAACACTGTCAGGGATTCAACCTATGGAAGCAGCCATCACGGTGACCACGGTAACAAGGCCAGAAAACTGCCACCAAAAGGAAAAGGGAAGAAAAAAGAGTGAGAATGACTAAATCTACAATTATTGCCTGGTGGGGGGCAGAGTACATGCATCAGTATGATGTGGTAATTGCCTGGACATGCTTGTGGGGCCAGAGAGCACATTATTTGTAGAGAAGATGGTAACAACATGACAGGAAACACTATGCATGTATGTGTGTATGTGTGTGTGTGTGTGTGTGTGTGTGCGTGTGTGTGTGTGTGTGTGTGTGTGTGTGTGTGTGTGCCAATACTCCAACAGGAGAGAGTTTGACCTTCATGTAGGAGTGCTGGAGTTGACACAAGCACGTCTGCACTGGGACAAGAGCTCAGGTTTAACAGGCATATTGAAAAGGTCAGAGCTGTCACTCACCCAAACACACACACACACACACACACACAAAGATGCACACCCAACATAAGTCCATATGCGCCTATCCACATACACAGGCACACACTAACATTCACACACACACTCTTGGAGAGGCAGCTAGTGCATGCCAAGACGGTGAACCATGTCAAATTAAAAGAGAAGTTTCTGTGCTCTCTGCCCATCTCCTTTAGAGACTGCCTTCGACACACACACACACACACTGACACACACACACTGACACACACATACACACACTATTTGGGCAGCTGCCAAAAATCCCTGGAGCTGGCAGTTTTTGCCTGGTCTTATTTTTCACCCTCTTTCCACACCCACACACACAAAAACACACACCCAGACAGGGTCATTGGTGTATAAAGTTGTTTTGGTCTGTTTATGGATTGTGATTGGTCGCTGTGTTGCTAGCCAAAAAAAAAAAGAAATTTCTTTCCTCTGTAGTAACAGCTCTACCTCACCCCCCGCAGCCTACCCAGCCTGCTCATCTGCTTTCTGATTGGCTGATTAGGTTCCTCACTCTTTCCTCTCTCTGCCTATACCTTTTGAAAAGCAAAAGCTTCTTCCATTCACACACACATACACACACATACACTGGCTGGTGCAGTGTTGACACATGCTGGCACAATCAAAAACACACACATACACAGAGAGACTTGATTGGCAGCCACCCACATATTATGGGAGAGCGGGAGAGACAGGCTCTGAATATAGATAAAAACATTGTCCAAAACATCTGTAAATCAGACCTAAATGACAGCATTTTGTTATTCTTTTGGCTCAGTTTTCACAAAAGCAGAAAAAATAACAAAATGATTAAAGTAGGTAATACATAATGGAGGGTTTTATCAGATCCTCACAATTTCTATTTTGTGTATAACTGAAAGAACTGCAATATCCATTTCTTTTTTTAATTTACTAATTAGTTCATACACATGTAAACAATGTGGACATACCGACAAATACAGAGGCAACAGATGTTACCGATTTATAAAACATAAAGAACATATAATAAAAAAAGAGAGAACATTGTAATGACTTAAACTATGTACACATCAATTGAAAATAAAGAAGAAAAGGAAAAAGACAAAAACAAAAGTGAGAAGAGAAAGAAGAAATAGAACTGAGGGGGTGATCTGTTATTATGACCCCAACTCTTACAATAACCCTAACCTAAACCCAAATGTAACATTATCCTTAAAACTAAGTCTTAACCCTCAACAGGCCTGAAGACCGGCTGAAATGTCATCAATTCCCAAAAATGTCCTCACTTTCTAAAAATGTCCTTACTTCGTTGGTTAAAAAAAAGTGTTCTGGTCCCCACTATGAATGGAGAACAAGTACACACACACACAAACACACACTCAAAATAGACAATTGAATATTTGTCACAGACAATTAGCAAAATATTCTGTTATATTTCTGTTGTAGAAAGATTGTAACATGAAAAAAGTGACTTTTTTCAGAAGGTTGCGTTTGAAAACATTATAAATAACTTCTGAAACATTTACATTTTTTCCTGAATATGTTGTATTAATGTCAATATAGATGATCAAATCTGACTTTACACTTAAATAAATCCTACATTCCTATGAGGCAAAATGATGACTGTGACTGTACTTGACTGCATCACTTTACTGTTACTGTTCTGACATCACACCATTTCAATCACTTGACGTTTAATGTTCTAAAATACAGTAAGCTACAATAATAATATTAGCTGCTAAGAAGCATGAAACAGTTAAAGGAGAATTAATCAATAAAAAGAGAGAAAATACATTTCTTTTTCCTGAATCCCCCCGTTCTATTACTACCATACGATGCAATTCTGAAGCAATTAGCAATGATGTTGCAGTGCTGCTCACCAGGGTAATGTTGTTAATATGTGGTGAAA
Source organism: Centropristis striata (assembly GCF_030273125.1). Taxonomy (NCBI): domain Eukaryota; kingdom Metazoa; phylum Chordata; class Actinopteri; order Perciformes; family Serranidae; genus Centropristis; species Centropristis striata. The sequence goes on from NC_081530.1 coordinate 4,638,086, forward strand.
TGCTTGCAAAGACATGTTACAGTGATTCAATGATGTGTGCACACAGTAATAAGCATGCAGAGAGCTACAGTAATATGAGGTTACTGTAAAGCACTTTCTATTTAGTCTCGTTGACAGTGAAAGTGCTATGAGCCAAAATAATTAGTGAGTACTGCATATCTATATTAAATCTAGAGGGACCAAGTTATCGTCTCCTGTAATACCAAATAATACAAGGAAAGAAAAAGCTTAGACATGTTTATGCCTGTTTCAAAGGGCAGTAAGGTCTTCACATTCACAAGCAATAACTACATATAAGAGTACACAGCAACACATGAAAGCAACCCATGAGCTGTGATAAACAATAAAGGCCCTAAAGGGGTCCAGATCCATCATGTTACACAAGATGGAAGCAAACTTTGAAAATAGCCAAGAACAGGACATAAGATTTTATGCATTTCTTCATTTAAAAACATTTAAAACAGCATTAGAAATGCTATCTATTTACATGTGAGTCTTTCAATTTAGTTGCTTCAGTGAGCTCAAGTGTTAAGTGAAATACAGCTGTACTTTTCTTAATGTTTCTATTCTTGAAATGTTTTTTCTTTATTGTTTACTATTTTACTATTTATTCTGTTTGTTTTGAGACATGTCTATGGTGAAACCAAAGAGGAATTAATAAAGTATTAATAAAGATAATAAAGTTTTCGTATTCGTATGTTTCTACGGATCCTCATACAAAGGTTCATATGATATCTTAACAAATACGACCATTCTATGTAATGTTGCAGTATTAAACGCATGGTTAACATTCTTAAAACGGGGCTACGTGGTTACATTTTGGCAACAAAAGTACTTGGTTAAGTTTAGGAAAAAGATCAGGGTTTGGGTTAAAATGACCTTTATATGTAAGTATTTGACGTAGTTGTGTAGAATGTGAAGCAGTTATGTTAAGTTAATATGTGAGATCACTTACATGCGCAACTAAATAAATAACAATGTTGACTGTTGATTTTTCACAAACACAAACACACAAACAGAGTCTTGTGTGTTTTTTGACAAAAACATATGATATTTTACAAAACATGACTGTCCTATCTAACGTTGTGAAACAGTCGCTATTTTAGACACATGATTAAAATTTTAAACTAAACTACTTAGTTAAGTTTAGGCAATAAAACAAATAGGTTAGTTTTAGAGAAAATAAGATAACTGGTTCTGAACATAACTGAATGACATACAGGTCAACTTAACAAAATAAATGTGACTGTTGGCTTAACATGCACACACACATCGGTTTCCTGGGTCAAAGTCCTGTGCTTTTCTTGCCCGTTATACTACACTGTACGACTTCGTAACCATGGCTACTAGAGGTCACTGCATTACAACAGAGTGCATTCATTTTCGCAGGTAAGTACAAACAGTGAATGAGAACAGCTTGTGTGTTTAGCTTTAATTAATGAATATTAGCATGCCAACATGCTTAACTAAAAGGCTTTAACAAAGTAAACATTAAACTGTTTAAACATAAGCATATTAGCTATGTCATTTTGCATTAGCAGTCAGTTAAAAGCCTCACAGAGCTGCTAACATTGCTGTAGACTCTTAGTTTTCTGTATTTTATCAGCAGGTTTTACATGCATGAAAGTACTTGCTTTAGCTTGTGTATGTTTTAGCTTTTGTTTTTTTTTACTGATATCCATGTTTGCAAAATAAGAGGATATTTTATCTGATCATATATATTTTTGTGCTGCCAACAACAGCCTGTTATCCTTGAAAAACATTTGACAGATGGTGACATTCCATATTCAACATCATGAGGGAAAAAAACACAAAATTACCCACTAGAAAACATTTAAAAAAAGAAAAACACTTTTAAAAAATCAAATTAAATCAAATAGTTTTTTAATGAAGACAGTGTTTTACCCTAATCTGGAGCTTAATATGACATTAGTTTAATTTTATTTTTATTTTTTGCATAAATCTGTATTCAAAATGTCAAAATATTTATTGGGTTCTTGTTTGTCTACAGTGGCTTGTTTTTTTTCCTGGTCACAGTAAATAGCAGCAGAAGCACGAATGGACGTAATTTATTTGGCAACATGAGAGAATGTATCACCTTGTGACATGTCTTCTCACTCTATGTTGCCAAAAACATCCTGTTATCCCGAAAAAAGCATTTCACAGATGGTGACATGTTATACCCTTCGTGATGTGAAACAAACACAGAAAAATTCCCATTTGGAAACCATTTAAAAATAGCTTTGAAGAGATCCTTTGACTGATAGAAACAATAACTTTAACTCTACATATTGCAATACAATACTTCTGACCATTTTGTTTTTCTGCTTGCTTGAAGTAACGATCAGCAGGTGTGTCATGCATGAATGAACCTGCTTTTCCGTGTGTACAGTAATATCTCTTACTGATATCCATGATTAGCTCTGACAACATAAGAAGATAGATCATGCTTATAACGCCATCGTGGCTGTGAGTAAGAGAGAAATATAAAGGTGCAAGCCCACACGTGCTCCTCAGAGTGCAGTGACACACTCCCAAACACCTTCCCCAGTAATAATCTGTTGAAAGTGATAATTTATTCTCCGTCTTCGAAACTGCCCCCCCTCCTCGTCCCTCCTTTCTTCAACTCTGTGCACTCCAGCTGGCACACCATCCACCCTCGGTGCGTGTCAGATGGGCGGGACGCTACATTTTTTTGGAACAAGTTTCAGTGCCGCAGACGAGAAGTAATTGTCTCGCATTTGCTGCCTGACACTGTGGGTGTTTTCGAATGCAGAGTGCCTCCAACCCCGCCAGCTGTCGACATGTAGCTGAACTGGATATTTCCACTGGAAACCACAAAAAGCTGGCATAGGGCCAGGTAGTCTCTTAGACAAACAGAAAGACAGACAGACAGACAGGCGGACGACAGGAATGGGATGCAGTATTCATCAGGTGATACCTCCAGTAACACTCTATTATTTATTAAGTCTGAATCAGCTCTGTCATCATCCACACTCTAACAGGCTGAGCCCCAAGCACAGCCATAGGGAGGCTGTTCGCAATATATAGATGGATTTCCCAAATGAATCGGTGGACCCGATGCAATCTGGTCCAAATACAGCTAATGAGAGGACCAGGCTTCATCTCGAATCTGCTGCGAGGGGATTACACCAGTTCGAGTGCAAATATTTCATTTCTCGGCTGAACTCTCCGTTTCTTTCTTCTTCTTCAGGTGAACAGCGTTGATCCGCGTGCGTAATTTGTTTCTATTCCTGCGAATGGAATTAATCAAATCATATGTTCCTCTAATGTACTTCCAAGCGCTCGGTGTGTTCAACCAGGCCATTAACACATGAAACCTTCTGTCCAAATAGTTAATACATGCTGCTTTAAATAGCCATGGGATGGATTAATGATGGAGGTAATCATTTACGGTATGCTTTATTAATCTGCTCTCCTGTTATTAGGACAGTTATTAAGGCTGTCAGTCGTTAAGGGGTGGTGGTGGTGGTGGTGGGCGGAGAGTCTAATTTAGACTGTAGGGATCTTTACTATTGATCTGATGTAATGTCTTGCCCTCCATGCACTCACTCTCTCATCATTTCTACTGCTAACTGCTGACAACTGAGCTGACATGCATGACTTATGTAACACTGGCTTTTGAATACCGACAGAGATGCCCGTACAGTGAACACTTTATACACATGGAGATAAAACTGCTTCTCTTACATAATCTTTAGTTTTATTTATCCTTCCTTACTCAACTGACTTAACCAACAAGTCCTTTGAACCACTAGGCCCTCATATGTTGTTTGCCCTCAAATACAACCTACAGGAGGTGGGTCCTTATCAACACATCCTCATATGTGAACGTAACCATTTTAACAGACCACAGTTTGGTTAAGTGTAGGCTATGAAACTACTTATTTCAGGTTAGTTTAATGAATAAAATAAATGCACATAAATGGCAAAAGAAGTAAAAGGAGTTGTCTGTGGTCATGAGAGCAATAGCTGCCATCTCTGGGTTCAAACCGGTCGCCGCAAAAGATGAAAAAGACATGAAGCCTCGACAAGTTAAAGCAGAAATAGTAGCATCAATTCTAAAGCATTTTTGGAAAAGTGTTTGAATAAATAATTTTCTAAAATTTTTGTTCGGACAACTGACTGAGCTCCTAATTAGCTGTTAGCACCGTTAATCATTTGCAATGCGATAGTTATTCTCATATATATATATATATATATATATATATATATATATATACTATATAACAGTAAAATACTGGCAGCAGGGTTGCCAGCATTCTACTGTTAATTTTACAGTTCCCTTACTGTTATTTACTTTACAGTATGTTACTTTGATAAAACCACATACTGAATTACAGTACAGTCCTTTACATCCTTGATTTGACAGTAAAATACTGATACTGCAAACATCATCTAACAAATAAAACAGAGTTCAACTTAATTGATGATTGATTAAGTGATTTGCTCAAGAAATGCAGGATTAAAATGGATGTTCCAAGAAAGGAAAGACCAGAGTTGGCTGAATGTCTCCTCTAGAAATTAAGCAGCTTTCCGTATTTTATCAGCCTCACCGCTGTTGATTCTACCATAACTCCCAGAATGCAATGCTATTTATGGTATATTACAGTATTTTATGGGAAACGGCAAACTACCTACAAATATTGCCCAGAATGCATTGTTTTCTACAGTATAATACCTTTTTAATGGAAAACAGTATGTTATTGTCACAATTTGGCTGTTTTCTTACAGAAATTTGTTACAGTGTATGTATATATGTTATATACAGTAATGGAACATCAAATTCCAGTCTGTTGATCATCATTTGAAACAGGAAGGATGGATCAGATCCCTGGACGAACAATGTAGATCAGCAATTTGTAAACATTTACAACCAATTTGTGTGTCGGTCTGATTGCCGATTGGTCAAATGAACGTGCTGTTGCTTTCCCCGACACAGAGCAAAGTAAGTTGGTGATCCAGTGCAAAGTGTGAAGTATGCAAAGACAAGATCATAGGGCTGGCCAAATATCTGGATCTGTTGGGGAGCTATAGCCAATGAGAGTGCAAGGCACAGGCTGAGGGGAAACTGGGCAACCTGTTCTCCTTCCCAACTCGTCGTATGGACTCTTGTTCAGCACTCCTTTGTGTCACTTTTTAATGCCTTATGCTACTGTTATGGAATAAGTTTAACCCTTTATCAGGCAAAGAACTATATTTGGTAACTTCAGGTAATATTTTGAGAAAAAAGTTGCAAATTTACTAGATTAAAGTGGCAAATCTACAAGAAAAAAAATTGCAGATTTAAAAGATTTGAATTGGCAAATCTACAAGAAAAAAGGCGAAGATTTAGGAGAAAAAAATGGGAACAAAGCAACTTTTTTCTCCCAGATTCACCACTGTAAACCTCATAAATCTGCACATTTTTTTCTCATAGATTTGCCACTTTAATCTGGTAAACTTTTTTCTCAGAATGTTATTTTCGTATGTTTTTTTACACATTCTGGCTGTATGTAATATCCTCCAATATTCTCTAGGGTTGAAATTTGATATTTGCAAGTATTTCAATGAGTGTCCTATTAAGGGTTAAGGAAAGGGTCACTGTAATAGGAACAACCAAAATTGTTGTAGCACAAGAGGAAACAGGCTATCTTGGTGAAAGATCTTGTATTTGTGACTTTCGTCAAACAGTCATGTCGACAACTTCAAGACTCCCAGTTACAAGACAGCAAGTTGTGTGGCGTGAACATTACTGGGACATTTCAAGACAATCTTGGACTGAAAGCACTTTCGGCTGACAGTAGTAGAATCCAGCTGTGCATTTGTTTCTAGGACAAAGTAAAAGTACTTTGGAAAAGACTTGAATAAAAGCACCTGGAATCACTGGCACATCCTTTTCTTTTTCAAACTTTACAAGGCTAAATGTCTGTATGTCTTCTGTTTTATATTTCACAACCTTCAGTTGTTGATAATGTGCTCAGATTATACTCTGCAAAGCAATGGTTACATGCTGTTGCCAGGTTTTCACACAACAATACATGTGCTTTATTTCTAAAACTGCTTCTCCAAACCACAAGATTAATCACCTCTTTTCGGAAAAAGAAGGAGTAGACCTGACCGGGAACCAGCAGCAATAAAACCATCAGGAACAGGACCACACCTGCATCAAACTTTTTACTATTGCACCAGATGCCCTCAGCATCACACTGAAGACAGGTATCGAGCCAAAAGTTTTCTTTTATTGGCTTGTCACTGGCTTCCACATGAGCAGAGGAGTCTTACCGTGTGTGTTGAGAACATCGTGTCTATATTTAAGAAAGCGAATGGGACAAAAAAGCTGCACTGAATAAACATAATGCATAATTAATAAGCCAAAACGAGGCACTGCTACATGGTACACCTTACTGCCCACTGAGACGAGCTTTCAGGCCAATCAAGTGCTGCCTGTACGGGCTGCCGTGTGCCCATACACTATGTATGCAGTTATGCCTCAGTGCACACACACTTATACAGAAACTAATGAGGCCTTGGGAGATCGTACACATCTAAAAACGTTTCTCTGTCTGCTTGACTCCGCACATGTTTATCTATGCGTGAAGCTCTGCATCTTATAGATACTGTACGTACAGGACATCTCACAAGGCCAAGCATCATTCACCACACTCGTTTACTCCCTTTTCCTGCTTTCTCCCATTATCGGAGCATCTTCCCATCACAGGAGCCAGTGAAGCATGGAGAGTTATTAGAACATTCCAAACCAAACGTATCTCTTTTTTTTCTTCAAAACAGCTCCTCTCTTGTAATTGCATGCAGCATCACTGCTAATGTACATGCATGTAAAATAGGCGCACTCGCTATACTTCACATATTAAAAAAAAAAGGAAGGATTGCCTGATAGGAAAATACAGAAATTCAAGTGGATGCACACACACAAATACACAAAAACACAGAGCCTGAGTGTCATAACTATTCCACATCGGGAGAGAGCCCCTGACTCCACTTCAAAGCTCTCCGGCTGACAGTGGCTAATGATGAACACTCAGATGAAGAGCAAAGAGACAGCGATCCAGACTCGCACATTAAAAAAAGGCCTCTTCCCGTCTTTTACGCCGAGATAAAAGACAAGAACTCGTGCCCGACTGTGGCTAATGTGCGTTTAAGCACTCAGACATACATACATAAATGCGTACACAGGCAGACACACTTATCATGCAAATGTGGAATAATTACAGTCTTGTCTGAGGGAGGCGAGCTGGGTTGACTTTTGAAGATAGCGATGCTCAAAAGATTCATTGATGTTACGTTGGGTAATGGAGGAGAGGACACACAGAGCTGGTGTGTCTCACTCTTTTACTCTCTCCTTCACAAAATATCCCGCATTTCTCTGGACAATAGTGCGTATTAACATCTGTTATGAATGGGAGCGGCAATGTGCAGGTGTAAAGCAAGGCATTGCTTTCTGAAAGCTGTAATCACCAGCACCCAGGGGTCAGGTATTTAGATGTTGTCTCCATGCCACAATGGCTACATCATGTTATAACATAATTAAATACATACAAAACAGTCTTGTGTATTTTCTACCTGCAATAAGAAGTCTCATTTGATTACATTATCTCAAATGTTTCCAGCACAACAAAAACTTTCAGAAGAATGGCTCATCATTCATTCCTGCTCTTTTGTTGTAAGGACAGAGCTTACTGGGTTTATCTGTGAAACAATCACAAGGATAATGATAGGGTAAGAGTTGGCTCGGATTCTATCTTGGAAATCCCACAAATACAATTTAATTTTGAATGTGTATTTGCTATTAAAACCTTAAATATTGTAATACGACAGACAGATTTGTGCCTGAGCCAGCAACAGCGGAGGGTGCACCCACTCTGTGGTCACAACCAGTGGGGGGTCTATTACATAATGCATGATACCATATCATAATACAGCTCAATCTTTCTTTGAAGATCAGAAGGAGTGCAAAAAACTTTGTGAGGCAATGCAAAATATCGGAAAGAAATGCTAAATTTAAAACGTAGAATGTTTAAAAATGTTGCACGTTTTGCTAAGGTGTGTACTTACAGTTGTGTTGTGTACACACTGCAAAAAAGGTGCGTCGAAAAACAAGATAAAAACACTAAATCTGAGGGAAGTTATCTTGCTGCATGGACAGGTAATTTCACATTTTTTTAAATTTAAGAAATAGAAATAGGCAAGGCAAGTTTATTTGTATAGCACAATTCAACACAAGGTAATTCAAAGTGCTTTACATACACATTAAAACAGCAAGACATAATTGAAAACAGTAAAAACAGTCAATTAAGCAGGGAAATAGAAATAAAAATATAAATAGGATAAAATAAGATACAGCAGGATAAAAAAGAGATAAAATAATAAAAAGCACAAGTCAAACATTGCATAGTTAAAAAGTAAGGGCAGTAGAGTAGAGCAGATAAGTGTTAAAGTTAAGAGTACGCTGCAGTAAACAATAGTGTTTTTAGTCCTGATTTAAAGGAGCTGACCTCAGATCTACAGGTAGTTGTAAATAAGCATGTTAAGCACGCTTAAAATAAGAAATTAACTCTTAACAGAAGATAAATTAAAGCTGCAAGCAGCGATGAACTGGCCCGACCAGAGTGCATTGACAATAATTTGTTTTTTACCAAGATAAAAAAACAACTTTAGATTTAGAAGTGTTGGATAATCTATCTTGGGTGAAGAATTGCATTTCTATTTTAGGTGTTCAACATGCTTATTTCTATCTATCAAGTGAAATGAGTCGTCCATGCAGCAAGATCATTTCCCTCAGATTTTGCAGTTCCACCACCTCACCTTGCTAGGACACTTTGAGGAGAGTAGACGGAGAGTAGGCGGAGAGACAGACCTTCAGTTAGAGAATGTTGCAGCTCAAATTCAGCTTGTACAAACCCAAGCGCCGGGGGCCATAGCAGGCTGGTGGCCAGCAACAGCTCTCACAGCAGTAACAGAAGGCTTGCTTATTTGAGAAGTATCCGAGACTATCCAAGAATCACAGGATCATGAGATTGCAAATCCATCTTGTCCGACTCCGAGTTATGTGTCTGAATAAAAAAAAACTGACCAATTACCACCTGTGAGGGGCTACTGGCAGCTGCGTGTGTGTCGAAACATAGAGGCAACTGTTTGTTCTAAACAACAATGGCCGCTCCGGAATCAGTTATATCTGAACTGGAGAGTATTTCTTCATGAAAGAAGAGCAGAGCGTCACGTCAGCTTAGCGAGCCGGCCGTATACACGCGAGATAACGAGATCACGCGATAATCCTGACCATACGGGAGACCGCAAGATCCCGTGATAAACTCTAAACTCTATTTATACAGTCTATGGATAAACTGTGTGTATAAAGTAAACAACAACAACAAAAACCAACTTACTTTGCTTCTCTGACGTGAAAGATATGTTGATCTGACCATCTATCCTTATAAAAACAATATGTTTTGTCATAAATGATTGTATGATGTTCCACTTCAACAATCAGTCTCTTGTCGTCCGTGTGCCGATCCTCTGAGACCCTTTGATTGATTGATTGATTGATTGATTGATTGATTGATTGCTGATCTGGTGCCTCGGTCATAACATAATGTTGATGTGAAGTAGTTTTAGGCTGCATGAACTGCGTATTGTGTTTTATTTTGAAAGGGGCGGAAGTGTTTTACGCTGATTCTGAGTCGGACTTCCTGTCTGGTGCGATCTGCTCTGTTGAGATTCACGCGATTTGGCAGCGTCTCGCGGAGAAATAGAAGTCCTACCTAATGCTCGCGTAGAGACGCTGACGTGACGCTGCTGTAAAGCACCCGGTGGAAATCAGGCTTAACAGTTTACAATGACCCCTTTTCAGATGGTTTTGTGTTACAAACCACCTGGTAGCATCAAATTACAAATTACTTGCCCCACTAAACAGTAGAGTTTGGTGAAGGTTAGGCACCAAAACTACTTGGTAAGGTTGAGGGACAAAAATTACTTGGTAAGGTTTAGGAAAAAAATATATTTCAGAGTAAGGACGTAACGCTTTATAATAAGGTCCTTAATAACCATTATTTAACCAGTAATAAGGCATTGTTCTCGCTTTAGATCCGGTAGTTGCAAAAAGTATAGTTAACTTATAGTTAATTTATAATAGATGAGCAATAAAGTATATTTTAATATCAATAAGCAAACAAAATAAGATTAACAAAGGTATGGCAAAGACATAATGGGTGGGTCATGGGTGTTTGTAATGCTATTATGAACAATTATAAGATACTCAAGAGGCTTTTATTAATGTTCTTAAGCATTTACAAACTGTTAACAAGTTTCTTATTAGTGCTTATAAATCTCTTATAGTCTGCTATTAGCTGTATTATAATGCCATTATTAACACTTATATAAGCTTATAAACACACAGTAATGTTAATAAGTATCTTGTAAGGACTTACAAGGGCCTTATTACTTGTTAATTAATGGTTATTACAAGGACCTTAATATAAAGCGTTACCAATAAGTATGTTATAATGAAAGTTATTCTCCGGGGATAATTTCACTGCTTAACAATAAAGAAAACAATCCCTATGATCCCTTCCATGACGGCATCAAAGCCCATTTTTTATGTATTATGACCGAGAGAACTCTAGCAACAGAAATGACATACGGTGTTGTAACAGAAAAGAATTTCAGGAAAGAAATTCCCACTGTGGCCCCCAGGAGGTCTCTGTAATGCTACATCTTACATTTAACAACATTAATAAGTGAAATAAACTTGTGAAATTAAAGAGAAAGATTTATAAGCCACAATGCCGTGTGTACAGACAGCAGTAGACAGTGTGGATTTACTCTTAGAGAGGGTGTCTGGGTGAAGGTGGCCACTGTGGGCTTACTGCCAGCCTTGTTTTGTTTTCATGAGAAAACTAAGGAGTTAGCAAAGGACCGAGGACACACACACACACACACATACATATGCATACAAATGACCAGGCAGGAATTTAAACTCAAACACAGGCGCTCACACACACACACACAGGCACACACACATACACACACACACACACACACACACACACACACACACACACACACACACACACACAGAAACACTCCTGCAAAGGCAAGCACACAAACTAATTGGCCACCCCATTAGTAATTTATTAAGCTTGTCCTTGTAAATTTTATCAGGTATCCAGCAGGGGAATAGATTTATTGATTCGCTCTGCATTCATCAGGCCCAGAAAACAGAGTGAGAGAGAGCAGAGGAGTCGGCGAGAGGCAGAGGAGGAGAGAGAGGGAGAGAGTACATTTATCAGGACGGACAGCATCGGGTTCCAGGCAGCTTTGCAAGAGATCAGGCTGGAGTGTGTTGTGATTCCCCCTGGGTCACCACTATATCCTGCTTCATTCACAACGCTGCCTCGCCTTGGCTTATCAATGCGATCCTCCTGATCAATAATTCTCATAAAACACCATGCAGGCTTAGGCTTATACCTTCTCACGGCCAAAAAAAACAACAAAAAAAGAGCTGCTGTCAAACTTCGTCTTAACCCCCGGGAGCCATAGATAAGCTGCAGGGCAAACCGGTACACACAGGGTCACGTATGGAAGTGAATTGTAAGAAATTTCAATTTGAAAAAGCAACTGCCAGACTAACTATGTACAATATGTATGAGGTTGTGACCTCATTACTGTATCACTTCTGGCCTACTAGTTTGCAGGTTTTTTCTCTTCGCCAGGTATTGGCGAGTATCGACTGGCCGGGGAAGTATGTCCTTATTGTAATAGCATTAGTCTCCGTGGCTCATCCACCATGCCCATCACTTTTTTTTAAGCTCCTCTCAGTTTGTGATCACTAGCTCCAGGGGGAAAAAACATCCTATCACTGTTTTCAGGCCTTTCCTTCAGCAGGAGAAAGAATATGAAATAAGTGGGAGGCAGCTGAGAAGGAAAGGAAGAGAAAATAAGGAAAGAGGAGAAGAGTTGGAGTTGTTGTTCTTGTTGGCAACGGTGATAATTGTGGCGTGTTTCTCCGTGCTGGAGTATATATATTCACCTTTGTGGGCGGATGGATGATTTTCCGCGTGTGTGGGCACGGAAGTTAAATCGACGTGACAGCGGGAAGGCTCGACTGTAAACACTGGTTTCAGAAATGCAATCCTTTGTAAACACCAGCCCTCCCCGGTAATTTTTTTTCACTCGTTTGGACGTTTGGAAGCAATCTTTTTGGGGTGAGGATCAGAGAAACTCCGCTCCAAGATCCCTTTCCCTTTAGGCATCGCCTTGACTAGTATTGTTCCAGGATTCCCCAGCATTGCTCACCAGGAGGCTAGCGCTGCCTGCTGTGTGATTGGTAGAAGAACCCCGTGTCTGGGATTTGGGAATACCGATTCCTAATCCTCGGCATGGCTTCCTCTGTCTCTGGACGTCTCAGGTTGGAACATGTAGGTGGAGCTGTGTAAACACATGCGTACGCACACATGCTAAGACATATGGACTGGAGCGATAAGGCCTGTGGATGTTTTAAGACCATTATTGTATGGATTCCAACCATTTAGCCCAAGGCATTTGGCCACTGTACTCTTCTGTAAGCTCTACAAATATTCATGATATCGTTCAAGAAAGTGTTTAAGTACATCTTCAGCAGCATGCACGTTTCTCAGCCCTGTAGACTTCCAATTCTACACTCATCCAGATTACTTCTTCTTTCTTAAACATTATTTTAATATTTCTTGATGTTTTTGTCACTAAACAGTTGCAGACTCAGGCCGTCTCAAAAAAGACCCTATAGGTCGTTTCTACAGGAGGCAAAATACGACACTAATTTACGTTTTGGACTTTCTTCCATCACCCTCTAGCGGCTGTAGAAAATCATGAATGACTGCAATACAGAGTAAAAAAGAAAGAAATTACATTCGGAGTGGTTGGGTCGAAAAGATGTCGGACTTTCACCCGGGAGAATGAGGTTTGTGTCCCATGTGAAAACAAAAATAACGATTTGATTTAAATTAGGGCCGGGACTTTAACGCGTTAATTAAGATTAATTAATTACACAAAAATTAACGCATTAAAAAAATGGACGCATCTTAATCGCACTTATTTTTGCACGGCGGAACGTTTCTCACTGGATGAGTTTCAGGAGGACCAATTATACTGGAGCACCAACTAGCGTTCATGAGTTCAGACAACAACAAACCACAGTGAACATGAAGGAAGAAGCTGATGAGACCTTTGGTTGGCCCCGTGGATGATGGGACATCTAGTTACTAAAAACCAACGGATGGAAGCGTCGATAAGAGCATGGTTGTGTTGCTATGCAACAAGGAATTCACGTATCACCGCAGCACATCCAGCCTCAAGTATCACCTCAATGCTAAACATATAGCAGCTAGCGGCTAGTGTGGTAGCTAGCGTGGATTGTGTTTTACTACAAAAACCAAAGTATTATAGTTTACAGAAGGTCTACCTACCTATAGGCTACCTGGATTTATGAAATGTACTATATTTCTAAATATGCTATTGCTACACTTAATGGCAAAAATTGCACTGGTCTGTTGGACTTGAACAAAAATAAACAATATTTTGAAAAAAAATTACTTCTCACTGTTCTCAGGTCAAATATTTATATGTGATTAAAATGCGATTAATTTCGATTAATTAATTACAAAGACTCTAATTAATTAGATACATTTTTTCTAATCGAGTCCCGGCCCTAATTTACACATCACTGAACTTCCGTCACTTTTTTACGTAACTACTTCAGTTCCGACATTTACGTAAATGTATTTACTGTTTAAACTGTCTTTTTTTAACGCCTTACCAGTGGTTTTTAGCCCAAATTCAACAAAACTGCAGCCTTTTTTACAACCACAAATCACACATGTATGAATAATGATGTGTGCTATTTTTAAACGCTCAGGTCCGCTCTGTATCGAAAGTAACGAATCGCTCATATGGGTCGTTATGGGTGGTATTGACCAATTCTGTCATTTAGGTTGGATATCTTGTTGGGTTTTCTGGCGTGCAGGGCAGCCAAGATGGAACAGCATCATGTTTTCTCAAGGGCACTTCTTAGTTCTTTATATACTTGACCATTTAAGTGTACTGCAGCCCATTTTCCTAACTGGAAAGGAACCCTTTGAAGGCACTTTATTGGGTGTCCTGGTGGCACACTGGTAGAGCACATACTACGGAGGCTTGGTCCTCCTAAGCAGGCGGGAAATGGCCAAAAAAAAACCTTCACTTAGAGGTTAACTCATCGCATTTTCTCCATTTAGGGGCACCCGTTACTGCACTGCATCCCGTTTTCTTCACTAGAAATGCACCCTTAAAGGCACCTTATGTTATGTTGTTCACTGGAAGGGCATCTTATAGGGCACTTCATCACGTTTTCTCTGTTTAAGGGCACCCAAGAGGGCATTTTATCATGTGTTCTTCAATGGAAAGGCACTCTAGAGGGCACTTAATAGCAATTTCTCCATTTAAGGGCACACATTAGTGCACTGTATCAAGTTTTGTTCATAGAAAGTCCACCCTAAAAGACAATTCTTCACACTTTTTCAGTGTGGACATTAGTTAAATGCATCTTGTTCTCTTAACTTGAAAGGCACCCAAGAGGGCACCTCTTTACTGGGAGGGCACTTTATCACGTTTTATCTACCATAGGGGCATCCAAGAGGGCATGTTTGCTTCAGTTTTATTTAATTTTTTTGAACATGAGGGCACCCATGTTGCCAGCCTTGCCCTTTCCCTGACTCTACCAGTGTCACTTCATATAAAAGATCCAGTCTCTTCTCACCTTTTTCATAGAGCAAGAGAAGTAATTCTGAAATTCTTTGTGTGTCTTTCTAAACTTGCTGGCAATTCTTTGGATCAAATATTACCTTTCACCTTTACTTACAGTATGTTTCCACTTGTTGGGTTCAATTTAAAAAGTATTGAATTAAATTCAACAAGTGAGAAATGCTCATTACCTGAAATTCTAATATTTAATTTTCGTTCCAAAGACCAAGTCTGTATAAAAAAAGGTTGAAGGACCCAGTCAATTATGCTCTAAGAACTGCATATTTTCTCAGGTCAATGTCGGAACCAAAATACAATTACAGAAATGTTCTTTGTGCGCTGTCAGGCAATTTGAAAATACCTTATTATTTGACATTTTTCAACCTAGTCAGTAACTTATAACTTCCTTTCGCCTTTATTCTCCCTTCATGTTCATTGAGCAAGACATAATAGATAAAGCAATACATAGAGAAAGAATGGGTGTGAAGATGGGGTGGAGGTGGGCGTTGAGGCTGATTTGGAGGGATGAAGGGAGCAGAGAAAGGGGGAAAGGAGAGGAGAGGAGGGGAGGCAACAATCTGTGCTGGTTAACTTCTCCCCGTTGACCCTGCAGAAGGGGCCACGGCTCTCTCCATCTGCCTGAAATAATCTCTCACAAACACACACTCGGGCGCACATGCACACACACCTTCCCAAATGGCAAAGAAAAAGGATTAATGATATTCCAACACTTACACACAATCAGCCAGAATCCATCACTTCGGTTTCTGCAGGAGCCCAGGCGTGCCAGTATGTGTGTGTATGTGTATCTCACTTTGAAGATTGAAAGTGTTTGTGTGTGTCTGCAAGTGTCTGTGTATTACGTGGGTGTGTGTCATGTCTGGGGCACCATATGTTCCCCACAAATTTGTTTTCACCCCTAAAAAAGCATATCCATATGCATATTAAGCAGCTTTAATTAAGACCCCCTCTACCCACATGCATACTGTACACAGATGTACACACACACACACACACACACACACAAACACACTTCCTGGGAGAGGTGGTGCGATTTCCGAGCATCAAATTGCTAGTGAGAACACTTGAGAAACAAGTTAATTGACATTGCCTATTCATATATACAGGGTGTGTTGGCTGGGCTGTGGGCAGATGGTGTTTGTAAGCCCCCATATAAACCAACAGTCAAAAAAGAGAAAAATGCTGCCTCAGTCTTGTTCCTAAGTGCCTAAATAACAGCATGATTGAGACAAGGAGTGCTGCACACACTGATGCTAAGCAGTGGCTCTCATCAGAGTCTCAGAATAAGATTAATATTTCATAAGATAATAGATGACTTGATAAGATTTAAAACTGGTCAGAATGAAAAAAGAGCAGGCCTCTTGGTTCAAAAGAACAAGTGTTAGAATAATCAGTCTGAGTTAGCACAGCTATGCTAACAGCTGTGACTATTCTGACTTTAGGTCATGCCAACTTTTTCACAACAACATGTAGTGGCAAAATTGAGATAAACAAAAATATCTCAAATTCTCGTCTCCAAGTGCATCTGAAACAGAGAAATTAGACAGTCAGATTCGCTTTTGAAGCTAGAAAAAAGCTGAAGACAGAAACAAATTCTCCAAATTACTTCTTATCGAACATTTAACATTCATGAGTGATTAGCTGTTTCCCCTCTGCCAACATGAAAGAACAATTATAAGTTGCCCAACTGAATCCAACTCCTGAAGACACACACACACACACACATATATATATACACAAATATATATAGAGAGCAGGGGTGTCAAACTCAAATACATAATGGGCCAAAATTTAAAACTTTAACCAGCAACGCTTATAAACATACAATATATAACTAAATAGTGCAGACATGCAAAATCAAATTTCAATTAAAAAACACATCAATGGCATTAATTTATTAAATAAAAATCGTATGCCTCTTTTCTATTTGCATCCTTCTGATTTAAATATCAAAATAAAGTTTTTCAACAGTTTAATACATTTAAAAATAAAATAACAATAATAAATCTTGTATAAGCGGTAAATGCGCCGTATAATACTGGTGGGTCAGCTTTTATATTACAATAATAATATAATAATTTGCTATTGCCTCGCGGGCCAAATAAAATTACACTGCGGGCCAAATTTGGCCCGCGGGCCAGAGTTTGACACCCCTGATATAGAGCAATACATTACACTGCCCTCTTGTGATGAAAGAACGTTTATGCAGCTTTATTTATTTGCTCTAAACCAGTTGATGAAACCAGTCCCTAATTTGCATTTCTTTAATGTGACATTTAAAAAATTTGCTTCAAAATTAGATTTGACTTTAATTGAAACACGGCTAGTGAAGCGAACATGAAAGTGGCAAAAACTGCATTTCTGGGTGTCATGGTGGCTCACTTGTTGAACACATACCACTAAGGCTGAGACCTTGTCGCAGCGAACAGGGGTTCGAATCCGACCAGAGGTCCCTTTACTGCATGTTTTCCCCTCTGTCTCCTCCTTCCATACCCTCTCTGCCACTACAAAAATAAAGCTTAATAAAATTCCAAATAAAAGAAAACTGCAGTGGCCACTTAAGGCTGGCTCCAACAGTGAGTGTCAGCCTGCTACAAATAGAGAAACTGTTTTGGTCTCTAAAGCTGAGCTATCCATCCACACATGAAGTGGCATAACAATTCCTACAAAGCAACTTAATAATTTCAGGAGATTTCTGTGGAAAGCTTGAGAAGCCTCATGTGCCCTGCTCAAATAAAAATGATGTTGCTAGAGTCTGCCTTTCCCATATTTCTAGAACAGAGCTGGCGAGTGCAAGGTTAGTCTAACCTACAGTCAGAATGGATTTGCTCCAGGTTATTTTCCTTTAAAAATGGAATTCAAAGAACCTTTTCTGTCATCTCTTTCCATGCAGTTTAAACAGAACTCTGTTTGCAACTCCATATTGGACTTTTTGAGGCAAATGTATTGTTAATAAATGATAATACACAAGAGCACAAACCTTGCCTGAACAAACATTGGCCTAGCATTGCAGAATGAACACAACACATCATACACTGTAAAAAAAAAACTGTTGTTTTTACGGTAAAAAACCAGCAGCTGTGGTTGCCAGAACTTTACCGTAATAAATACGGTAGAACTTTTTAAAAAATATTACGGTAAAATGATATTAGCACTGTTGATTTCACGTTTAAGATTGCCATTTTATTACATTTTTTATTGTATAAATAAAAAAGTTTTTCCTTTAAAAGAAACGCTGTTCTGGCATATAATTGACAAGAAAATACTTTATAAATGCTGCATAAATTAAAGATTTCACCATTAAATATTACAGTCTATTTCTGTTAGAGATATGGTGTTTAGTACATTTAACAGTTAGGAAAAGTATTTTTTACAAAAGATAAATGCAAAAATTACAGTGATGACTTGTATATATATTATAGTATATTTTTGCTACAAATACGGTGCCAGTGTATTTTACAGTGGAGTAATGTATTAAAACATTTTTTTTTTTTAAAATACTGTTTTGGCTGATATTTACATTTACGGTGTTTCATTGTTACTGAAACTGAATTTATCATTTTACGTCTTTTACTGTCATGGTTTAGCAGTTTTTCACCGTAAAATCTACAGACATTTTTTAGAGTGTAATTTAGCTTTAATGTGGAAATCCTCTACATATGAAGAGATCATTGTCAGGGCAATTTGTGCACTGAACTCCTTTTGCCAATGATGTCGTCTGTTTGAACCGAACCTTTCACCCATGGTCCCGTTTTCTATACTTCCTTCAGGGTCAGAGGGAGTTTGTGATTATCCAAGAACCACTCCATCACAGAGGTAACACATACAGTAGGTGACAAACGCCTTCATCCTCTCACCTAAAGGCAATATAGAGTTTCCACTTCACCTCACTGGCATGTGTGTGTTTTGACTGGGGGAAACAGAAGTGCCTAGAGACATGGAGAGTACAGCAAACTCCACACAGGGAGGAAGAAAATGTGACTCTGTGACCTTTCTGCTTCTGCTCTGAGAAAAAGAATGAAACTTTGGACACCTGGTGTGCCCTCCAGCTGCATGCCATCCCATCTTTCTCTCCCTAATTACTGTCTGTCTTTAACTGTCCTGTCCAATAAAAGGAAAAAAGGCATAAAACTATCATTAAAAAAAATAAAAATTTGCCACCAACAAACATAAAACATGTCTTATCATTTTATCCAATGTATGCACAAGTGAACCTGGTCTCACAGAAATCCCTGAAATAGCCACGGATTTCGCTTAACTCAAAATCCGTGGAATAGCCACGGAATTGCTCAAATTTCCGTGAAACTGACACGGATTTCGCTACAATGCAAGTTAAAGACAAAGTCATATCCCGTGGCTATTCCATGGATATTTGTTCCTATTGGTTTGTTCCAAGTCACGTGACTTTCAAGGTTCCGGCGGTCAGAACAAAAAACATGGCGGACAGTTCTCTCATTTTTAGTGAAAAAATTAATATTTTGACTTTGTTTCTGCATAAAAATGGATTTTGATCACATTTCTAGCGAGAAATATATGTTTTATTTTCTAAATATTCACTCAGTGAATGTACATAATCACTTTGTGGTGAAGATCTCGCCAGAAAAATATGACTGTATAAAATATAACTTGCATTGTAGCAAAATCCGTGTCAGTTTCACGGAAATTTGAGCGATTCCGTGGCTATTCCACGGATTTTGAGTTAAGCGAAATCCGTGGCTATTTCACGGATTCCTGTAAGACCATGTTGGCACTAGTAGTAGTTTGTTTTTCATTTAGAGTGTATCATGTAAACTTTCAAAAATTGCTATTTTTATTCTCCCTCCAGACATCACATACACTTCTTGGGGTCATGTTGCTATTTTCCACCTTTTCAGCAATGCTTTCTGCATGGTCGGCTCTTTCTAGTTGTCCTCTGGTTGCCCAAAGGACAACTGCATACATTTGTAAGTCTTGCACCCTTGACTAGTCTTATTTACATTATTTTCTGCTCTGATGTATCCAATTACCACTTGCATGCGATGCTTCATCTAATTTAATATATAAACCAAAGCTGTGACACTTCTGGACAGTACTATGTATGCAAATCAGGGTTAAGAATCCTTGTATCTTTGGGCAAAAAACAGGCACTGAAAAGTGCTTTGATTGTCTTCATTAATGCTGAACTGCTTATTAAGTGTGTTGATTCAGAGCTCAGCCTGGGGCTTTAATGAATGAGAACATACATTGTATACGTGCGGTCGTAAAGGCCAAACTGCGATAATGATGGCAGGACTCTGGAGACAGTATAGGAGTTGTGAACGACGGTGTTTCTATCAGCCGTGAAAATGGCTGTGGCACCTCCAAGTCACACATTTCTGTCTCTACAACAGGGAGGCTGTCGCCATGGCGACGCAGCTTTTTGGCTTCGCGGAGTGATAACAAGGTGGGGATGTGCTTAAAGAAGGAGGGGAAGATGGGGTTGGGTGTGCACAGAGGGAGGGAGATAAACTCAAAATGCAGCTCCCGAAGTATTTTAAACCCCAGAGAGCTTCCGCCTCGGACAAAAGAAGAAATTCATGAAGGAATCTTGCACACACATAACTTTATTATGGTGCACTTGTGAGGTCCTCAAAACATGGACACTCTAATGCATTTAATCACAACATAACTCAATTCTAAATTCTGACCAACAAGATGAATTCCATTTAATTTCAGTCTGGGCTTCATTTCTTCGTTTTCTCTCCCTCAATATTAATTATGGTTACAATTTTTAAATTGCTAGAGGAGTCTCATGCACCTTCCCAGCAAGGTTGATTATATTCCAAGGCACAGCTTTTAATGCTTTGGACTGCCACTGGTGGATTTTTACTCTACACTTGTGTGACCCAACGTACACTTCACCTAGCAACAAGTCAATGCATGGTAGCAAAAAAATAATATAGCTATCAATTTACAAGCCTCAGGCTCGATGATTCATGCTCAGGTGTTGGCAGGTCCCGTCGCTGTTTGGCTGTTACTGTGTTGAGAGATTAGTTTTAAATAAGTTTTGGTTTCAACAGTTTTTCCGGTGCGGGTTGTTGATTAATGCTGTGGTAAGCTAAAACTACAGAAAGTGAGGGATAGATTTTCAGCACAACCATTATGATGGATGGAACCTAGGAAACGTAAGTTTCAGGATGAAAGTAATGCTTTTTAGTTGATAAGTTTAAAGGAACAATGTTTAGGATTAAGGTGGCTCTATTGACAGAAAAGGAAAATACTATTATTATTACTTAAAATTATGTTTTAAGTAGTGTATAATCATCACAGAAGAATTGTTATGTAATGTTTTGTGGGCCTGTATATCTACACAAGGAGTGAGTCCTCTTCCATACTGGACAAACCAAACACTGGGTGAAGAAGGGGCCTACACACTGCTACTTTAAAGTTGCACAAATAAATATTTTTATTTAAAAAGACAGATCAAATCAGGAGTAATGTGAATGATACTGCTCAGAGTGACCAACCCCGTTCTAAAAACTAGAACGGCAGTCAGAGAGAAAAAACCTCTGTCAAAGCATTTCCCACCCGGCAATGTTTCGACCTAAAGAGGCATTCAAGTGAATTTTCTGGAACTCATTTATCATATTAATTTTTGTATCTGCCCTGTGATTTGGAACCGCTACAAAATATAATAGGTTGTTCCTTGGTCCATGCTACACCCTTTCTCCAAGTTTCATGGAAATCGAGTCAGTGGCCCGTTCGTAATCCTGCTGACAAACACACAAACCAATTGTCACCCCACTCTGCAGTTCCCCTGAGCTTAATTTAGTAGTTTAACATCTATCAACTCTTCCTTTTTGATTTACAGCCTGCAACTTTACTGTTTTGGTTCCATTTCAATGTTCTCACCACCTCCCTTTGCAGCTGCAACAGACAGCTGTTTTCAGCAACAAATAAAACTCATAGAAAACCACTGTATGCTACCTGCCCAGCAACAAATGGCAGACTGACAAAGCTGGCCATCATCAAAGTGGAAAATCAGCAGCAAAGCAGCTAAATAGCTAGTTATATTTCTCAGGAATCAGGGGAGATCAAAACAGAGTTAAAATGAGAGTGAATATTGGACTTACATTTGCCAGGTCATCAAAAAGAGGATTACAAATGAATGCTAATATTGCTCCACATTTGTTGGATGTGTGAGCAACTGTTTGCTAACAGATCAGCAATATCAAAAGCCACAACATGTCAAACGTGTGTGTGATTTATACCTTGTTTGGGAGTTTAGCTTGCTGTCACTAAGGGGCTAAATAATAGAAAAAAACATGAATATGGCTTCACTTAAATATCAGTATCCCTTTCAAATAAGGCACCTGCTTTTGACCACATCTTTGAGGCTGTCAATATCTTACAATCATCTTCAACATGCACATAAAGCTAATTTGTGATTGTTTGACCATAGAGATAAAAGCACTGGGATACCCCATGATTGAATCTGCCATGTAACGTTAGCTGCAGTAGCCATATTGGTAGTTGACCCATCTAATAATAATTTATCAAGTTAGCAAGCTAATGTTACAACAAAATTCAACACACTCATGAAGTTACTTTTATTATGACTGTTTCGACCATTTGGGCTAGTCCCCAACTGAATCTGCCACATAACGCTAGCTACAGAAGCTGTATGGGCAGTTGACTGATCTAACGGTGAGTTGGCAAGTTAACGCGACAATGTTAGCTAACGTTACTTGAGGCTGTTTCATTAGAATGAAATGTCAAAACGTGAATGAAACAACATGAATAAAAGTAATACTATAAGCTATTTTGTTGAGTTGACCCATAACAAAATGCTATGAACTTAAAGGGATATAAGCTATAAATTTGGTCATCATATTTTACTTTTTTACTTTTTCAAGAAACCAAATATTGCCAAGTGAAAATGGTTTCTGATATGCACAAGGACTATTGTTTTGTGGTTGAATGGGTAACCTTTTAGTGTACACATAGTTTTGTGTAGTAAGATTTCTACGACCAGAACCAGCCAGAACTCCGACACTAGAGCTCTGCAAGTAAGCTAAAGGCTTTGCATCCACTATACTACTGGCAAGTATTTCATACAACTTAATCTCCAAAATCCCTAACTATCCCTTAAATGTCCCTCTTGTGGTGCAGTGAATATGTCCAGGGCCCTTATTGTAAAGGTTTCAGTAAGGAGTGAAGCTGTAACGTCTAACTGTTGACCATGTGGGAGTTTTCATTCAGACTAAAGAGCCTCCGCGTTATTGTTTTATTATTAAGTACATCTGTTCAACTTGCAGCCCTTGACTACACAATGGTAACCTGTCTATGAACATTATTTCTGCCTGAGTCGCATCAGATAGATTTTCATTGGCCCACGCTACTTCACAGTGTCATCAAAAAAATTTTTTTGTAACCTATTCTTGCATTAGATGTTGTTTTGCGATTATGCAATTATTATCAATGATAATTGAATGCAAGTACTTGGGAATAAAAGCCCATTCGTAACACACACACACACACACACACACACACACACACACACACACACTAATACATATCATATACTCAATGTGTACTGTGTATAGAGTGCCACACACTAGCATTGTTTTTTGTTGACAATAATGCCATTGTCTTTATATATTATTGAGTCATTCATGCCAAAATGCCTCACATAACTTGGTCCCTCATACAATCTTATCTCCAAATCTAAGACTTAACCCTAAACCAGATCTGTGTAGACTGTATAGTCTGCACAAATACCCTCACTACCCACATCTTTCTGTCATTGTCAGAACATTTGGTCTTTATTATGATTAAACCACAGACACACATATAGCTCTCAATCCCCTTACTTAGTGGAGGCAGATACTATTTCAGTCTTGTCTTTGTAATCAACTCGTCAGTGCAGAGGCAGCAAAGCAACCAGCGAGGCTATGAACTCCGTCTATCACACACACACACGCACAGCAGCTAATCAAGAGGCTGACTGGGACAGCATCCATGAAAACTGGGCGACAGGAAGTTACAGCCATGTCACAGGAAATAGGATGTGTCTTTTCCCGGGGCCGCAGTATCCCTGCGATTAGAGGGAGCAGATTGAGCTGTCCCTTTGAATTACACACACATACACACATAGAAAACACACATACACAGACACACACACACGTGGACACACATATAAGGTAAAGGGACAGGAGTTCCAGCTACGACATGAGGCTAAGAGCGCACACACACATGGACACACAAATGCACAAATAAACATGTTGTGTCTTATTTTCATCAGTGGAGGGGACTTCCTCTTCTTGGTTTGTTTAGAACAGCATTGAAGGAAAAGGCCCGGAGATAGTGGGTGACCGTTTCCTCCTGTTATGACTACCACTAGTGGAAAAACAATTGAGTGAAACATAGACACGCAGACACGTACGCACACACTGAGACATAACTGCAATGTTGATACTGTAAAGTGAGACATAGAAGTTGCCATGACAAGCTGTGGGACAGTTCTACAGTGTATCCCTGCTTATTTAAATCACCAGCTGCATTTACATCAAATTGCATTTACATACTGTTGTATGGTGATGCAGATTTGACATTTAATTCTTCTATTTTGAGTGTAGGATAGAAATAAAACTAGTGTTTGCAAAAAGCCTGATTGTGCAGGTTTGGAAAGTGAATATGGATGTGTTCCGAAATAATGTTTGCTTTTTGTAATAATGTACATACACAAAAAGTTCATAAAGCACAAAAATATTTTTTTGAAATCCTGCGATATACATATTTTTAATTTAGGCAATGAATTATTTAACTTAAAACAGAATGATGGAAATATAAATGTATGAATCAAATTGTCTTCTGTCATTTAATGTGAAATACTTTTTTTATTTAAACTGAATCGGTACTTTTAATAATTATTATTAATTAATTATAATATTGAAAAGCCTATCAGGCAGCCTTAAAACCATAAAAGCAATAAAGCTTTATTGTAAAGGCATTTTCTTTTTCTGGCATGCCTCTGCACAAATAGACCAACATGCTGCACCAGACTGTAGACAACTGTAAGAGAATCAATGCAATACAACGTTATCAATTGATCAGCATAAACATTATATCTGGGGTTGGATTCCAGTATCTGGTTTTGCGTTGGATTCAGTTCCAGATTCTACATGATACATCATTCACATTAAGAACGCAAATAACAGGTAGCAGAGTTGTCATTTTAGGCCCAAACAGACCACCATCCAGATGAAACATCATCTGTAGTTAATTAAAGTTTATTTTATGAGTAACTCACCCGTGGGCCAAAATTTAAATTTGTGATGGTCTTGCAGGCAATGTTTTCTATTGTCTTTCAAAGTGTTGGCTGTTAGCAGTGGTCATACATTTCCAGAATCAGTATACCAGATGTTGTACAGATGTTAGCTGTAATCTAGCAATGCAATGTACAACCCAAATTCCCAAAAAGTTGGGACCCTGTGTATAATATAAATAAATCAGATTGCAATATATTGTTAATTGCTTTTGACCCATATTCAATGTACAAAGAAGAGAATCATCATTGCTTCATGGATTTGTGTGTATAAATATATGCACATCTACACATATATATATATATATATACACATATATACATATACATATGTATATATATATATATATATATATATGTGTGTACATATGTAGATGTATGTATATATATATATGTTGTCCAGTTATAGTCAGATTAAGGCAATAATTTGTTTTGTCAAGTGTCATGTAAACATACTGACTGTGGAAAATTGTGCTGTGGTCTCACGAGTCCATATTTAATTGTTTTTTGGAAATCATGGACATCGTGTCGTTTTCTAGTAACTGAAGTCGTGTGTGTTGTGATATGAAAAAGTGATATAACACAACTTTTTTGGAATGTGTTGCAGGCATCAAATTCAGAATGTATATTCAGAGTGTATATTAACAATCCCAATTCCCAAAAAGTTGAAAAGTAAGTAAAAAAGAAAACATTGGTTTGCAAATCCTATTACCTGTTTCAGTGTTATCAGCATTATCAAATTAATAATCAAATAATTAAGATATCAGCTTGTGTTCTATAGGATGCCCAATATTTGGAGCAAGCACCTTTAGTTACACCTGTTATTTTAATGTGTTAGATATGTGCATATTTGATCAGCCTTTCATATACTGTTTCTCATTCTGAGGTTTTACATACACGTTATGAATATTAATCAGGCTATCATTAAAAACTGCAGCGTGTCTAGCTTCTTGGGGAACAAAAGGTGATTGCACATCTCAACCGAATCATTGAGTTTTTTGTTGTTTTAACTGTGCCCTAATTGGATTTTGTAAGAGGTTCAAAAGGATTCTGATCAAATGAGCAGATTCGACACCAAGTTCAGATTTGATAGAATGCTTTTGAACTCCAACCCTAATCTCATCAAAGGTGGACGTCTCAGCTTGACAAATCCACAAACCAATATATCAGTCTAAACCTACCTCAAACACAAACAGCAATGATAGATATTCCCTTAAGAGCCATTTAATAGCATTAGCAGGAATCTGATTAGCATTTATCAGATTAGTATGTCAAAGAGAGTACCATCTACAGTCAGTGTACAAAAACAGAGCGAGAGGTTAGACGGTGGCTGCTGGTGCTGGTGCTGGTTCACATGAGGCTCAAGATCAGAGGACGGTGCGAGATAAAAATCTCTGGCTCTGAAAAGGGAAAGGATTCAGGAATGTCAAGGTAACAATATGCAGAGAGAAAGACGGGAAGACAGAGAGAAAAAGAGACGACAATGTGCGATCCAAAGAGAGAAAGTGTTGGTGTGCCATATCCTGTTGATATCCTGTCACAATGCAGTGCTTTACCTCATCCTCCTTATTTAGATTCACAGCAGGCCCTTCCTGTGTCCCCAGGAGACCTCAACCTCTCTGAATCATTACAAGATGTTTTCAGGGGGAAAAAAAGAGTGTGAGAAAGAGACACAGACGCTGAGTACAGCGACATAGAATACAAATAGAGTTACTGTATATGATCATCTTTTGCTGATGGAAGAGGATAATCTGATTGTCAGTCAGATTTCGAGCAAAGAAATGCTTTCTCCATCCGTGGTTTGAGGCGATAACAGATCATATTGCGCTGCTTGCTGTGTTTGCGGCCTTGTAGCAGGCGCTGGTGTTTAAAGCACAACACAACAACCTTTGTTCGAATGCGTCGCTGTTTTCAGAAAGAAGAAGGACGAGGCCTTGTGTTGCTCGTGGCCCGACTGATAAGCGTCTCCAATGCAGCTACTAAAACAGATTTTTAGAATAAAAAACCTCATAGAGGACATTTTGATCCATCTAGAGTCATGTGGGAGAAGCTAATTGGCTGTCCAACCTGAAAGTGGTGAAAGATGTCGACACAAAGACATTCTTTTGAATTGATCAGTGCAATACATTGACAAACCCAATCCGAGCAACCCTGTCGCTGGTTTTATATAATTAGCACGGTGTTATGTTGCAGTGGCCGTCTGGTAATGAAGAGAGCTTGTTACACGGTTGGAGAGACACTTAAGAGGTGCTAGGGCTTTCATTAGGCTCTGGTTAAAGGGAATGGTAGCCGTGCAGGCAGCTGTTAATTGCTGCTCAGGAGGCGCTGGTCTTTAGTGTAAACCTACATGTGCATGTGGGGAGACGTACTAGAGGTATTCAGGTTGAGGTCATTGTCAGAAGGGTCTAACAAGGCCATAGATGTTCCTTGATTGAGACTTCACTCGGTCACGGTTTCCTCATTATACACTAAATCCTTATAGTAAATGTAATACCTTTGAACCTACAAATGTGTTAGCTGACATTTGTAAGTACGCTATTAGCTACAAAGACAGCCTTAGAAAAGGGTCTACTAGTATGTGGTTTGTCTCACTACATATGTTTTTATGCATTATTTTTAAAATACATATATTGTTATTTATTAAACATTTATGTTTTGAGCAGCCTTTAAAAGAAGATCATTTTCCATAAGATCTAGGATATTGTGGAATTAAAGCAAGTGGAGCGACTGAATTGAGTTACAAAAGCTAGCTAGTAAAACAGAGGCTAACTAGCTGTGACATCATGACCTCAGCTCTTGGTAAGATCCTAAAGCTTTTAAGCTAGCAAATTAGAAGTTTAGCTTGTTATCATTATGAGAAAAGATACCTTAAAGACAAAGTAAACACTTCAACCACTTTTTTTTCCAGGTATGGCTATTTAAGAGTCGAGGCTCAATTCAAAAAGTCCAAATCTTGACATATCAATGCAAAGTATTTATCTCCAACTTCAATAACTTAGGTTAACGATATGTCGAGGTGTGTGTCTGTGTGTAGTAAATGGAGTGGTTAATGACACAACCATGGTATTTATGAACTATCTAGGTGTAACTAGCTAACTTAATTGGCGTTAGCTCACTAGGTAATATTATAGCGACTATTGATTGATGCTAGAGCAGTCCACAGTATTTGGATGACTGCAGTTACATGCACGCTGGCTGCTGTAGTTTCATGAAAAACATTAGCTAGGTAGCTGTAAAGGCTGACACTCCAGTATTTGCCAATAAGCGAGTAAGTCTTGCTGACTGGTAGATGCTAGAATGGAGTCACCAAACAAAACTAGCATACTGCCCAAATTTCAACATGGGCAAATTGCGCAGGCCTTCTACTTCCGTCATTGATGTTACAATAGTAACGCTAGGCCACATCGACCATGGCTGAGGCAGCTACAGTTTTACAGCCAGCACAGCACTCTATAATAGACTGTACCCTCTCCTCTGCTCCACTGGTACGCAAAAGCACTCACAATCATTTTTTAGCAAGGGATTGGAGGTAAAGGGGAAAGTTTAAAGTTTTGCAAATATTTTTACATTCCATTTATTATTTACTCAAATATATTTTTGACTTGTTGGACAACTATTTATTCCATTTGGTCTCAGCTCTCATCATATCACTTCCTCTCCATTAACACTGTTAATCATCTGGCTATCAATATAATTGGTGTGCCAGTGCTCGCACACACACACACACACACACACACACACACGGAGAGATACATGCAGACATCCAGTGGCCCAACAGTTCGCCTCTACTTAGACAACATAAGTGGATCACACACATGCACATAGACACTTCCAGACTTTAAGTAAAAATAGTAAGTAAGTCATACTGTCCACACTCTTCAAAGACATTCACAAGCAGATGCACAGCAGGACACGAATATCACACACACACACACACACACGCACACACACACTCAGACACAGACACAAGTTAATCCAATAAGCCATGGGAGATCAAGTCAGGCTCAGGGAAGCTGGGTTCACTTACCTAGTTTCTCTCCATCAGTGCAGATGTTACCTACAATTGTAATTAAGTTACAGGGAGCAACTTGTCTAAAGATAGATCCACCACTGTGTTCTAGTCTGCTGGTCTTGAATTTGATGATGTGTCCAATTTAGGGGCTATTTAATAAGTCCCATTGCAAAGATTCATCCAATGCAGCACCATTTTTGGCCAAGTTTGGTTGTGCAGTAATCATCTTATGATAGGGTTCACGTGCGATTCATTAAATGTTTGTATCTCACCAATCACAGGGTAGGAATGATGTAGGATTGTGGCTGGAGAACCGGTGGTGGAAGAGACACTGACACACCAGTGTCCGAGCAGGACAACGGTAAACAATTAATAGCAGAAGACAACAACATTTAGTCTCGGCATGTAGCCTGTTTAAAGAATTTCCCAGTCGCAGGGTGTATTTACTTTTAATGATGTTTTAATGATAAATGATATAAACATGCCTTTGGTCACACCACAGAGTTTTATACGCTCCAGGCATCGATACAATAGTCTAAAGTAATTAACCCTTAATAGGGCACTCATTGAAATACTTGCAAATTCCAAATTTTAACCCTAGAGAATATTGGAGGATATAACACACTGCCAGAATGTGTAAAAAAAAAAACATACGGACCCGGGGGAGGGGTTTCATATTTTGAGGAAAAAGTTACAAATTTATGAAAAAAAAATCTCAAATTAACAGTAAAAAAAGTTACACACTTGTTAGAAAAAAATCTCAATGGTAAAAAAGTTTAGATTAAAGTGGCAAATCTACGAGAAAAAAATGTGCAGATTTATGAGATTTAAAGCGGTGAATATGCGAGAAAAAGGTTGTTTTTTTTACTTTTTTCTCATAAATCTGCAACATTTTCACGCAGATTTGCCACTTTAAATCTCTTAAATCTGCGACTTTTTTTCTTGTAGATTTGCCACTTTAATCTAGTAACATAGCCTGATCTTTGCTGATTAGCTGGAAGAAATCCATACGGACCAAACAGAGAGACATAGAGAACCCATTTAGATATCCACTGAAGTTACCAAATATAGTTCTTCGCCTGATAAAGGGTTAAGGACTTCACGCTGACTCAAACTTACGTACCCGAGCTGAGAGCAGACGTGAGATCTGATCTTGCCCTCCGCTCACGTCCAAACTGATAAATGTCGAGCCTACGTTTGTTTCGTAAATGAGGGCCAGTGTGTTCTTTGACAATTTCAGTACTCTGAAACTCATTGAAGAATATTTTTCTCCATGCCAAGTCAGCTTCTAATGTAAAATGTCCATCAGACACAAGTTGGTAGTGTCCCAGCTGTCACATGGCTGCAGGGTCAAAACCAGTCTGGCAAAAACAGACAGCGAATCAGAGTTTGACACTCCTCTCAGAGGACACTTACACATTGGGTGGTTGTAAAATACATAGAAATCTGGAGGAAAACCTGCGGCTGTCTGCAAGAATACTGCATCTTGGGATAAGATTGATTTCCCAGCATGACAGTGACCTCAAACATAAAGCCAACACTGCACAGGAACGGCTTCAAAACAACAATGTTAATGTGCTAGAGTGGCCAAGTCTTTGCAGAGAGAATGGGGACCATTTTAGTGTCCAAGTGGGAAAAGCTGCTACATAGACATAGAAACTATTTAAAAAAGAGAAATACAGCTATTGTAATTCAAATTTTAAGGTTCTTGCAATACTGGAGTATTTCCATTTTTAATTTTGCTACCTTATACTTGCCTTTCCATTGCATCTTATTGGGAAGTAGTTAAAATAAGACAGGATACAACAAAAAATGCTTCTTTTACATTAATGCATATATATATATTATTATTGCAATAATATTATATATTCAACTAGAAGGGCATTCGGAGAGTGCAGAGCACAGCCAAGCCCTTGATAGATTTGGAGACAACAAGAGAACAGGCTTAATAAAACAAAACACAAAAAGATAATACATTTAGATTAAGTTCTTTGAGAAGTTGATGAGGGGAAAGCTGCTAAACTCTTAAAGAGAACACAGTTACTGTAGAAAGTGCTGTGTCATGTCGAAGTGGATTTGTGAAGAGAATGTCACTGTCATCAGACTGCTTTTCCTTTCTGTCCATTTCAAGTTAATGAACGCAATTAACAGAGGATTGTGTCTGAAAACTATTCCAACATTTTAGGGACGACTGTACTATAGCTTTTTATTTATTCTGGAGTTCTGCTGATACAGACACCAGCTAAACGCACAACTTTGCATTCTGTGAGTAATTTATGACCTGCGTCAGGCTGAAACCACACATGTGAATGTAACGCTGGCGAATATTGACTTTCATTTTACTTTTATTCTCTGAGCATGAAGGGGCAAGGAAAATATTCGCTACCTGTCTGTGATGTGACATAAATGTAACATTGGGTGTTTATGGTATTTATTTTTATGATATTTCTTATTTTAATATAAATAAAACTAGACACTTTTTCTACTTACAGAAACACAAATTTGCCTTTTCTCTGCATCTCCACAACATATATTAAAATTGTGACATTAATAGTGCTTTTTTAACAAAAAATATTTTTCAGATTTGTTTTAAAGTAACAAAATAATAATAAATCAATAATAAATAAAACAAATAACAAACTAATAGGGTTAAATGCAATAAAGGACACCCTATTAACGGATTAGAATTGTTAAATGGGTTTAAACTTAGCCTAGTAACAAAAAAATAAGCTTTTTGAAATGATCAACTTTTTTAGATTTCTGTTTCCAGTCACAGCCACATTTTGAAGAAGTCACTTCTTGTTAAAGTCACATGATAAACGTTGCTTAGGGATTTAATGAGTTAAGGTGAAGAAAAATAAAGCTGAATATGGGAGATTATAGAATATTTAAGTGTTTAACCCATAAGAACCCGTGTCACCATGGGTTCTTATGGGTTAAAGTTCTTTTCAACTTATTTTAAATGGACCTGCACTTATATAGCGCTTTTCTAGTCGCTTTGCGACCACTCAAAGCGATTTACACTACAGACTGCACTTATTCATCCATTCACACACACATTCATACTGGTACCCAAAAACGGTGCCACCTGCCACCATTGGGAATTCATTCACACACTGATGAATGCAGCATCGGGAGCAATTTGGGGTTCAGTATCTTGCTCAAGGATACTTCGACATCTAGGCTGCCATGGTCAGGGATCGAACCACGACCCTCCGATCACTGGACAAACGCTCTACCAACTGAGCCACAGCCCCCCTACTTACTGACTCCATCCTTATGGTTAGCAGTAGCTAAATCCTGAGAGCCGTAGCAGAGTTAAAACCAACAGCTTCTTCAAGATTTGTGTTGCCCTGCCAGATCCCAAAGTCCTATCCCGCTAACATTGAGTTTACTATTGTTAATGGAAATGAAACATAATTCGTGGAGCTTCCCTGTGATTCCGATCTGCTCAAAAATTCCAAAACCTCCGTATCCATAAACCTTAAAAATGTAAATGGACTGCACTTATATAGCGCTTTTCTATTGACCACTCAAATCGCTTTACACTACAGACTGGTACCCTAAACGGTGCCACCTGCCACATCAGGAATTCATTCACACACCCATTAAGGCAGCATCAGGAGCAATTTGGGGTATACTTCGACATGTAGGCTGCCATGGTCAGGGATCAAACCCCTGACCTTCCAATCGATGGGTTACCAATCTACCAACTGACCCCCACCACCCAAAAAAAGAAATGTGTATACTTGCCCTACCACTACACAGTGGTTTTGTAGATATTTGTATTTGAGTGAAAGCGTCTAGATGATTTCCATCTATTCTATTATTTGTTACAGCAGCGTTGTGACTACAGAGCTTTGCCCTCCTTTTACTTCATTATACTTGCATGTTGTTATTGTCCCAATAAAGCATGAAAGCTTTTTCTGGTGTTCAAAACCCTCGAGATATAAAACAGCTACAGTATGTAAATACACTCCAAAAACATAGGCAAAGATATTCACACGCAAACTGTAAAGATACAGATACACAATCAAAGACATGCAGCACATGCAGGCATACATAATGTATATAAATACATATGCACACAGGCAGAGACAAACACAGACATTGTTGTTAACGCACAATGATGTAAATGTGCTGAGTGTGCAGAGGAGCCTTGACCCCGGCGTCTCTGACTCATAATGACTTCAAACACCAAGTACAGCTCTGTCAGGCATGCATAAATAGAGACACACACACACACACACGTTCTCAGAGTTAATGCAGGGACGGCTGTGATAAGGGAGCGTGTGTTTGCACAGTTTCACCAGCCACTTAATCCCTATCGGCCAGAGAGGGAGTATGAAGCGAGAAAACAAAGATATAAAAATAAGAGACAGAGAGCCCACTGATGATTGTAGCAGGAGCCTTATCTCACCGGGTTTTGTTTTGGACGCAAACACTTTATCAGCACTAAACATTCAGGAGAAGGAGTGAGGCTGAGAGAAAACAGCCTTGGTCATCCTCCAGGGAGCCGCTCTGAGTGGATCCAGACTGCTTCTGCAAAGTGCGAGTGGAAACTATTTCTCTTCCTCCCCCATCTCTTCTTCTTCTCTCTCTCTCTCTCTCTCTCTAGAACACATATAGTTCATTTAGTGTCTCTCACCCCGATTACCCTCTCCCTCCTTTCGTTTTCTAGCCCCATCTCTCTGCATCCACTCCCTCTATCTCACCTCGGTTCACCTCTCTTCTCTGCCCTCCTCGCCTAAAGTCAACTCTCACACAGAGAGGGAGGAAGGGAAGGAAGGAAACAAGGAGGAAAAGGGGGTGAGCAGTTAAGCAGGAAGAGGAGGAGGGAAAACAGGAGGAGAGGAGGAAGTAAGGTAAAGGGGGTGATGCAAGGGAATGAAAAAATGGAGGTGGATGGATGAAGGAGACAGGAGGGAGGGAGGAGAGAAGATGAGGGTATCTGAGGTGGGATGATGGGAGGGGAGGAGAGCAAGGGAGGGAGGAGAGGGAAACAGGGACAGTGGAGTTCAAATGAGTCCACTGTAAACGAAGAGAAATGAAAAAAAAAAAAGCATGATGCAGACTGAGATAAGGATATGTTTGCACTGAGACGCCATAATCGAAAGGGATTGGCATATACATCCAGAGAATGATACATTTTTGTTGTTTTTATTCAATTGAGTTTAGATGCACTCTTGATACTGTCCTATAAACAAAGCATATTTAATAGAAAATGGACAAAACGGGGAGAAAAAGGAAAATGACGGCATAGTCTCCAGACAGACTGGCACTTGTAAACAGATTCCGGTCCAGCGTGGAGCTGCGGGGACTTATCTAAAGTGGCCGTGACTAACTTACTGAGAGGTGACCCGAGGACAGACTCTATATCCGCGTGCTTCTGTCAGCTGCTGCAGAAACAGGCTGTTCTATATGCGGTGCGCCCGTATGACTCACTGCAGTATGGATGAGAGGCGGTGCTTCTTTGCAGGATTCACCTCACACGCCCCCCTGCCCTGGGAATGCATGACACAGGGTTTTAACCTGATTACATCTACAATTTGTTTATGTGACTGATTGTGACAACCTGAGTCTGTGGATATTCTGGGTGGTTGAGTTGGATGATCTGCCAAGGTGGGCTTCTGTGCAAGAGTTATTTCAAACAGGTTTTTATTTGCATCACTTAGATCTAAAATGAGTCATGGCGCACGCTCTAATAGCCAATTGTGCAGCAGACTCTGTATATGTAATACAGAGAGCATGAAAAATGAGAGGAATGGTTTGACATTTCGGGGAACATTTGCTGTCTTTGTAAGAGTGAGATAAGATCAATATCAATCTCATATCTGTGCATTAAGTGTAGAACTGGGATATGGGTTTCTTTATCCTCACTTGGCCTTAGGACTTGAAGCAGGTGGTAACAAAGTAAAACCAGTGTGTATAAAAGAAGTCGATATAGCCACCGTGACATCACCTACTGGTCTGTGGACTGATGTTTTTAAGCCTCAAGACTGGCATTTTGATCGTTGCAGTCTTCAATTTTTGGAACAAGTGCATGCACAGAACGGATTGCCAGTAGCTCTCTTTCCAAACACGTGCACATGAACATCATGCTGTATTGAAGAAGACTTGAAATTTGCAATTGAGGCCAGAAACTCATTAGGAAAATGTTCACTCTGGTGAGTAAAAGTGAGAAGTGGGGTAATTTTCTCATAGACTTCTATACAATTTTACTTTTTTTGTAGTAAGTGGAGT
This sequence comes from Centropristis striata, assembly GCF_030273125.1. Taxonomy (NCBI): domain Eukaryota; kingdom Metazoa; phylum Chordata; class Actinopteri; order Perciformes; family Serranidae; genus Centropristis; species Centropristis striata. The sequence continues at coordinate 4,673,422 of NC_081530.1, forward strand.
CGCCCCCTGCTGGCCATTAGAAAGAATACAGGTTTAAAACACACATTGGTTTCACCTTTCAAACCCAGCTATTTATCTGATATTTTACATGTCCACATTTATAGCAAGATCATGTTCACCTGACACCCCCATATCCACTCAGACTAAAGGGTCAGTTCACCCCAACATCAAAAAAAGTTTTTTTTCTGTTACCTGTTGTAGCAAGTTTTATGTAGGAACTATAAAAGAAAGAAAGAAAGAAAGAAAGAAAGAAAGAAAGAAGGAAGGAAAGAACGAAGGAAGGAAGGAAGGAAGGAAGGACAGAAAGAAGGAAGGACGGAAAGAAGGAAGGAAGGACAGAAAGAAGGAAGGAAGGAAGGACGGAAAGAAGGAAGGGAGGAAGGAAGGACAGAAAGAAAGAAATAAAGAAAGAAGGAAAGAAGGAAAGAAAGAAAGAAAGAAAGGAAGGAAGGAAGGACAGAAAGAAGGAAGGAAGGAAGGAAGGAAGGACAGAAAGAAGGAAGGAAGGACAGAAAGAAAGAAAGAAAGCTTACCGGGGCAGTGACCTGCGCTCTCTCTCTCTGTGGTGATGGACAGGGGCCCCTTTTCTCGCCACCACTGTGAACTGGGGGGACATTACAATTCACATCTATACAACCAATGTGCCGGTCATATAGCCACATTCTTTTAGCAATATGCACATGTAACACTAAAAGTCTGCCAATTTCACCAGCAGTAGATGATAACCTTAAAATTTAGATTCATACCATGTAACCAAAGTCACGTTTATGTGTCTACAAACGTTCCACTGCAGTGACCGCTGTATTAGCCATGTGTGTACTACATGTTTATCTGCATGCAAAGTGAGGAAGTGAAGTCCGATTACAATTGATCAGCTAAGACACACATGGAGATGCATTCTAATGCTAGGTGTGAACAGATGTACTTGTGCTGTCCACCTGCATGGATTTTCACCCAGGGGCTATGATTAAGTTGTTTACAAGAGCACACATTTGTTTTCAAGAGCTTAAAGTTCTTTATAGATCTCTTAATTTTGCTCTCAAAGTGCTCCAGATTGATACATTTAACTTTAAAATGTAGAAACTTTTTGTTGGGACATTCCCCACAGACCTCCCTAGAGAGTCAAAGGTCCACCACCACAGTGTGGGAAACATTGAAAACTAGTCAAATATTTGCTAGAATGCCTGAATTATGTCATCGCAAAGCAGCAGATGACAAAATATTCCAACATCTGTGTAGACAGGAAGCTAACAAAATGAAGCAGCAGAGAACTTCAATGTTGGTGAGATGGACAGCGTGGTGAACCCAATGGCTGGTGAGCACAGGTTTGGGTTTTTGCCTCTGTGCAGGTAAAGTGGTAGCAAACCTGGCAACCTCGATGCCTCAGGATACTGCACACACGTACTGCACCTGACTGTTCCCTGAGAAATACTTCTACATTTACCTCCCCCTCAAACACATAAATTGTAGTTGAACTAGCTGTTTCCCAGGCCTTAAGTCTTTGTCCTAAGCTGGCCTACACATGTCCTGACTGCAGCTCCGCACTTATCACACAGACACAGAACGAAAACAAGTGTGCATATTTCCCCAAATGTTTAGCTATTCCCTTGTATAAATATTTTCTTCGACTTGGGTTTACATGATGTTGGGAATTTTTTCGTGTTTGCTCCTCAAAGCCAACTTGTACACAAGTGTTTTCCACATCCATCAGGTTGTGAAGTGTGTGTCTCCCGTGAAGAAAGGTGAAAAATGTCTGCAATAGTGATTAACACCCCTTTAACGCACAAACCTTGTGTTTGACACATCATAATGAACACCATGTTTAAGTTGCGTCTGACCACTGACACCAGCCTGCCGCCAGCAGTTAATCACCGGTTGCCTTATTAACACAAAACCTGCTTCTACTGTAAATGGTTCCACACATATCAGTGTTAAACCTCAGAATTATACCCAGCCTCACTAAATATATTAGTTAAACTGAGTTGTTCCATGTCCTCAGAAGTGGTCTCTGCAGCTTTTCTGATGCAGATTTAACATGACGTTGCAGGCAAAGTGGTCTAATTTTATACGATTCCTTTTCTTTATTTAGCCTCCTTATGAAATGTTGATGCAACAACTCACATTCCCGGGTATGTGAGCAGTGTGGAGTGGGAGTGGTGTGATTTGGCCCGCAGCGTTGAGTGGCTTTACTGAAAGTCACCGCGTCATCAGTGTTCTCTCTCGCTCAAAGAAATCACTGCATCCCACGAGAACGACACATGCTTAAGGCCCATAATGCAACTGAAGGGCAGCACTCTCCATCTTGTAGAGTACTCTGTTAACATTATGGTGAGAAGAAATAATGAAGTAGTTTCAAGGAAGCAAAAAGAAAAGCCAGAATGGCCAGAGACTGAATCATTAAAAAGAAAAAAAAAAAATCAAGGAAGTTCTCGAATGTCCAGTTGCATGAGAGACATCTTAAGACTCTTTCAAGAGTTCATTTGTTGGCCACATGTCACAGTTCAAAGACAAAAACAAAGACAACCGCTTTGAAATACACAGCAATGGTCACACAACCACAAATGGGTGCTTTATAAACGGGAGCCACGGATGGAATGACATTTCTGGGAGGTTGTTGTGGACACGTCATGTCAGAATTTCCAAGCCACTTTTAAACAATGATGCAGTGGCAGTGAGGCCTCGCAATCCTACTTACTTGGTGTTTAATGTGTTTCCATTGTAGTCTGTTGCACCATAGTTGTCAGCCAGTTGGTCGATCCAACACTTTGGTCCTGACTGATATTCATTAACATCTTGCACAGGCATTCATGGTACCCTGAGGATGATCCCCAAATACTTTGGTGTAACTCTGACTTTTACGGAGAGGCAACAGCAGGACAAAGCTTTCTACTTGTGAAATTTATCAACATCTACTAGATGTATTAGCATACTTTTTTTAACCAATGTTCATGGTTTCCAGAGGATGTATCTGGGAACCCGGTCTCACAGGAATCCGCGAAATAGCCACGGATTCGCTTAACTCAAAATCCATGGAATAGCCACGGAATAACTCAAATTTCTGTGATACAGACGCGGATTTCGCTACAATGCAAGTTAATGACATATCCCGTGGCTATTCCATGGATATTTTTTCCTATTGGTTTGATCCAAGTCACGTGACTTTCAAGGTCCCAGCGGTCAGAACAAAAAACATGGCCGACAGTTCTCTCATTTTTAGTGAAAAAAATCAATATTTTGACTTAGTTTCTGCATAAAAATGGATTTTGATCACATTTCTAGCAAGGAATATATGTTTTATTTTCTAAATATTCACTCAGTGAATGTACATAACCACTTTGTATGTTGGAATAGCCACGGGATATGACTGTCATTGACTTGCATTGTAGCGAAATCCGTGTCAGTTTCACGGAAATTTGAGTGATTCCGTGGCTATTCCACGGATTTTGAGTTAAGCAAATCCGTGGCTATTTCACGGTTTCCTGTGACACCATGTTGGTATCTGGGCATGTATTAGGGCTTGTAACTGGAGAGTCGCCGGTTCGAATCCCGGTACTGACAGGTCTAGGACTGAAGTGCCCTTGAGCAAGGCAACTAACCCCCCTGCACAGCTCCCCGGGTGCAGTAATGTGCTGCCCACTGGTCTTTGCACGGTGTGTTCACTTGTGTGTAAAAAGGATGGGTTAAATGTAGAGGTTGAATTTCCCCATTGTGGGATTAATAAAGTAATCTTCTTCTTCATCTCAATGATTTTGGTAAAATCTCCGACTTTTCCTCTAGCATCACCATGCTGTTTGTGTTTTTGTGTGAAATGTCTCAACAGCTTTTGTTTGCATCAGCAAATGGCAGACTGTGATTCGAACCGAGGAAGCTTGATTTGTCCTTGATGCATCCACAAGTGTCAACCTGGCAGAAGTGACGCCACACAGTCAGACTTGTCCTCTCATATGTGGCAGGCTTTCACCGATCTGTATGCATTCAACGTTTTCTAACTATGCAGATGCGGTTGGGCGTCCGTAGCTCCTGTTCTTGGGCCACCAGTTTGTTACAATGTTACAGTAGCATTTAGCGTTTTTATCCAAAGTGACATACATTTTAAAGGTTGATACAACACAAGCAAAGATCTAATCATTCTAAACAATGACATTCTTCTATGGCAGCCATTCTCAACCTTGGGATCCGGACCCCAGTTGGGGTCGCGAGATGATTTCTGGGGGTCGCCAAATCATTTTTGGAAGTCAGCTCTGTCTCCACTGTGTTAAAGTGTTCATGGGTTAATGTGTTTTAGTCTTTTTGGTCATTTAATGTCTTTTTTTTGGTAATTTCATAGGTTTTTTGGTCATTTTGTGTCTTTTGTTGGTCATTTTGTGTCTTTTTTTGTCATTTTGTTTCTTTTTTGGGCCATTTTGTGTGTATTTTTGGTCACTTTGTGTCTTTTTTGGTCAATTTGTGTCTTTTCATGGTAATTTTTTTTCTTTTTGGGTAATTTTGTGTCTTTTCTGACAAATCCCAAAGTAGCAAGTTCTTACTTTCCAAGTAGTCTCTGGCTTGAAGCTGACTGTCACACACTCAGGAGGTCAGAATGGACCTTTAAACTTATAGCAAAGGATTAAAAGTAACAATAGAATATAAAAACATATATAAATACACAGACAGAGAGATGTTTTAGTTGTTGTCTGCTTCATTATTTGTCCAAAATTCGTCGTATCAACTAAGTTTGTATGATCTGAACTGTGCGTGTGAGATTGTGTTCAGTGAGCGGGGGTCGCGGACAACATGCATGTTAAATTGGGGGTCGCGACTCAAAAAGGTTGAGAACTACTGTTCTATGGGAGAATATTAGCTTGCCACGAGGAGAAACAAGCACACAGTACAAAAGATCCAAAGGGTCCCTTGTTCCGATTCAGTGTCAGCTCATGTCCTTGGGCCCATCAGTGTGAAACGATGGTTCTATCCAGACACGTGAGCAACTTCTGATAAATGAATAAGAATAAATAATCTTCACCCAGCTATGTGCTAGGACTAATTGTATTCATGGCAAAGATAGCCCATTATTATATACAAGCGGCATACAAGTTGAATGTGCCCGTTGAAATGATCCTACTTTGAAAATTGACAATAAATATATTTGAAATTATATCGAAATGTACATGACTGATTTTATTAGATAGGGTTAGCTTTAGGAGGCAGTTTAGAAATGATGAGGTTCAGACCTTTGCTGGTAGTAAATTTTATTAACTAAACCTCTTTAAATTTCAATCAAAACCCCTGAACTATTGGATGGATTGCCAGGAAATTTGGTACAAACATTCATGTTCCCCTCAGGATTAGGTACCACGCTGGTTGATGCCAAGATACCTGCTAAACGTATCATATTCCCATCAGCCTCAGCTCATTGTGAGCATGTTTGCATGATATTAGCATTTAACTCAAAGAACCTTTGTGCTGAAGTACAGCCTCAGAGAGCTGCTAGCTGAGCTTGAGACTCTTTAATCATTTCTAATTTCAGGGGAATTCATATAAAGACAGAAATACAGTCTAGCATCTGTTGATAGGCCTTTTTTCCCTTGTAAGCTCTGTTTTAAATGTATAAGCCTTTTTAATCTCTTCTATAATTTCTTACCTCATAATCAGCAGTTTTAAGCCACTGTACCATATTCTACCTATACCATTGCTCCATGTTCCTCTGTGTGTGTGTATGTGTGTGTGTGTGTGTGTGTGTGCGTGTGTGTGTGTGTGTGTGTGTGGGCGTAGTCACTGCCGTCTCATACCCACATGCCCCTTTCATATTCACATACTCAGCAGTCAGCCCCCGTGTGCCTGTCTGCCTGACTGTCTGTCTGTCTGTCTGTCTGTCTGTCTGGAAAATGGGCTGTTTCCACGGTGACTTGTCTCCATGACAACAGCCACCCCATCCTCATCCCCACTTCTGTTAAGTCTCTTGCCTTCATAATCCACCCCCCAATTCCCGACTCCAGTCTGTCATCTCACCCCATTTACACCCCACCAAGCCCCATCATCTCTCTCTCTCTCTCTCTTTCACACCCACTCTCTCTGTCTCTCTCTCAATCCTCCAGAGAGAAAAAGTGAGGAAGATAAAGGGGGGACCATTCCCGACATGATCCTCTCTTTCTGGGACCCCTAAAAGTAATGAGAGTAGCCGCGAGCCACCAGAGGGGGCAGAGATAGATAGGGTGAGAGGTTGCATGGATGGATAGGAATATGTAGGTGGGGATGGGTGGAGGCTGTAATCCTCTGCACACTACAGTTTCCCAGTTTATCCCCTGAACAGATAGGAAAAGGTGGGGTTTCGTGCCAGAAAACACAGACACACACACAGTGAGAGATGGCAGCATGGCTGTAGCTGCAGGGCATACATCTGGTGGAACTGTGGGCCAGTGGACACGTGTTGGCGAGGGGAAGATGAATCAGGTCGCACAACACCGCCTAATGATCTCTGGGGGTATGGGGGGGGGGCAAATATCCTTCATGTCAGTGTCATTAACCTGGGAATTGGCTGGGCGTGTGTGTGTGTGTGTATGTGTGTCTAGGAGGGGGTTACTGCAACTAATCATCAGGCTCAGGTGTGACACCCCACTTCCCCACCCATCACATACACACACAGGGAACCATGGGATTTTCCTCCCCTCTGCCAGATGATGAGAGCAGATAGAGAGAAAGTAGGCCAAACAAACAGCCGTCGCTGCTGACTACCGTTACATCACAGGCAAAAAAAACACACAAACACAGAGACACATGCATTCACATGCACAAGCAAAACACAGGGACAGGATGGGATATCCTGTTTTTGTTGTGCTTTGTAATGAAAAGGCTATATTAAAAGGAAAGAAATAACAAAATTAGCAATTCTTTGGCTCCGAAGGCAACTTTCCATTAAGTCGTGACAAGGGAGCATTTTTAAAAACTTTCTCTCAACCGTCATCTTTTGCCATCCCAGACCCCATCTGTCTTCATCACATATTTTCATCCAAAGACAACAGTGTGTTTTCCAAGAAACAACAGAATGTGAGAGAGACAGAAGTGGGAGTCATGGAAAGAACAACATCGCGTTGTGCATTAAAACTATCTAGAGTTATTAGCCTCAAGGATTGAGTGGCTGATGTGTTTATGTGTGTGAGTTCGGCCTACATATACTCCAGTGTGTGTTGAGTAATACTGAGTGCACGTACAGGCGTGTTTGATGAGACCTGGGGCCTCAATCCTCCAAGTTCACATCTATTATAGTCTACACAGCTCACTATAGAGGGCAGCTTTTTCAGAGCAACGACTAGCCTGATCCCAGACCTCTGACGGACGCCAACCACATCTCCTATCTGTCAAGGATTCAAACAGAGCTGGTTTGAGCTCACTGACATCTTTTTTGTCTGGTTAGAGAGACAACTGATCCATCCACCTTGGATTGTAACAGGTCTAATGTTCTGACCCAATCCGACCTTTGTAGGGAGGAATTACAGACTGTTCTCCCTTAAAAAAAACAACTGACATTTTTTTTTCCTACAAGCAGCTCAATATGACCCTTATTTACATTGTAGACTGCCCTCCCTCGCCCTCTAGTGGCTGTAGTAATTATATGGTTATAAATGACGCTGAGACAGAGTATAAAGCACAAAAGTTGCTGTTCATGTGGATGGGTCAAACAGACCCCGGACCATCACCCAGGAGAACCACATTTGTGTCCCATGTGATAAGAAAAGTAAACGATGTGATTTGAAACATCTCTGAACTTCTGTGCATCCCATTTTTACTCCGGAAGTGAAGTAATCACATCGTCCACATAACAACTTAACTTACGGCAAAAACAAAAAAAAACAGGACTTTTTTTGCCCTAAACTTAGAGAAGTGGTTTTGTACTTTCAACCAGGTGAACGGCATTTGTGTGAAAACAAAAGAAAACAATTTTTTACTTACGTTTTTTTACGGAACTTCCATGGCTCACGTTCTGTGAATTCTGTTGTTTTCGTAACTTACATTGACTATGTAAGTTACTTTGTTTCCGTTACTTCTGTGAATCGGTTTGTGAATCCCTTTTTTTTTTACGTAACTTGTGTTTTTTTACGTAACTTCCGTGGCTCACGTCTGGTAACTTCAGTGGATATCAAACTGGGTCCCCATGTCTCTCTGTTTGGTCGTAGAACCACATGGATTTCTTCCAGCTAATCAGCCAAAATCAGGCTACGTCACAGACAGTGACAGAGACATGACATCTGATCAATCAGTATGATAATATAATAATATTAATATACATTTTGAAAAAAATCTGTAAGAAACAGTCGTACAAACATTCTTCAATGACTTTGCAATTTTACTAGATTAAAGTGGCAAATCTACAAGAAAAAAAGTGCAGATTTAAGAGATTTAAAGTGGCAAATCTGCGTGAAAAAAGTCACAGATTTACGAGAAAAAAGTGTGGGGGAAAAAACTTTTTTCTCACAGATTCACCACTTTAAATCTCATAAATCTGCAATTTTTTTCCCGTTTTTACCAATTCTGGCAGTATGTTATATCCTCCAAGGTTGAAATTTGGAATTTGCAAGTATTTCAATGAGTGTCCTATTAAGGGTTAATTTGCATTTAGTGTAACCAAGACAGCAAACCATAAGGCCATGACATCAATGTGAGGCCATCTGTGAGTGTCTACTATACTACCCAGCTTCTACAGGTGCATCATTGAGACGATCTTGACTGGTTTCATCACTTCCCTCAACCAAAGAAAAAACTGCTCAGCACATCACCAGGATGGAGCTACTATCTATAGAGGACCTCTACACCCAGCGGTGTAGGAAGAAGGCCAAGAGGATAATCAGAGACCCAAATCAGCCCAGCCACAAACTGTTCTGCCTGCTGCCATCTGGCAGACGGTCCTGCAGCATTCGGTCGTGCACCACCAGACTCAGGGACAGCTTCATCCCACAGGCCATAAGAGCTCTGAACTCCTAGCACCTGAGCTCATCATTTGCTCCACTACCATGATGCTGTCACTTTACCTTATATACTTACTGTTTTCCAATCTCCTTAACACCCATCTATATATTTACTATTCTCTTTATGCATTAACGTTTACTACTTTCCTGTGTATATGACCTTATTTCATGTTTTATTTGTTTACAATGTAGCCTGATACAACCCCGATTCACAAAGAATTTAAACGCAGTGAAAAACGTGTTAGAAAATAGAATGCAATGATTTGCAAATCCCTTCCAACCTACATTCAATTTAAAGATATTTAATGTTGAAACTGATTTGTCAATCTGACCGTTTTGTAAATATACACTTCTTCTGATTTTGGTGCATTCTGTTTTTTATTAACATTTCACAGTGTCCCGGGGTTGAATTTTAACATGCACTTTATTATGTTTTAGTTTATCATGCTGCATTGTGAATTTTTTTTTCAATACATATTTACTGAGCACTGTTGGACGCAGCCCGAAATCCAAGATTTTCATTGCCAACGACGGCTCCTTGCAATTGTTGTTCTCATTTTAATAAAGGAACCTTGAACCTCATTGCTGCTCTGATTCTTAAAGAGCTTCGTCAAAGAGCAGCGCAACCTTCACTAAATCTAACTGCTTTACCTCTTACTATCAAATCTAAAAAATCTTTACTAATTTTAAGTTCCTCTGACTGAAAAATAATGAAGGTCTTAAAACTAGAGACAAGGCCCCTCAATAAGACAAGCTAAGCTAATAATGCAGCACCTGCCTGAGGTGATATTGTACTTTAGTAATCCTGGGCCCCGGGGCAGTTACCTGTTTTGCCCATTTGGTAATCCAGCCTTGGGTTGCCTGTATATTCCTATATGCCTGAGAGAATATGGTTTGTCCTTGTATGCATGTGTTATGAATACACATGCACAAGTATGATGTTTGTGCATGCTTATATGTGTGCAGACCTTGGGTGTGTTCATGTACAGCATAGTCATTATTTGGTGTATGTTCCTGCACATTCCTGTGAGAGTTTGTGTACATGAGTGTGTGTATGAGTGTGTATTAGTGTGTATGCTCCCACCAGGTCACCTGAGGTAGCAGACAGAGCAGTCTGCTCATCTCTGCAGCGTGATTCATCCTCAGGACTGTTTCTCCTGTAATCTCTGCTGCTCATGTCCAGGCAATAGCTCTGTTTACATAATTACTTCCCTGAATACATTAATGCCAGCCACTTATTTTCATTCTGTGCAGTCATCCAGGCTTTTTTCTCGCCTCACACTACCTGCAGAGTCTGCTAATGAAGGGCTGAACTTGTTTATTAATGCGACCAGGTATGATTATGATCTGAATTAGCGGTGAGAAGAATATGATTAGAACCAAACCGCTTTGTCAACAATTCAGAGCTTTTGTAATGCCCTCCTGATGTGCATTTTATGAAAATGATTAGCGATTTCTCACCATTGCTCATATTATTTATCACTCATGCACAGCAGTCATACACACACAGTGAGCCTGGCCTTGTTCTGTCTGACTCTGCAGTGACAAAGTACCAAGCGGGAAGGGTTTAGGTTTCCTGTCTCTGAGGTTGGTGGCAGTGCTGCGCCAACATCCTGGAATTCACACACACACTCATGCATGCACGCACAGTCACAGATGTAAACAGTTTTGCATGCACTTAACAGCTGGTCTCATAACCCCCAGTGACTTGGCAGCTATAAAAACTTCAAAAGAGCAAACATACTTGCTTTAAAGCATGGCTCAACTGCCGTTGGGTTGGTAGTTAAATTCCAGTCTGTTTGTTAAAGGGAAATGGCTGTTTTTTCCCTCTTAATGTTCCTTTCTAATGCAGCGGCTGCCGTCCAATGAGAAGCCAGCAGACAACAGCGCCAGGGTGCCAAGGGTGGGGGAGCGCAGAGCATGCTGGGAGGGAAATGAGGGGCATTGTGGGATGGATGTTCTGGCAGGGTGGAGAGTTGTTGGAGAACCGTACCGACCCCGTCCCCCGCTGAGGAACACAGGTTAGGGGATTTGGACTGATGGATGAGGTTGGAGGGGGTGGAGGAGCCCTGCTGAGGCAGAGAGAGGGAGGATAGAGGAAACAGCTGGGACAAGTGAGGTGGAGGTGGGGGAGGAAAGAGAGGCATGCCAGCATTTTGTTCGAACTTCCTGGAGAGGCGAACACAAACAAACAGCATCGGACAGCTCAAGGGGGAGCGAGGGAGGGAGGGAGGGAGGTGAAAGGAGAGGTGAGGTGGAGAGGCAGAAATGATCCGATCCAGGAGAGACAGAAAAGAGCAGAAGTGTAAGGCGCAAACTTATATACACTGTAAAAAATAATCTGTTAAATTTACGGTAAATTACCGGCAGCTGTGGTTGCCAGAACTTCACCGTAAAAAATACAGTGAGGGGGTTTTCTACTGTAAATTTAAATGTAACTATCAAAAACTGAAATTTAGACTGAATATTCTCGTAATTTTTAGGGTAATTGTGTCACTCATTCACACATCATAGCAAATCTCCATTAACTTAACATGAAAATGTTATATTTTTACAGCAGAACTGTGAGTTTCCTACAGTTCATGACAGTAAAAGTAAAAATTGTGCTATTCCTTGATTTACGGTAATTAAAAGTGCCTACTACGGTGATACACAATTTTTAATTTTACGCCCCATTCCTAATGCAATTTGACAGTGTTTTACTTTAATTTCTACAAACATTTTTTACAGTGTACAGAAAGGAGCGCAAAACTTGTCGTTTGAAAAATCTGATGCTAAAATAAAATAATGGAGTTTAAGACTGCTGGCAAATCAATCTCAACTCAAGGGCTACTTACTTGTTCCAGAACTTTAGACTCTATCACATGGTCTCATCAGCAGATGGAGTTTGCATTGACTTCTCATCCATGTGAACTTGTATGGTCAAAAGCTCTGGAACAAGCAAGTAAGTGGACTTTGAGTTGACCGTTGTTCTAACTGCTGTTTCCAGGGTCAAGAATGAATGGTCAAGGGCTGGAGGGGAAATTTCAATCCTAGTACTAGTATTAACAAATGCTATGGGTTTTAGGATTGGGCCGATGGAAGGTGGTATGGCCATCTGCTGAGCCCAACATCGTGATCTAAAAAGGTGGCACTTATGGTATTTATTGTATTAAAAAGTAGGATTTTCCAAAAATCAAGTTCAAATACATCGAAAGTAAAAGATATAATGTAGAATGGATAGAACTAAGACAGGAAGATGTCTGAATTTCAACAAACCATCAAAGATCAGTTAAAGTTTCCGTACATTATCAGGAACAGCCTATAAGACGCCCTCCAACGATGACATCATCGCCCATCATGATGCTTCACTGAGGAAGTCACAATATGCCAATGTGGTAGACATCGTCCAACCCTAATTGGTTGAATTAATTTGTGTATGTGGTGTATTTTAGATAGTACCAACCAGCGAAAGTTAAATGTTGACTAAACACACAAATTACATTAAATACTGTATATTATTTCCATCTAAAATTTGAAAAATTATAATTTTGTAGCCTTTATTAAGCTGACTGCAATGCTCTCTTTTTCAGTAAGGCCCCTTCCACAATCACAGTCTCACCTGGAGGCTGCCCAGTGCAACAACAGTCATTGCCCGCTAAGCAGCCCCACAGGAGTGGCTGGATTTCAGGGCCTTGCTCAAGGGCGCTTGAGTGTTGGTGATGAGGGAGGACAAGCTTAGCTATTTCAATTTAACTTTCCCCAACAAGACCAATCCTGTCTGTTAAATGTCTGTCAAATCTGTCTGATGGATGAATATGTAAAGAAGACTATAAATCTAATCTAATCTTGTCAGGTTTGTTATAAACTTTGATATTCAATTTAAAATGACAGAAAACAAACAAAATAAACAAATGGTCACATTTGTAAAAGTGGTCCCAGCTAATATTTATGGTTTTTAATTGATCAAGACATTAAAATAATTTGACAATTCATTATATTTTTAGCTGCAACCAGGGTCAGTCTGTTGATAACCTCATCCTTTCACAGTGCAGGTTTTTGCTATGGGAGGCTGAAATTTGGCATTGAGGTCAAGTATGATTTGGAGAAGGTGTGTATTTGTTGTCATGCCAACAAGCTAAAAGGGAGCATGGTCATTGCCTATAACAGTTCCTCAGTTTGTGCTTTGTTTTTAATAGGATGGGTGGGATGAAGGTGGATGGGCGGAGGGTGTTTGTTTCTATGTTTTGTTATCTTTTTATTATCATTATTTTCTCCTTTCTTTTTTATGTAAAGCGCTTTGTGTTGCATCTCGCTTGTATGGAAAGTGCTATCAAATAAAGTCTGATTGATTGAACAAAAAGGCAAATAACCTCTAAATGTATTTGCATTCCATGGTCAAACACATGAACCATTTGCCGTAGACTCTTATGGGAAGTATTACTTCAGTCTACACAGTTCATTCTTTATTAGTGACAGTTTGGCCTGCCCCCTTTAAAAACTCATGACCTGCTTGTTGTAGAAACTTGTGCAAGGCATCATTGGTCTCAGCAGAGAGTTTCTGTCTTAATTTAGCAGGTTAGCCCCACCCACTTCATTTCACCCTGTCCTCTTTCATAACTCATAAACCATTTGTCACACAGGAGCCATCATTGGACCCGGAAAAAAACATGTTTTTTAAGTTGCAACCAGCAGCTCTGATGCTTGCTTGTTTGACAGTCGATCCACAAAAATTCCCCCACCCTTTGGTGGCCACAGCTTTGTCCCTAAAGGCTGAAATTTGGCATGGAATTTAAGTGACAGGTTGTGTGAATGCGTTAAAGTGATGATTCATGTGTGAACGTGGTTGCAGTTATTGCAAATTCATGCTTGTTAGTTAATCAATTGTTTGATGAATGAATCCAGTAATCCTTTCAACGCTATAGTACATTTTACTGTATGCACCACACAGTCTAAATCACACCAGAGGCGAAGAGAAGAAATGAAGAGAGGGAGAGAAAATGAAACGGCAGAGACGCAGGGGGTTGTGTGGGGTCATGGACATGATGGTGTTATAGTACAGGATGAAGAACGGCAGATTGAATCAGAAAGACTTCCTCAACCTTTCCCCTTGCACATTAAGACCAACTTATAGTATAACCTCTGTTTCTCTGAAAATGAGCCCTTCAGAGCGAACATGAAGCTTGATTATAACCTACCATATTATGCGCAACTGTGCCAGTGGGAAGGTTCATCTGTGGGCGAATGCCTGTTTTCATCATGGTCGTCTATTGTTTTTTTCCCCCCTACTAGCTGATGAGGCTGCATTTTACTTGATTAACTCTCTCTCTCCGGTTCTCACGCGTGCACCGGTTCACTTGTGCAGATTAAACCCACGTCGTGTCAACAGGGTTAGGCTGCATGCTTATATATCCATTTAACCACAAGCCACCGGCTGAATAACAGTGACTCATCCCCAGCCTTCCTCCATCACCCCCTCTCCCCCTCCCTCCCTCTCGCCCAAAGCCAGACTGATCAGGCTAAATCCAAGACTCATCAGTTGGATGCCCCGGATTCATCCCCCAGGATAAATATATACAATGTGTTTAACGGCTTAACAGGCCCGTGCGCGTGCATACACACACACACACACACGCACATACATAAACACAAACTGATGGCTGTCTGTGTGTACATTTAGCAGTGCTGGCTGGAGACAGTGAGAGATGGTAAACAAGGCAGAGAACAAACTGACCTCCATCCCTGCTCTCTCTTTCCACCATCCTCTTTTACGGCTCCTGCCCTGACCCCAATTAGTAATATAAAAGCCTATAAATCAGATAAAACCATAGTGGCTCTGTGCTGAAAAACAGTGTTTTCACATACTTTCAGGGCATATTTTAACTGATATGGAAACATAAAGCCTGACCATATAAGCATTTGCCAGTTTTAGTCAGAAACAAACAAATTATGAAGCACAAAGTAAATCCGGGCGGGTTTTGTCTATTTTCCTGCTCCCCTATAGCCTTGTATAAGTGCTAAGGCTGGAGCAGAGACCCCCTGCTGCCAAACCTTATTACATTGCTAAGACCCCATAGGCATGTGAAACTGTTCAAAAACACGGTTAACCACTGTCAAAAATTTCACCAGCAGTACATTTTCTCATACTATAGCTCTTTATAGCTCTGACATGTCTGTTATGCGCTCTCACATTAATCTAAATGTCAAACTAGTATGTGAGAGAGAAAAATACATTGAAAACATTATGCAGTAAACTATGACCTCACATGTCAAAAACAATAGCTCGTGACAAGATACATTGGTGATAGATAATAGACAAAGAAAGATTGTTTTTATAAATGTGAAAATGAACAGAGCACAATATGCTAAACCACAAGAAGTTGTTTGCAAGGTTTTCACTTTAAGATTTTCAGAGTAGTTAGTTAAAGGACATAACTGACAATGTGTAACTAAGACAGAAGGATTCTTAATCAAAAGCAATTGCTATTGAAGTCTGTTAGCTAGCTAATGAAAGGTGTAATAACTTATTATAAGCACTTTGTTAGCTACTTGAAAACAGCTAATTAGCTTGTTGGCATGATAACAAAGCCAGCAAAGAAATAGCACTATTCATTGTATTTATCTGAGCTGACACTAACTTGCTAAATTAAGCTTTTCTGCAAAACACAAGATGCTAATTGATAGCAAAGGGCTTTTGTATTGTAGCTTGGAGACGGGTACAAATACATTTCATTGTGCAATCCTGTGTTGTGTAACAATATATCCTCAAGACAGAACAGAATGTAATGTCCATGCTAGTCCCACTAGCTTTTGCACAAATCTAACCACAAGAACTTGTTATCAGCAGTTGAGATTTTCAAGATTAAAATTACATTTTGAATGGGCAAAAAACTACCACTCCTGTGAAAACAAGGACATTGATATCATCCATATCCATAAAAATCACCAATACTAATAACTTTTTAGCTTGAATCTCTGCTGTCCCTCCACATGGCCCTTAACTCTTATGCTAAGCCATGACGTTAAACCCATAACCCAAGGATCATGCATGGGAATAAATGCTAACTTATTATATTTCTCAGCCTAAAAAAAATCACAGAGGGTCAAAGAAGTGGCAAAATCTAACGTGAAAGTCACACCGTTGGTAACATTGGGTCTAAGGCAAGAGCGAAACTGGTCAAGTA
Organism: Centropristis striata; assembly: GCF_030273125.1. Taxonomy (NCBI): domain Eukaryota; kingdom Metazoa; phylum Chordata; class Actinopteri; order Perciformes; family Serranidae; genus Centropristis; species Centropristis striata. Next base: position 4,689,524 of record NC_081530.1, read on the forward strand.
CAAAACTATCTATAAGCCTATTTAATACCATTTTTATACCAAAAGGAAAGAGAAAAATTGAATGCAAAAAAAAAAAAAAATAGCAATAATATAGGTAAATATAATATATAGAAAAGGCAAAATCATATAGGAACTTAAAGAAAAAGTGGATTGAATAGAGGTAACTAAAGGAAAATTAAAGGTAAATAAATAGAGAAGCAATTGAAACAGAAATATCCATACATGTCACATTTAATAAATTAACTTTTTTTCCATATAATTTAATGGCACAGTAATTCATTTATCAAGTAATTTATATATCTATTTTTTATTTTGGCAAATACCGTCCTCCATAGATCTGGATATGCAAGACAAACAATTCACCGGTTTGCAGAAAAGGAAGATCAGTAAATCGACCCCCCAAGTTCCGATGACAGTTTATCCATTTTTCCCAAAACCTAATTTTCTCCCCAGTGATGCCGCATTTTTTCCATAGTGGCTTTTCCATCTCACCTCCACATGAAAGTGCAGAGTTCTCCAGTGAAATCACTCATTTTAGCTACCATCACTAGCACTGAATAATTTCTGTGACGCTTGCGAAGGTCCACTAGATGCCACGAAACCAACAACTTTCTACAAGTTGTCATTCCTAACCAGGCGGCAACCTCCGGGTCTGAGCAGGGAGGCAAACAAGGAAGTGCATTAAGCTGCATTCTTTTTTGATCAACACTATGGTCTCAATTGCTAGTAAAAAATCTTCTTCGAGACAATTTGATATTAATAGTTCAAATGACGGCCCCATGTAGAAGAAAATAGAAGATGCTCCGCGTATCGGAAACAAGATGGCGACGAGTGTAACGCTGAACTCAATGCTTCCAACGGGCAGTAGAGTGTAGTGTAAAGTGCTTTGGATAAAAGCGCTATATAAGTGCCACATTTACAGTCCACAAACCAATGGGTGACGTCACGGTGACTACGTCCATTATTTATATACAGTCTATGTTCCTAACCTGATGCTTGTTAAGGGGGCGCAGTTTGACGTAACAACCACGTAGTATATTAAATAAAGGCTATTTGATAGTAAAAGTGACAACACATGATAAAAATATAATGCATGCATCCATTGACCCGCTGGCTGCAATTTGAGCAACTATAGTGTTGGGCTTGTGGGAAATGGTGTTTGATAAAAGCAGCTACAAAATTGAAATATTGAAATAATGTAAATATAAGATTCCTCCTCTTTTTTGGGGGCTATACTTGTGTTATGAGCAGCACATACCAGCCGAAGAGCAACATGACATATACATAACACAACATTCCTGGGAAATAGGAAAGTTGCCCATGTGTGTCTTGACACCATTGTGCCTTTCCCTTAGGATTAGCTTAGCATAAATTTGGAAACAAAATGTCATCTAATCAAGACTCTATATTGCTCCAAACTTCCCTCCATATGAATTAGATGTCCAGTCGATACACCTCAGCGGGAAAACAGGAGCCATACAAAAAAGCCCCAGCCTTTTTCTCAATAAGCATCAACAGCAGCAGGCCTGTTTGGAGTGAGACAGCGGCTATTGTCGTAGAACCACAGTAGAATAGACAGCCGATAATGACAGGGGAAATGGAACCAAGCGCACTAAATGTCACACTCAGTCTCTGGGGCGTTGCACAATGCTTAGCCTGTTGGTGGACCTGTTTAGAGCCAAGACAGGCCGATAGAGATGGAAAGAGAGAAAAGGAAATAAGGGAGCTAGATAGAAAGACGGATAAAATAAGTGAGAGAGTGACTGTGTATGTATGTGCGTGTCCGTATTGTGTCCTTGTGTGAGTGTGTCTCGCCTACTTCCATCTCCCAAATCTCTCCGTGCCTCTAATTCATAGTGACCTCTCCATTGTTAGGGAGCAGATGAGCTGGGTCCGGCGCTACGCTGATTGAATGGAGTCCACCGGAGCTGTCTCTCGGTTTCCTACACTATTCTCCTGGCTGTCTCCCTTCATTCTCATCCCGGTGCATTGTTAGAGCAGAGGTGCCTGGGCAACACACACACATGCACACACACATACATACATATATAGAGCCTAGGGCAAAGAAAAAGGGGCAGAGAGAGGGACCCTTCTTTATTGCTCTGATCAAAACATTCATCCATCCTATCCGTCCCTCTCTCCCTCCCTCTATTACTCTCTCCTTATTAAATCATTCCCCTCCTATATCAGCTGGATTTACCCATGGGTAGGAAGCACACACACAAATTTGCGCTCATAGTACATTTCCTCGCTCCTTTTCTTTGAGATAAATTAGATGGAAGTAGGAATGTGAAGGGGTTGTATGAAAGAGTTGATCTTAACACAGGCGCCACACGAAACGTTCAAATGAAACACGCTCTCTACATATAGCTGGTCAGTTCATTGCTGATGCAGTCAGACTGAGCATGAAGTTGGTAAAGGGGAGGAAGGAGAGGATGGGAGGAGATTCTCAGCTCTTTCTGAGGAAATGGGTCAGAGAACCAGAATTAGACTCCTCCGCGCTGCTCCAGCTACTTGTCAGCGCTTCTGGATGTTTCTTGCAAATCGACAGGGTCTCTATTGTGAATGTCTTGGGGAAAGTTAAAATGAGAGCAAAAGGATGAAACAGGGAGCAGCAAGGTTGCTGAGGAGGCATAAAATAGTACTCGGGGGGGCGGTGGAGGGAGGTGTGGGGGGTTCTGGTTGCGTTTGAGGAATTCAGTAATCCAATTACCTCGTGGAGAACATGTACTACTTTAGGGTACAGCCATGTTTGTGAGCACACACTAAACACTTCAAAGACACTAGGTTCCCAATGTGAGATAACAGTACACATGCTTCCTATGCTGTTTTAAATGCATACATTATGCAAGTTCAAACACACATAAAGAATACAGTGTGTGATCAAAGATGGTCTTGGTTAAGGTCAAATGAGCCCATCAGTACTTTTCTAGTGTGTCAATTGCTTCATCCAAAGAAGGAACAACAGGGAGAACTGTACACCCACCCAGTTCCACAAATGGATATTAAATGTTGAGAATTGATATTAGACAAATTAGACATGTAATTTAAGCCATTTCCAATTAAATTTAAAAGAAATTGAACATTTGGAAACTACAAAATCGTCTGAATGAAAAATAGTTAGTAAAAGCAGTTATCCCTCTTTGTTTCAGCAATTAAGCCACTTAGTATTTTAATTAGGAGCCAATTTTAAATAACTTTAATATTAAACTGAAACTAAAACCAAACCAATTAACTGTTGCTCACATTTAGCAGCATGAGCTACATTACTGTGATACCAAAGTTGATTTGATTGAAAAATACTGATACAGATACTGAGTGATGGCAGCTATGCATATGTCTACTTATAATAACCAAATCTGGAAATGTGGCAATTACAGATGCAGATATTTGACTTGTTGGCCAACATTTAACTAACAGATATGAAAAAAAGCACTGTAATATTGTGGGGATAGCTATATGTTTTCACACTTGAAATATATGAGATGATGAAAAAGTGGGTCACGTCTGATAATAATACTATTGACAGCTTTCAGTGTTGGCGTGAGCTAACGTTAGGCATTCATATCTCCGGCTTTAAAGGCGACTCAACAGAATGGTTAAATCCATTAAAGTTATAGTCACGCCACATTTTTGCATTCATACAAGCACATGTCATTTTGTTCTAATAAACTGCCACACGTATAGATGTAGCATATATTATTTATCTATATTAGCTGATATTGCCATGCTAACTTGCTAACATCCCATCAGATGAATTGCATACCCATACAGCTACTGTAGCTAACGTTATGTGGTAAATTGAATCGTGGGGTAGCACTGCACTGTCACTACTGGTCAAAACAATTATTCTAAAAATAACTTTATGACCGTGCCGAAAGTTGTTGTAGCACTATAACGTTACTGTACGTATTAGCTTGATTGCTGGCATGAGAAACACATCGTAGTAAAATATTGACAGTTACAAGGCAAAAACTATGTTCTTTTTGAATGGCCAAAAGCTTCAATGCACTCTGTCTTTTATCTTTGCTTAACATCAAATATTAAAAGCAAACCTACAGATTGGAGCTTCTTTCAGGAACAAAATCTTTGGCTTACCATACAATATAGATGACATAGTTTTGTTACATCTTGGAATTACATTTGAATGATTACAGCTGATAAAAATCTAAAAATGAGTAACAGCATAGATTTTTATAAAGGATGTTTTAAAGGGTCATTGTAGCAATGATACAACGGCAATCATAACAGCGCAGAAAGCACTGCATCCATGCCATAACCATCATTTTATGAAACCTAATCATAATTATCGACTGTCAGTAATTTGAGGTCAACAGCATGTTATATAAGCACACTGCCAAACTGACCAGATGCTCTATAGGCTGAAGCACAGCTGCTCGCTGGGATTATCTCAATGTCCGTAAACACACACATACACACTCCTTCAGTGACACATGCTGCCCTCCACTCAAATCACACACATGCAGAATTAAGAGAGGTGTCCAATGTGACTAATCTCATCACACAGGACAGATCGGTACATTGTGGACACATCTGTCACACCTAAATAAATCACTCCCACACAATTTCCCTGAGTCATACGCAGAGTGATATTGACTAAGAGTGTGTGCATGTGCAGGGAAGAAGGGGGTCGATAATAAATGTCATTGATTGATCTCTTTAACATATGCTCCTGAATCACTAAGGACCAAAACATATGCAGATACACACAAACACACACAGAAAATATATATGCACGGGCAGATTTACAGTCAATTGGTTTTGACCGTATGATGCAATCAAACCTTTTATTCTAATCCTGGCCAGGTCATTACATTACCACTGATGAGAACCTTGTTGTTTTCCGTACATCCTCTAACCCCAGGGGCTTGGCTCAATCTATATCTATCTGCATGGCAGAATTATCTAGCATGTTTCCTAAGTGTTAGCCTGCATTACAGCTATATACTGTTCCGTACAAAAACAGGGATTGAGAAAATCCCCAGTCTTATATGACCCAATCCTATACATCTCAGTCCAAAACATGCTGTGTTCAGAATGTGCCTGCAATTTGTATTAGCCTGAGTGAAGCCATATAGGAGAAACAGGGATTTGGGAAATGCAAGGGATTTGAAAGATGGTGGTATTGAGGCTAGAGAGAAAAAAAAAGAAATAAAGTAAAAGCTTTCATAATGAGAAAGGGACCGTAAATATAATTATAGTGATGTATTAGAATGGTTAAACTTTAATTACAAAATTTCACTTTGATTACGACGCCTTTTGTGGAGCTATCCTCCTGAGAGTCAACAAAATCACACCATTTTATTAACTTGAAATGAGCATCCTGATCATTTCCCGGCGACTTATCATTATGACATGTTATGAAGAGGGACACAGCCCACTGACTCTGGATCAGGGGCTTTGTCATTGGGCGGTGGATAGTGAATGGGGTCATGGGATCCGTCACAGATGGTGCAGATGGGGTACCTCAACCCCTCCTCCGACCAAGCCCTGTACCCCCCATGACCATTCTGTCACAGCTCTCGCCCCCCCTAATACTGCAATTACACCGCACCCGAAAATAAAACCATAATGGGAGTCTTCATGGGATATCGATCGTGAGGGTTGACCATTTAATCATACGGGAAACTGACAGAAGAAACTGTCAAGTAGTGTTTAATACTTCATTTTATTTCAAAATGTCTGATTGGTTTTTCTCGGATGACAAAATTTTACAAGAAGAAGGTTTATTTAATCGTTTAGCTTGGAAGAATAGATTACAAAGGCTGGAGTGCAATAGTCATTTTGTCCAATTTCCTGCATCTTGTTTGTCTTTGTCACATCCTTGGGGAAGTCGCTCAATACCTGTTTGGGAGTGAATTGCTGCACAAAATGAAGGTGTTCAAGTATCTTTGGATCTCAGTCCTGAGTGAGAGTAAAAATGGACAGTCGGTTTGGTGCAGCATCCGCAGTGATGCAGGCGTTGAGCCGGAAGGCAAATTTACCAGTCCATTTACGTTCTGACCCTCACCTATGGCCAATAGCTGGATAGTGACTGGGAGAATGAGATCGCAGATACAAACGGCCGAAATGTGTTTCGTCTGTAGGGTGGCTGGGCTCCAGAGGGACGTCAAAGTTAAGACAATTCAGTTTTGTGTCAAAAGGCCCGTTGAGGTGGTTCAGGTATCTGATCAGGATGGCTCCTGCACCTTCTGTTTGTGATTTTCCAGGCAAGTCCAGGGGTAGGTAGGTTTAGAACACCCTGGAGAGATAATACGGCTGTTTCCACTACCGGGCAATACCTGCAATGAGGCGGGTCTCACTTGCCGAAACATCCCTAATTTGAATACGAGCAGTCCGGAGCGGGGTTTTGTCCAACTTCATCATACTTTTTTTGTCACTGTCGAGGAGCAGGGTCTTTTTTCTCCCCTGAAAAAGGCCCGGTTACTGATTGCTAAGCAGGATGTGACATAGTACTCTACACCACAACAACAAGCGCCATTTGTAAAAGCCTTTGTTGCTATAATTAGCAACTTTTCGGCTCTTCTACAAGCTGCGGGGTCGGCGGCTCGTTAAGAAGAGTAAGAACGAGTCGAAGCAGCACAGTCCTCCTGCAGCAGTCTCTCCCAGCTGCAGTCACAGAGCCAGCTAACAGTTAGCTCTGTAGCAGTACAGTGTGTATGTGCTGCTGCTGCAAGAGGTGTCCACTTAGCGATCTCTGTTTGTTTACCACAAGCACGTTAGCAAGTTAGCGATGCCGGTTAATTCACGATCACTATGTTTGATCAGCGGAGACGCTGTGCTTAATTAGCCATGCTCCTTTGTTTTTGAACAGCTGCTGACTTTGTGCACAGTTAGCGACGGCGACCACAGTTTCATCTCCAATGTTTAATCCGTTGCGACGATCGAGTCTCCTAAATCCCTCTGGGGGCCTTTTTGTAGTGGAGATACGCAGAGTGAGTTGACTTTTGAGAGGGTGTGGCCGGACACTTTCCCGTTGGCCACTCCCCCCCCTAAAGGAAACACGGCTAATATATCTCATCTGGCCTGGAAGAGCTGAAAAACATTACTGGGGAGAGTGACGTGTGAAATACTTTGCTTGCTGCCCCTATGACCCAGCACCAGAGAAGATGGATGGATGGATGGATGGATGGATGGATGGATGGACGGATAAACGGAGGGATGGATTGACAGACGGACAGAAGAATGGATGGATGGATGGATGACATTTGTCCTTTGAAGTGTGTGTCTGACAGTATTGTAAACCTGGTTCTTTATCTGTCACCCCCCCTCCCCCGCCCCCCCAAATTAAACAACGCCTACTATCACTCTAAACATGCACTGTTGCAGGTGTTTAGATACCAAATGGTAAACTTCAATACCAAATGTCAAGTTTTATTTTCCCTTGACAGGCAATTTTACTTTTTTAATTATAGCAGGGAGCCCAGAGGCAGCAAATACTCATTACTTGACAGCTAAAACGGTGTTATTACCGTGATTAAAAACAGAACAATTTTGCACATTGGGGATATATTTTTCCACGTTCAATAAATCATCTCGTGGCTGCTGAAAATCATGCTGTGACCCCCCTCCAGTGATGTATCACTTGAAATGAGTAACAAGTCCAAAACACAATGTAGTTAACAACTTTTAGGTGCAATTTCTATAGGAAGTGACTTGGCAGGTTGTTAATCAAGCTGAAGACTGCATCTGGGCCTGAGTTTGAGAGAGATGGTCTCTTAAGTTCCTCAGCTCATTTTAACTGGTAATAGCCCCATTGGTCACACCCCATCACCCTTTCTTTTGCTCTTGGTCATTTTGCACTCCACCCAAATACCCTTCCCCCCACTGCAGTACCATCTGCCGGGGTTCCACCAGATTGGGTTTTTGATACCCACTCTGCAGCTCTCGATGCCTAAAATTCTGTTACAATACCCCTGAGCTTTCTATTTGACCTCTGTAAACCCAAGAAAGCAGAAAGTCAACATAGCCATTACAGATTGTTTTGTAAGAGTGGAAAGAAAAGAACTGGGGAGCCTTTCAGTATGACAAAAGTTATATCTGTACTCAAATGTAGCGCCAAGAGTTAAAAAGTGCTTAAAAAGGCATTGACAGGTTCTTTATTTATAATGGGCTTCAAACTTCCCAGTCAATCCTCAGGCAGCATCAAGATGTTAAGGCTGGCATGGCTCTTGAAATATTAAAAAAATATTCATTATGACTGAATTTATCTCACCTTCTAGTTGATGGTCACCATTTTATCAAGGCTGCCCCATTTGAAAAGATATATTCAACCTTGTCATAACTTCTCACCATGGGTTGAATGAGGAATGAGATCTTTAACGTTCCTCTTTAATCACCCTTATACAATTTAACATGTAATATTTGTGTTTTTGTGTGTATTTTTAGGGACAAGCCAGAGCAAATTTATCTGTATCTGTCTTTGGAATGAGAGGGGTTTAAACCGGAGGTGTGTGCAACCTAACTGGAAGTTTCTAATTTTAATTGATGATAATCAGAAGTTGCTATAGACTAAGAACTGAGCTTCAGATCAATGTATTTGATCACAAGAGTAATATTTTTTACAGAGCCCAGAAGTCGGATAGTGATACTGAGATGATATTGTACACTGTATAATGTGTTTTCCATTACTCGCATTCCATATACATTGAGAGATTTATTGGTTGGTTTAGTCATTCACCCTGTCCTTACTGGCTAAACTAGCCATGAAGCTTCATAGCAGTAAACTGTAACAAATCCAACTGCATTCCTTCTGTGCTAAGCGGTTATGATGTACCTCTGTAGCTATGCTGCGGCTGAAGTGCCACAGCTGCAGAGGTACCACGTGTGAATAAATGTAAACACAGCATTTGCACGGGAGTAATGCGACAAGGAGGAAAAGAAGTTGTGGGTAAATGTGTAGCCACAAAGTCAAGTGAATCAGCGGCTGTGGGAACTATAACTGAAGCAAGGCATGTCCATATGGTATATTGGTTTTGTGCTGGTAAAATCTGATGCTGAAAGAAAACCATAGGCATCTATGATAGAACTCACGTTATCCCTGTATAAAACATCAATCTGGCTTAAGCTGAATCAAATAGGTAACTTCCAAAATGACTGTCATTTTTGCTAAGCCACAGAGGAGGGATACATCCTGAACGTCACACTGGAAATAGATTTTGACCCAAATATTTTGCAATGTAGTTGATCAATGAAGGTATCATATCAATTTGGTTAGTAGGCTTCCTTTAGATCATTATGTGTTTAATCATATAATATAAATACTGTATAAACAGCTTTTACAAGCAGTGTAAGCATCCTAATAATGTTTTTTTTTAATTTATGGCTGTATGTTTATGGTGAAATGTGTTCATGATGTCACTTCCTTCTTTCTCGCTATTTCTAGACTGTCAACATAAAACCCTTGATGCTGCCAAAGGAAGAGGAAGCATTTATTTTCCTCATGTTTTCTTTGCAATCCTGTTGATCTGACTAGTGATGAGACACCTACCTCTACATTTCTTTCTGTGTATCTTGTAATGGTGAATTCAGCAGTGAGATAGCAAAACCCCTAGCAGATTGTAATATATATGTCATCCATAGTTGTATGGAAATCTGCTCAAAATGTGTCATTAAATTCCAGTCGCAGTGCTTCCCACAGACAAAAAACTGACTGTGGCACTGATCAATTTCCCAATAAATATGAGATCAATCAAACTGCACCATATCCATCACATCACTGACATGCTGATAGATGAGTTTTAATAAAAGACCAAGACGAGCAGACAGACACATTGGCCCAAGACAAGCCTCTACCCCCACCCTTCCACCCACCAATCATTTCCCCAATTCTAAAGCTCTGCTGCCCCCTTCCATCGTCTCCACCCACCACTCTATCACTCTCCTCAAAATCCTTTCCTCTGTCTTCACTGGTGTCCCCCAAAGCTAAACCCTTATCATCTATCATCATCCTCATCACAGACCCCCCTCCCTCATTCCCCTTTCTATCCTTAGTGGAAAATGTTGATCTGATTATGGCATTAGATGTGCTCCAAACAAACAAGTACAGCAGGAGGTTTTACACACTTTTCATCAAGTGAAGTGCTCTTCAAAAGCAGAATGAATAATATTTAGGCGTCGTCTGCTTATTGTGGAGCATAAGAACCTTACCAGGAAACATAACCTTGCTAACATCAAAACTCCAGGGACTTTATGATGATAAGTCGCTAATCCTGTGTTTAGGTATGTGGCTTCAATCAGGTCACAGTGGTAGTGAAGTGTGTTTGTGCGTGTGTGATACAGCACTGCATCTGGCAGAATTTGAGTCATGGTGCCTGAACATGGAGAATATTTACAGGAAAGCACACACACACACACACACACATCCAGAAACACAAACAGGTGTCCTGACTAAAACTATTTGCGTGCAAAATCCAAGTGAGGGGGGGAAAAAGCAGGAAAGGAGGAAAAAAAAAAACCTTCAAACACAAACAACAAACGGTCGATGCTGATTCTGTTATAGTTTGGATTGGGGACAGATTAGTGGAATATTAGGATGGGATTAACTGGCCAGGTTAAGCTATTTGATCGTCAACTAAATATGGCTTAGGAGCCGCAGACGAGCTGATGTCACATGGAATTAATCCAGCCATGATTTCGGTATGATTTAGAAACTCTTCGGTAATCCACTCATGATTTTAACATGCTGTCAAACTGGTAGGGGCTGGCCATGGCTGTGTGTTTGTGTGTGAAAGTGATTGATGTCTGAACATGAGTGTATAAACACTCTTAAAACAAGTGGTTCTATATCAAACCCTTAGAGGTATGGACTTGGTAGACAAAAGGCATCCCTAAACGGTTCACTCTGCTAGCTTAGCGATATGGCTCATGTTAGCTAGCATTAATGTTAGCAGGTATGTTATTTTGAATTTCTTTTTTTAATTAAATTTGAAAAGTAACAATATGCATGTAACGTCAAATTAGGGATCGCCCACATGGCGTTCAGCTACGATAATTTAGTGGTATGTTAGCTAACATTAATATTAGCCAAGCTAGCTAAATTAACGCTTTTTTCCTAAACTCAGAGAAGGCATATTTACTGAGTTGTTTCTACATGTCTATACTTAACATAAATTGTTATAACTGTATAACTTTACAAAATTACAGTAAATGCTATTACATTTCCAACCATTTGCCATAAGTGTTTATTTCTTTGTTTCTTTTCATCTAAAAAAGAAACAGAAGGTTAAAGGGCCAGATAAATGTTTAAATTAAAGAAGAAGAAGAAGAAGAAGAAGAACATGGCTACTAACAAGGGCTGTCCAGTAGGTCAACAAATAGCATAAAAGATTGTTTGTCTGTACAAATTTAACTTTTTAATAATTTAAGTAACCATCCCAAAGAAGGTTTCTGTATGTTAGAGTGTTAATTTCTCAGATAGTTTTGGTTTTAATTAGTTATTTGATGCTTTAAAAAAAGGGGTGCAATGTCTCAATGACTCCATTGCCCTAACTTTGGCTCCAAAGGCGCAAGATGGCATCTTCCGTGTCTGGGATATTTCTGCTTCAGCATTCTTTGTACAGTCTATGGGACAGAACCTTTGGTGTGCAATTTTAAAGTATCAATTTTAAGAGTGTATGTGTATTTGCGGCTCGTATAATCATATATTGTTTGTGTTTGGTGAGATTTTAAAACTAATCCAGCTGCGATTTTAATATGGAGGTATGCAGTTAGGAATGTGAATCAGTACATTATTGTTGTATGTGTGTGTCTAATGTAAGTTGTGTGTATATAAGGGTAAGGTGTCTATATACAGTATTTGGGGATTGTGGTGATGGAAGGGGTGGGTACTTCTTACCAGAAAATGTGTGTTTCTATCTGTCCATGATTATGTGTAGAGAATGCGGCATGTTCATCCGGGAGGGGCGTGTGTGCTGTTTTTGTTTTTCTATATTCACATCTGTGTCAAAGCCCCCTGGACCTCCCCCCTTCATACAAACACATACACACATATACACAAGCACAGACACCAGCTCCAAGCTCCAAAATCCCCTGAAAGCTTTTGATCCTGCAGAAATGTGGAACTCCCCCTTTTCTCTCTCCCTCTCTTTCTCTCTCTGTCAGAAGTGGGATTAAAACTCGCTCACATCCACGTTTCTCCGGATTGGGGAAATCTTTCCCCCTTTCCTATATCAGAAAAAAAAAATCTTTGACAGATCTGGAATCAGGGGGGAAAGCTGTGATTAGGATATGGATGTGTGTATGAACATGTATAGGTGCTGCACTGTACTATAGGTGTCTGTGTGTTTGTGACAGCTGTCTCCTCTAACACTGGCATTCACATCTTCAAAAGAGATCCAGCGTGAGCGTAGCAGAATGCCGAGAGATCATCGTTTCGCTGATGTTCCCCAGAGGGATTCCTCCTGCATCCCACTCCCACCGGCTTCACCCCGCACAGACACACGCCGCAGATGTGCATATAACATGCCGGGGTAAAGATGATGAAAGTGAGTGAGGGGTGACCTAAAAATGTCACCACAGGAAAAAGGGGGAGGAAGAAAAAAAACACACGGTAATGTGAGCAACACAGAAAGCAAGGTGAATATTAAAAAGGAGGAGGGAAAAGCTAAATTTGAAGTTTTTTTTCCTGCAAATTAGCTTCCTGGTACGCACATGGGACACGTGTTCAGGGAGTTAAATTGCATTTCCTTACACCCCCTCCTCCCCCCCTTTCTCCCCCACACATATAAGACTTTTGCCAGAGCCACTTTTTCTTTTGCTGACTTTACATTTAAATGAGAGAGGGGATTATCCTAATGTCTGACGCTTAGGGCACAAGTGTGGAGCGCGCACACACCCTCTGAGTGTGCGGGATGGGGACAGTGGTGTTCATTACGTTACCATGGTGACAGACGGCCAATGAAAGCACAGCGGGGTAAATCTCGAGTCAAAACATTTGACGCGTGTGGAGCGAGGTAAGGAGGGTGAAAGGGCTTCCTTTTTTTTTTGGAGTTCCTTGGCGGTGTGCAAAATTGGAGCGGGGAGGGGTTAGGATGTTCACACACATACACACACACACACACAACAGTCTGATACACACAGCCCAGCCTTATCTCCACCTTACTTCCATCTCTCCCTCTCTCTCTCCATTTCTTTCTCTTCCTCTCCTGGGCAGAGAGATGGAGCAGAAAGTGGCGTGTAATTACATCCTAATCTTTGGCTGGTATCTGCTCTGCTACAGGGGCTGTTAGTACAGAGGGCTGTCAGAGACACACTAACACACACACACACACACACACACACACACACACCTCCACAAAGATTGTGTCCACAAGTCTACACATTAAATCTGTGGTTAAATGGCTGCGTGTGTGAAGTCACTGCTTGACTGATAGAGGAAGACGTTCTAAGAGACAGATGGCCGACTGATTTTACTTCAGCATATATGTGCGTTTAGTTATATAATTGTACTTTTAACATACACCAGCTCTGCCATAATTTCATAAAGGCAACTACTGATAAAGGCTCGTTCTGTTAAAGCATTAAAGCAGAACGTCTTGAATGAGTACAGGCTTGTTATCAGCCTATTTTATAAGCCATCAAGTGCACGGCTGCCTCTTATCTGCCCCGAGTTCTAAGTCTTTTTGAGTGATGGAGATCTCGGAGCCAAAAGAGGTCATGCAGCAAGGCTATATATCCTCCACACAGAAGAGCAAATGTAACTTACTTTCACCACACACACACACACACACACACACACACACACACACACACACACACACACACACTGCAGCCAGGTCTCCAGGAGCATGCAGCTAAAGATATCTCACTCCCCCATGCCTGGCCTGATGATACATGAATCTATAGCTGAGTCCTGCATTATACATGCAAAGCTAATTTGTTGTTGCACACACATGCAGTCAGTCGCACACACACATGGAAACATGCACTTAACTCCGTTTAAAGTGCACTGAAGTTGTTAAAAGTAGGCCAGGGCTTGCCGGGGCCGGAGAGTGTAAACAAGTCCTGATCAGTTTGGTTCCCTTCCAATGGAAGGACTCTGAATTAAACATAACATAGACTGGATGTGTTTATGCAGGGGCCAGGCTCAGACCTGAGGCTATGTTCAATCAATCCGGCTGCAAATTAAATCAAAGGATCACTCTGAATATACAGTACTGCTGGCTATACTGCCAGGTGATTTACCACGGGGATTTCTTATCCGGAAATACAGCAAGATGTCGACATATGTACTGTCGTAATTAGCATTCTGACATTATAGTGAACATAGAGAGAGACATGATTTGGTATTTGAGCTACTGAGTAATGTGCCAAGCCTATTCTCTTGTTTTTGAACCTCAGCTCAGTATGCAACTTACTGTGCTCTTAAGTGATTCATTAACACGTTCAGCTCAGGAGTTATCACAGTGTAATTAAGGCAGGTCACAGCTTATCTCTTAACAGTCAGGAGTCACAGCAAGGTACACAGTCACCTTCCAGCTTGGTTAAATACACTAGAAATGCAAAGTAAAGAGTTGGAAATTAGGTGATGTTAAGTTCATCATTATAAATAATTGGTGATTAGCCTTGCATTATGTATTTTTGTCCTTTTGCACCTTATCTTATATTGACTAGTTGGTCTGCATTGTGGCAGATTGTCACACATCTGCCTTGTCTGAACACCAATTTGAGTCATGCCCTATCAACTATGTGAATAAATTGACTTGACTTAAAAAAGTTTTTGGAATGGTGTATTTTAAAAAAAAAAGCGGAGTAGAGGTTGACATTTTTTGGGAATCAAGTTGGTCACAGATTTCCTGTAGTATTCGCAAAAGATGGGAGAGAATTTTAATATTTATCATGTGACTGGGACATGACAGCTGGCCATCATTAGAAAAAGTCTAGGGAACCCTTGCAAATGTGTTTTTTAGCCTTTTATAGGGCACTCATTGAAATACTTGCAAATTCCAAAATTTCAACCCTAGAGAATATTGGAGGATATTACACACTGTCAGAATGTGTAAAAAAAACATTATTAGGTAATATTTTTAGAAAAAAAATGTACGTGATTAAAGTGGCAAATCTACGACAAAAAAATGTGCAGATTTATGAGATTTAAAGTGGTAAATCGGCGAGAAAAAAGTTGCTTTTCTCCCCACTTTTTTCTCGTAAATCTGCGACTTTTTTCGCACAGATTTGCCACTTTAAATCCGTTAAATCTGCGACTTTTTTCTTGTAGATTTGCCACTTTAATCTAGTAAATTTGCAACTTTTTTCTCGAAATATTACCTGAAGTTACCAGATATAGTTCTTTGCCTGATAAAGGGTTAATGCTCTTTAGTGAAGGCATTTTGGGTCTCATCAGCGGAACATGATGGGACAGGAGTCATTGTTCTGGGATAGGAGTATTTTGGACGGGAGTGAAACGCCCTCCCCAGGCACTTTATAGCATTCTTGAGTCTGGACATACATTGATATAAACTGAACTGGCTGGTTGGCAGAGGCATAAAACCACAAGTTCTAGTTTCTGAAGTGAAGATGATGTGCCTTTTCCCCGGAAGACACTTTGACATGTCACAGCAGGAAAAACACAGGTGCTAATAATGACATTAATTCTGGCTGAATTCATCCTGTGGTTTCAGTTTCAGAGTCCTGGTATTGTTCATGCTGGTTCATTTTCACATTGTCATGACCTACTAGAACACTTTATTTAGAACTGAGACATCATTATACCTGTGATTTTCCTACTTACACAGGAAGAGCTGAACAATTAACTGTTTTAAATCTAAATCACAGTTGGAGAGGGTTTAAATAGCAAGAGCCAGAATTATAATTAGGATAGAGTGCACATTATTAACAATGTCCTAACAGGCTGAGAGGTGAACTGTGCCCGCAAAATACACTCAGCTGCAGCTAATTAACATTAATTCCAGGAGTTGACCAAACTTGTTGGTCTTAAGTGGCTACTATGCATGTCAGTAGGCAGGTTTCCAACAAAATGTAGTGCAAACTTTATTTATTTATTTAATTTTAAATTCCAGAAAAAAATTGACAAAAGAAAATGGAAATGTGTATTCTTCCAATATTAAACAAATATTAGAAGTGGACATATTGGCTGGCACCACCTACTGTTTATCATAATATGATAAACAGTAGGTGGTGCTAGTCAGTTAAACCATTGTTGTATTTTTGTTTGTTTGTTTTTTTTATTTTTAATGTTTCTACTGGTGGAAAACGCACCTAACGTCTGTACCATTTATGCTCAGACAAGTAAATAGCAGCTAGCTAGTTAGCAGTAAAACGCTAAAGCTAAATATCAGACAGCTGGTGGGCGGTAAATGGTAGCAAAAGCAAATATTATATCATTGTTTTAAGGTTAAGTTAACTTAAACTGAGCCTGTTTATTAAGGCCTCCATAATTGAGGCATGGGAACCAGCTTGTCCTGTCAGTATGAGAAGCTAACGTTAGCTTAAGCAGAATTAGCTACATTAACTTCAAGCTTCTTCTTTTTTTAAGGTAACAGTGTGTTTCATGCAGTCGCCTGTCAATGGCATCACATTTTTTTCCTTTAGCTGCTCTAACTAACCAAAGAAACACCAGATAATACATCAGTAATTGTAAATCATGTCACAGTATTATACTCAATAATACAGCATTTTTCTGCCACAATTACAATTTTCATTAATTGCTGCCATTTTGCAACACAGTAATCCAGAAGAGACCTAATGTATTGATATGTTTCAATTTCTGTCCATCTTAATATAATGTGCTGCTATAAGAAGGCTCATATCAGCCACCAAGCGAATGCATATCATTGTAATGTTACAACAAAGTCATTTTTGTGATCGCAGATAACAGAGCTGGGCTTATCGTTAATGTTCTGTTCGCTAATGTTGCTTTCCGCTTTTTCATTAGAATTAAGTGACCTTACTCAACATAACATGAATTAAACTAAAATACCCTAATTTGTCCGTGAACATTATTTCTGCCTGAGTCACATCAGACTCATCAGCAATTCTGGCTGTAAACAATGAAGACAACAACTCCCATGATCCTACGGTTCTCCACGACATCATCAACATCCATACGATAAATGTGTGAATATATTTTTTACAAACTTATCTTGAAGTAATACTATATAGACCACTAATACATTACACGTGTTGTTTACTTTAAGGGTTATAATCTCAATTTAAAGTGCAATTAAATATTGTTATTAAAACGTATAGCCCTGAACTACATTTGTCTGTTTTTATATACCATCACATTTCCTTTTCACATGCAGATGTGAGACTGCAGCTTCAATTATTCTCATTCTGGGTCTAAGTTTAAGTTGTGTTTTCATCCTATTAGCTTTACACCATGTCTGCATGTCTCACTCAATGCTGTAACAGTCAAAATATTTCAGTGACACGATGAACTTAAAAATGAGGATAAAACTCACAGTAGCACATTAGTTTACATCCAGCTCTGTCTGAGGCCAAGTTTATCCTCGCTGAGAAAGCACAGAAAAAATTTCTCTCAGACATAAATAAACACTTAGAGGCAAGCACAATTTATACCACACAGCACTTTTCTCCTCCCGGCTATAAAACTCTTGGGGTCAATGTGAGGTCACCTGGGCTGGATCATCGACCTCTTGATGAGTGTGTATCCTGATCCGACCTTGGCTCTGTCCTTATGCCGGTTCTGTCTCTCTCTGCTCAACACTGCCCTGGGCTGAGTCCTAAGTGTCTGGAATGGCAATGAGCCCAGCTATTTTTGAGCTTTGTTATGCATCTGCAGGCAGACCCATAGACCCCTGCTCTGATTCATACAGGCCCGGACATTATTCTGCACTAAAAGAGCCAGATACCTCGAATGGGATGAAAGCGCTTTTATCTACTGTAAAAGGGGTTAGGAAGTCTGAGCTTTAAAACTGCATTAGTGGGAGAGAGAATGTGTTTTTGCAGCGGCTGTTCCAGTGCAAGCAGGGCCAAGTGTTGATTAAACACACCAAAACACAGTGGGAATAAAATACAGAACAGATAAGAGCCTTCCAAATATAACAACGCACACATACACACCACACTTCACACAAGGACATAGGCAGAGTAGACAATATCTACCTCTGCAGCTCTAACACTGTTTTCATGCCAAGGAATTTCAAATTATATCTATTTAACTCTTAGGGCCAGAAAGTTCAAACAGAATGTAGTCAGGAACAACAGGCAAGGCTGATTATTCACCACCAATTTCATCCCTGCAAGGACACAGTACTTCCTTCACATCCAGCAGCGCCTTTAGAGTAAAAAAAAAATAAATCGATTTGACAAAAAAGTAAAAAAAAAAAAACATCGCCTGAGGTGTGATTGAGGGCAGATGATTTACCAGCCTACAAAGAGAATTATTTTGTACATCTTCAATCTTTTTGAAATTATAACATTCACCCGGACCACAGTACGTCTCGGTCCTCCAATGGGACACGTCCAACAATGGCAGCCAGTGTTGTGTTGAAAAATACTCTTTGCCGCTTGTCCTTATGGCCTTCAAATACAGCATGTGAGAGCGTCAGCGCTGACGCTCCGAGCCGCATTCCCAGAAACTGCGGTGCATTCCAAACAAGTCAGCCGGGGTCAGTGTGTGCTCTGTGTTTCTTTGCAGCCCCGTGGTGAATGGGTCAATTTGACATAGCTAGGTTTATTTATTTGTTGTTTGAGCCGGTGTAGCCTGTTGCTGGTGAAATGAGAGTGACGGGCCTGTCACAAAAAAGCTCTAACATGGTGAACGGGGTGAAATATGCCACTGACAGGGCAACAGGGCTTTATCCATGTACATAATAGTGATGTTCGATACCATCGATTTCCTTTCCGATCCAATACAGAGTTAAATTCAGGCTGGTATCGGCGATACCGATCCGATACCGATACTTTGTGCAAATACACCTAATTTGCCTGGTAAATCTAAAAAGAGTGTATTTCAAATGGCTTAAGAATGAATAGAAGACATCAGAGTCACTTATTTATTTTAAACTCAGAAGTATACGGACTCATTCACAATATAGCTTCTTTTCCGCTCCACCATTGAATTACACACACACACTGAGAGAGAGAAGAGTGAGCAGCAGCGTGCCACTGCGCTTACGTATTAGGCACTTACCCAGGCGGAAGAAAAAGTAGTTCCTACCAGCAGTGTGTCATTTAGACAAGATCGGAATAGTTTAGTTACTTTCCACCGTATTCCTGTTAATGATATACATTACCACAAATGACTGAAGTATCAAAAGTATCGATATTTTCATTTGAGAATCGATTTTAGAGCATACAGATCTGGTATCGGAAGTATCGATATTTCAGTATCGATCCGCACATCACTAGTACATAAAGCATCAGCAAGATTAGAGAAGAGCATTTCTGACCGGTTGCAATGCTTTCTTGTTTTAAGTGAATCAGTAAATACTGCTTGAGTAAGTCACTGAACGTAAAGAAAGTGCTAATAGGGCACCGCAGGAATGAGCTCCTTTAACCAGAAGGTAAGTTAGCATGTTAGCGCCCTCTGGTCTATCCTCACAAACTCAATAAGGATATTGAATGGGTTAGCGGTTACATGCCTGAAATAAGGTTGTGGCCAACACAACTTGAAGATATGTTCGCGTTTTGTTGTACGACATTAAATACTTTAGTAAACACCCCCAATTTTGAGGTTTTTACGTCCCCTTAAAAAGGCGGTTGCAAACAAGTGGCTAAATGAGGCTACAGTGGTCGTCGAGGAGATTAAGCGTCATCACGCTTGACATGGACAGGAACTCTAACTAGTCCCCTTTATAGCCTCCAGTGCTCTGGCATACTCTTGTAGATTGTAGATTTGGTTAATAAACTATTTATTTGGTTACGGATTCACTAGCTTGTCTACAGCTCTGGTTAGCTTGGCGAGGAAGCATAACGGGAGTGATGTTCAAGTCATGCGACCGTGGAGTAGTTCGAGATAGCATAATGTTAGCTTGTTAATTTAATCGGCTGAATTCCGACATCATAAAATTGATGGTATTTGTGAAAATGATCCAGCTGAACAAAACACATAAGTATCAAAACGTGTGTTTGCCACAGAGCTTATTTTCTGCAATGATCCAACATCCAATGGAAAAATCCCATTAGTAACCCCAATGGCGACATTAGCTTCTGGATTGTCCTTTCTTTTCCTCTCTATAGTCGAAGAAAGATCCTCTATTTAATACAGATGCACCAATATGTTGGCCGTACAACGGTATGGGCCTTTATTGGCCTTGTTGACTGCAATTAGCCTATCGTAAATAAGATGACATTCACATAATTCAGGGAATAAGAGAATTATGGTTTTTAGTAAATTTTATTAAATAAACTACAAGGTCACTACTAAACACAAAATTTAAAAATCCATTTACTGTGTAACCTTGGTTATACCTCTGTTTACAAAGGAAACTTAGCTTCACTGTTGGCTTCCAGTAACTGATTACTGTTTGTATAAGTGTATAGAGTTTAAACACCTATTCATTTTGACTTCTCCGAGTGCGTGTTTACTCAACATCTAATCTCATTTGTAACCAATAATGCAATAACAGACCCCATGCCCTGGTGTCATCCTCTTCCATCATGTGTTTCTTTATGCTGGAAATATAACAACAGTCTGCGTTATCAGGGACCTAGCAGTGATTAAGAGGCAGTTTCTGGTTTACATTCTTCTTGTTTGGATAGTTTGTAATCCTTGTCCTGTTATTAAACAAACTAAATAGCCTTATGTTATTTATTTTATTCACATGATGGCATGTCTCTACATTGCAATGGTCGCACGTTTACAGTCCTCCATTGCTCTCTCCCACCAGCGAATAGAGAGTGCACGTCGGAAAACATGTTGCATCAACCACCTGAAAAGCAGACAAAAATATCTGCATTTTTTAAAATGCTCCCAGAGTGGTAAGGATGGCAAGACTCACCCTCCTGCCCAGGGTCCAAGTACAGAGGAGAGCCAAAGTGCTGCACGCGCAGGGCAGCCCTGACAAGCACCACAAGTCCAGTCACCACTGGATGACTGTCAGAGGGGAAAAACTCCCCCTGGCTATACAAGACCAGTCTTGGTAAGTGAATAAGTAACACTCCATAACGATACTTTCACCTTGGTGGCATTCACAATTACTATCGCCACTAGAGACTAACTACAAACATAAATATGGGTCTGTACAAACCATAGACTGTATAAATAATGGACATAGTCATTGTGACGTCACCAGTTGGTTTGTGGACTGCCCATTTGAGGCATCAAGTTCAGCGTTTCACTCGTCGACATCTTGTGTCGCCATTTTGTTTCCGAAAAGTGTGAGCAGACCATATTTGGACTGTTGCAGAGCGAAAGGGATTTGATGACACTGACTACATGTCTCTCTACACCAGCAACCTGGCGTAGAGCAGTCGATGCTAATCCATGTTAGCATTAACTGTAGAATTAACTGGGATGCTCATTTTGCTAGCAAAACACAAAAACAAAATGTACGTTACCTAAGAAATAATGAACAGCGACTCCTTTTTGACATGTTGCCGTGGATACTCTTCTCTTCTGATGACGGTTTGCCTTGTTAGTGACCTGTCAATCAAAAGGTAGCCACGCCCAAAATCATACAATTGTTTATCTTCAATTTTTTTTTCTAAATGGGCCTATTATTTACACTATTAACCTCAAATTGTCTTGAAGATTTTTACTAATGATTGAGACCATAGTGTTGTCCTAAAAAAAAATCTGAGGTAATAAAATCAAGTGAGAAGTTTTTTTCATTTTGCATTGAAATGCATGGACCGAAATGCTTTTGCAATATTTGTCAGCATCCCCTGTTGGAACTTTTGGTAGAATGCAGCTTAAGGCACTTAAGGCACTGGTTTGCCTCCCTGCTCAGACCCGGAGGATGCCGCCTGGTACAAACAATGGAAGGAAAGTCTCTTTATGTAACATTGAATTCAAAATGGTAGTGACTAATATCTTTTTATTGTCTACATAAATACATGAGAAACACATAAAGGAAGACCAAATGGTGATTCTGTGTAAATGACTGTCCCTTTAAAGGTATTATTTTGAATTTCATCAGAGCTCAATGATGACAAACATTTCACAATTTGTTCGCCCATAACATTTAAAACAGCGTATGAAAACGTGTGATTTCACACAGTATCTAACTTGTCACATCTCAGTGAATGGGAACGTGAACAGAAGCAACTTCTGCTACACAACACATTGCAATGAGCTACATTTTATAATTTATTCCTACACCAGTAACTACAGCTCTACACAAGAAAAGTTTCAACACAGAAGTGCTTTAGGACATATTTGTACTCTCTCCAGCCCTGAATAACACACACACACACACACACACACACACACACACACACACACACACACACAGAAACAGATTACAAACTATCCAAACAAGAAGAATGCAAAACAGAAACTGCCTCTTAATCCCAGCAACACATTGAGATGAAAAACAGTGATAACGGCAGGGACAAATAAAAGATTAATCTAATAAGTCTGACTCGCCACCACACACAGAAGACCACTGCTGAACAAACAGGCTGAGGTAATTGTGTCTGTTTGTGTGTGTGTGTGTGTCATGGCCTGACAGGCAGAGAGAGAGAGAGAGAGAGCCGTGCAGCACCAAAGCTGCCCTCACCATCTGGCCTTGGCAAAATGAACAGTGTTCCTCTCTCTCTCTCTCTCTCTCTCTCTCTCTCTGTCTGTCTGTCTCTCTTGCTCGATCATTCACTGAGGGATTTGATACTCATCCACCCAGAGAGATTAAGCTCTTCCATATTCCAGTCATATTCCCCGGGTTGTTTTGCTTTCTAAAAACGGTATTTGTATGCCAACATGTTCGCGGGATGGGTGGGTGGGTTAGTAGCCGGGCAGAAAGAGAGAGTGAGGATTGGAGGATAAAAAGAAAGAGAGAGAGAGAGAGGACGGGAAATGACATGAAAAAAACATTTTAAATCTGGGTGTAGCGCCAAAACCGCATGATCAAGGTGAAAAAGTAGGTAGACTGCAGGTCATGCTGGTATAATGAGTATAAAGGTGAATAAATATAGTAAGTGTACACATTCACGACTCCACGGGATACCTGCAGGGAGCCTAAGAGGTGTTCAAAGTGTGTGTTTTCATGTGTGTGTTTTATGCCTCAGGGTCTGAGGTTAGACTGAGAGTTCACAAGTTCAGGGACTGAAATAAATGAAACACACGTTTGTATTGCTACCTGTGAGGACTTTCCAATGACTTACAGTCATTTCTAAACCTGTAACCTTGACTTACAATAAGCTGAATCCTTAAAGGGATGGTTTGGATTTTTCAAAAGTGATGCTGTATGAGCAACCTGATCTCACAGAAATCCGTGGAATAGCCACGGAATTGCTCAAATTTCCGTGAAACTGACACGGATTTCGCTACAATGCAAGTTAATGACAGTCATATCCCGTGGCTATTGGTTTGTTCCAAGTCACGTGACTTTCAAGGTCCCGGCGGTCAGAACAAAAAACATGGCGGACAGTTCTCTCATTTTTAGTGAAAAATAAATATTTTGACTTAGTTTCTGCATAAAAATGGATCTTGATCACATTTCTAGCGAGAAATATATGTTTTACTCACTCAGTGAATGTACATAATCACTTTGTATGTTGGAATAGCTACGAATATGACTGTCATTAACTTGCATTGTAGCGAAATCCGTGTCAGTTTCACGGAAATTTGAGCGATTCCGTGGCTATTCCACGGATTTTGAGTTAAGCGAAATCCGTGGCTATTTCACGGATTTCTGTGAGACCATGTTGTGTATGAGATACTTACCCACAGTCAGTGTATTAGCAGCAGTCAATGTTTCTGCCTGTCACACACTGAGAGACAGCGAGTGACACACAGCTGTTGTTTGTTTTTGTTTTTTTGTTTGTTTTTTCTTCTTCTTTGCTTGGACAGTTAGATTGCATGAATGATAGATTGTTTGTAATTCAATGATTGTAAATATTGCTTTCTTTTATTGTTATTAGTTTTTCTTTTCTTTTAAAATGAATAATAGAATTATCATAATTTATTGTAAATATTGCTTTCCTAACTGTTATCTTTTTTTTTCTGACGCTTGCTTTGGCAATATGTACAGTGTAACGTCATGCCAATAAAGCCAATTGAATTTAAATTGAATTGAATTGTATTACCTACAATGAGTATGCATGAGTATTGACATGGGAGCTAAGCAATGTACTGCTGTGGTCGGGGAGCAGCAGCTAAATGTATTGTTGCCACCTAAAATAATAAATATCAGTTAAAATATACTTTTCACTGCTTTACATTGCCATCAGTCAGCTATGTTTATGCTTACTAAGCACCCTTCAAAGCCACCAGACTCCATTGACAAAAACAGTAGTTTTACTTCCCAGAATGTGGAACATGGGCCACTGTGATTGATTTTTTTTTTTTTTAATTTTCAAATCCAGTCATTCACATTTTGGTCTATGAACGTTTTGACATCAAAATGCTACTTCATCAAGCCCTTGCCTGTCTAGCATCGTCTCAATCAGTTAGTTAGTTTGTTTGTGTCATTGTGTAACTTTGATGTTTTAAATCAGGGGTGTCAAACTCAAATACACAATGGGCCAAAATTTAAAACTTGAATAAAATCGCGGGCCAACATTGAACAAATAAACCTTTATATATATACCAAACATGTTTTGCTTTAACATTAAATATGGAACCAGCAATGCTTATAAACATACAATATATAACTAAATAGTGCAGACATGCAAAATCAAATTTCAAATAAAAAACATCAATGTCATTAATTTATGAAATAAACAACAGCAGGGCATTGTGGGATTTGTAGTATTAGTGGTAAATGCGCCATATAATACCGGCGGGTCAGCGTTTATAGTACAATATTAATATAATAATTTGGTATTGCCTTGCGGGCCAAATAAAATTACACTGCGGGCCGAATTTGGCCCGCAGGCCAGAGTTTGACACCCCTGTTTTAAAGGGTTAGTTCAGTTCAGAAGTCACACAATAAATAAAAACATATTAAACAACCAAGGCAGCGGTAGACCAGCAACTTCCATGTTCTGGAGGGTAAAATTAGGTTTTGGTCCATGGAGTCTGGTGGCTTTGACAAGTGCTTAGAGGGGGTTCAGTTGCCCTGCGTAAATGTGAGCAGGGCTGTCTAATTGTAAGGTAAAACAACAAAAATATTCCAAATATAGTGTACACTTATACTGATAGATTTTTTTAGGTAAACGTTTCTTTCGATGGCTAAAATATATGTTGCTTCCAGGTCAGTACTCCTGCCTGATCCTCCAAACTGGGAGTGTGCTGACCGACATCTACTGTAGGTAATACACTGACCACGGATAAGTACTTCAACAAATTCTACTTTTAAAAAAATCTGAACTATCCCCCAAGTCATACCCCTTTACCCATTTTGGTGTAACAGTCAAAAGGATTTTCCTCATCTTTGTGAGAACGTTTCAGAGACAACAAAAACATATAAAACCCCAAATCACTTGACAGGAGTGTAAACCCACAGCGCTGTAAGAGGCTTTACCAGAAGAGATCACACGTCCATGTACTCCTCTGCCCCCACCCTTCTTTTTTTCTATTTGCTTGTTTGTTCCTTCTGTCAAATTCAGAGAAACTGACAACAGGATTAAAGAGTGCAAAGTGAGGCCAAACGAGCTTTTCAGCCATTCTCACTGGACTGAGTCTTTTTGATGATCTGTCTGTATATCCTCTTTCCGTAAACTGTGACTCAAAGAGGTGGTGCTGCTGAACCATATGCGTTTCGCCGCTATATGAACATAAAACAGAAGATGATACAGGTTAAAAAACAAAAAACAAAAAAACAGTGCACTCTGTTCTGCGGTCTCCCGTGATAGTCGGGGTTAGCGTTCACTCTCATATTCCCCCATGTGCTAAATAATTCAGGGAGGACAACAAGACTCACCCCATCTCAGGTCTTAACCCCCCTGCTGGGCCTCATCCCTCATACACACACATGCACACACACACACACACACACACACACACACAGACACAACTGTATTCACGCGTTGCCACAAAGGAGAACAAACCCATCCAAGGACACATAACACTACTAAATATTCCATTGTGTGGAATTGCATGTTTTCCTTTATTCAAAAGAAAGTGCTCATTACTGAAAAGCATAATGATGATGAAAAACAGATTGGGAGGCATAAGGGAAAAGACATAATTACATCAAAGGGCTCAAAAACAGAAATCCACATCTCACACACATACGCACACACAATGAACAACAGAAGCCTTCAGTCCTTCAGTGTTTGTTTTCGACACCCTTTTGAGCTGCATATTTGATAGGAACGCTCGCCAGCTAATTTTTTATTCAGTCGCAGAGTGATTTTTCGTGTTTCTGGACACCTTTTCAGGAAAGATGGGATTTATATGAAATGTCACCTGCTTTAGTTACCGTTCGCTAAAAACTATAATCAATAATGTGATTTCATGCAAGGATTTTTTCTTTAATTAGAAATATAACCTGATTAGTTTCAGTTTATTAAAGTCACACTGTTAATCCAATTCAGGGTCAGCAGGGGGTTGGAGGTGGTAAACCTGCAAGCAAACACATGCACATTTACATATCTAGCAGACATTAAAATTACAAAAAGGAAGGTGTTTTTTGTCCAATATTTACTCTCCTCTGTTTTTGGTTTCCACCAAATCCTGAATGAGGTAGCTGGCACTTTAGCTGCTAAATGCTCCACTATATTCTACTGTGAATTGCAATGGCACTGTTTTCAAAGAACTGCTGTCACTGAAGGAGACAAGCATATACAGCATTGGTCCAGCTCAAATGTCAAAGATCTCACACTAACTTTGGCAAAATATTTTCCAACATCTTTTCTCCAGCTGTATCGTTCAAGTCTTTGTTGTAAGAGGCTAACTGTTAAAGTAATGTCTATAATATCTACACGTTTTGTCATATACACTACCGGTCAAAAGTTTTAGAACACCCCAATTTTTCCAGTTTTTTATTGAAATTCAAGCAGTTCAAGTCAAATGAACAGCTTGAAAGGGTCCAAAGGTAAGTGGTGAACTGCCAGAGGTAAATAAAAAAAGGTAAGCTTAACCAAAACTGAAAAATAATGTACATTTCAGAATTATACAAGTAGGCCTTTTTTCAGGGAACAAGAAATGGGTTAACAACTTAACTCTATGGAGTCTTGGGCTATTTTGTCTTTGTAAGTCATTTTGTGTCTTTTGGTGTCTTTTTTTGGTCATTTTGTGTCTTTTTTTAGTCCTCTAGTCCAACATAAAATGTGATTTTGATTTTTTTTTTTACTTTCAAAACACTATCATGCTCAATAAAGAATTTTAAATGTTGCAAATGTGCATTCATTTCAGAGTACACTGAGACATTAAACTGCATCATTTTCAATTAAATTCTGGAAAAGTTGGTGTGTTCTAAAACTTTTGACCGGTAGTGTATATATATTTTTAAGACTCCAGGGTCAAAGTCCCATGTTTGTTTGACCCATTCATCCATGACCTCCTCCTCCCAACTTGGACTTTGAAAAGAAACCTATTTATGATTATGTCAAAAACAAAGGTAATCTGGGAGAAAATATGTTTCTCTCCAAATTTAATTGAGAATTTATTTTCATTGTAGGGGAGCATCATTTTTAGTTGAGGGGGTTGCAATAACCTTACAAAACCTAGGCAAAACAAACTATAATTAGTTTAGTATTGTTTCCCCCATGGTACTGATAATTGATGTACTTCAGAAGTAGGCTACAGTACCATAGGACTACCATGCAACTAATGTTCTTTATAATGTTAGATCAGCTATATTAGATAATGATTTGGCTAAAACTGAGGAAAAACTAAATAGAATACTGGCATTTGGGGGAAAATTAACGTTAGCTGGCAATTAGATCTAAGAAGCTCCGTGTAGACTGAAGCTAATTAACAACAGTGAGATCTAACAGACCTGAAGAGAAATCTCTGAGTGCAGGAAAGTCCTCCCAGCAGCTGTATAGAGGCATTATGAATCAGCAAAATGGGCTTTTATTTGAGAAAGTTCTTTATTTGATACTACTTCATTGAAGGACTTTTACACACTCTTGCATACCTGATTATGTGTCACTTACTTTAAGCCAGTAGTTCTCAACCTTTTTGAGTGGCGACCCCCAATTTATAACATGCATGTTGTCCGCGACCCCTGCTCACTGAACACAATCTCACACTCACAGTTCACGCTCACAAGACACAAAATGACCCAAAAAGAATCAAATTGACCACAAAATGACAAAAAATGACCACAAAAAGACACAAAATGACCAAAAAAAGGAAACAAAATGACCAAAAAAGACACAAATTGACCACAAAATTGTAAAAAAGGCACAAAATGACCAGAAAAGACACAAAATGACCAAAAAAAAAGACACAAAATGACCAAAAAAGACAAAATGACTTAAAAAACACACACAAAATGACCAAAAAAATTACATTAAATGATGAAAAAGACTAAAACACATGAACACTTTAACATAGTGGAGACAGAGCTGACTTCCAAAATGATTTGGCGACCCCCAGAAATCATCTCGCGACCCCAATTGGGGTCTGGACCCCAAGGTTGAGAATTACTGCTTTAAGCTACCATTAACCCTTTATCAGGCGAAGAACTATATTTGGTAACTTCAGTGGATATCAAAATGGGGTCGTGAAAAAAGTTGCAAATTTACTAGATTAAAGTGGCAAATCTACAAGAAAAAAAGTTGCAGATTTAAGAGATTTTAAGTGGCAAATCTGTGCGAAAAAAGTCGCAGATTTACGAGATTTAAAGTGGTGAATCTGCGAGAAAAGTTGTTTTTTTTCCCACTTCTTTCTCATAAATCTGTGACTTTTTTCCACGCAGATTTGCTACTCTAAATCTCCAACTTTTTTTTCTTGTAGATCTGCCACTTTAATCTAGTAAATTTGCAACTTTTTTCTCAAAATATTTTAATTTTTTATTTTGGATATCCGCTGAAGTTACATTTACATTACATTTAGTCATTTAGCAGACGCTTTTATCCAAAGTGACCTACAGGAAGAGTAAAAGCAAACATTTGCAGCTTAATTACTGTGAGAAATGCAGGATCTTATTCTCTTCGTTCACAAGATCAATTGTTGCTTTCTGTCCCTTATGCTCGTACGGAGTTGGGTAAAAGGGCATTTGTTTACTCTGCACCTTATGCTGGAATATGCGCCAGAAAGAATGGAAATTAACTGAATTTGTTTCTTTGAGCACTTTTAAATCCAAACTAAGAGTTATTGAGGCCAATTCCATAACATGCACTTGTTTCTCATGACGTGTTTAAGGTCTGTATGTTATGTAAATATGTAACTGTATTCTGTGTTTGCTGCCTCTTGGCCAGGGCTCCCTTGAAAAAGAGGTTCTTAATCTCAATGGGATATTCCCTGGTTAAATAAAGGTTAAATAAAAAAATAAAAAACAGTCAAGGAATAGTGCAATAAGAGCTATTAGTGCATCAATACCAAATACGGTTCTTCGCCTGATAAAGGGTTAAACTGCATTGTGTTCGCACTTGTGCCAGATTCCATTTAAAATTGACCATTTTTTATGGAAGTATCATCGAATGGGGCCGAAGCTTCCATTGCTTTCTGCACACAGGTGGCCGGTCCAACTAGTCTCACTTGTGTCTCTGCATGTCTCTCACTCACACAGGCTCACACACACATACCGACACAAACACAGTTTTACACCCGGGCTGCTGATTTCTGAGCCCACACCAGCTGACCAAGTGTTTGGCTGCCTCTTGTCGGCCAGCCTGTGGTTCAGAGATCACAACACAGCTTCCAGACATTAACATGACTCACCCTTCACTGCAGTCACGTGCATGTGCAAGGGCACAGAGCATACATCCGCACACACACACACGCTCATACACCTCATCACGTTTGTGGGGATGAAGTCAGTCTATGCTGGCTGGAGAGGAAAAGATAAAGGGAAAAATGGAAATAATTGAAATAAAAGAGAAAAATGGGGAATAGGTGATGAAAGGAGTAAAGGTTGACTCTGGGTCCTACTGACCTCAAAGAGTTTTTCCGGTTACCTCATCTCCTTTTCTCAACTTTCCATTCCTCTATAATGGTCAGTGCTGAAGGACCTTTCCACTGTGACAGAAGATTTTTGTTCATTTTTTCGCATTCTTTGACTTGAAATTGGCTTTCTGTGCTTATTATATTTGATACTTTTTGCTCTATAGCTGTTTCTCATAAAACAAACAAAAAAAAACAAATGTTGGAATCGACTGTTGTAAAAACAAAGTCAAATTAACAGTCATTTCATAAAATGTAGCTATAATTTCCATTTCCCCTCATGGATCACAGGCGCCAGAAGTGTTCTGCCTTTAGTTTGCCTGTTGGCGAGACAAGGTTTTGATTCACAGATGTAATCAAAGTGAATATGAGCTATTGGTTGAAAGATTTCCTTTGGCAAAAAGAAAGCATAAAGTGAACACGCGTTCAACCTGAAACTTCAGCAGAAACCAGATGCTCGTCTCATCTCGGCTCAGAAACGTTCAAAATGTCTGCATCAATATGAAACACTGTCAGAATGTAAAAGACTAACACTGTGTCAATGTTGTGATGCAGCTTTGCAGTGTAAATTCTGGTTTCTGATTCACACGTTGTGACTGACTTAACTGGAAGCCTGCTGAGCTGTTTTCCGTGCTGACTGAAAATGAAAATTCACAGGAGGTTTAATAAAACTGTATTGAAGGTGTAACATATGACCATATTTTCAGTTTAAAACATTCTAAAGAATGAGCTAGCATTAGCAACAGAATGCTGAGAAGTAACAGTTTTAACATTAAATCAAAGATGTGCACAGTTATCTACTGAAATTAGCATGCTAACCCGCTAGCCCCGGCACTGTTTTGTAATATCACTTGTATCTCCAAGGGCAAGTAAGCACCTAAAACAAAGTTAAGACCTACACCTGAACTAAGATTCTGCATTTAAGAGACTGTTGCAATGGACCGGTCCCCCGGAAAGTCTCACTCAAAGAGGCACAGAGAGCAACAGCCAGTAAGAGAGGAGGCACAGATTCCCCTTTACGACCAACGTGAACCTAGTTTTTTTGCTGGGCTGGTGCTGGTTCACAGTTGGTTTCAACTTGCGAACCATCTCGGAACCTGTTTCCTTTTCCACAGGCTAGTGAAGCCACGTCATTACGTCACTGTATACATCGCCGCTCTTTGCAAGGATAATAACAACAATGGCCGACTATATCCTCTCTTTACAAATGTTGCTCATGGCTTTGCAAGCCTACATTGGCATCCACACGACTGATACAACACATTTGTTCTGCTCAACTTGATTGCTATGGACATTGATTACATTCTTGTTAACACTGAACGTAAAATGTTGGTATTAGCCCTTGTTGTAAGCTAACGCTAGCCTGCTAACACTAGCCCACTAATGCTAGCCTGCTATTGCTAGCCCACTAACGCTAGCCTGTATCAATCACATTGCAGTTAAACAAATAAAACAAAATGGATGATACACATTTTAGTTGTTGTTGTTGGTCAGATAGTTCTGCCCCCAGCCCCTGGCGTAGGTGGTTCGTGGTTCCACCACTTTGGTCCAGACTGTAATATCTGATAATGTATTAGTAATGTATTAATATTAAATTTCCTTACAGACATTCATGTTCCCCAGAGGATGAAGCCATATAACTTCAGTGACTTCAGTGACAACTTTTGATCAGATGCAAAGTGCAGTTTGACCAGAAAGTGCTTCTATTCGAGAATCTACCTTTTGTTATAGTACATTATTGGCATTTTGAAACAGAGTAGTCCTCCACTATCATCACACAAATTACACTTGATTCGGGAAGCGCCTTGAGACAAATTGATTTGCTTTGGACATTCGTGAAATTATCCTTACTTTGCTTTTGATTCATTCAAATTATTCTGTCCCTGCTGTGTGCCTTCAGTTGCTAAAGTATCTTGAGACGCATACTCTGTCAAATCACACCAGTAGGAAGCCGTGCAAAAACAGTTTCACTAATAAAAACCTCAAACAGAGATGTTGTGCTGGTTTAATCAGAAGCAACACAAAACAAAAATTGAAAAGACTCAGTGGCAGACTGTGATTTTATAAGATGAAAAATTTAGCAGTGGATAAAGAAGCAGAGGAGACAGACGGAGGACTGGCAAAAAGACTAAAGGCATACACACACTCCGACACACAAGTCCTGATGACTAGCAGTGAAGTTAAATTGAGGCTGATTGTATTCTCGGCATAGACTCGTCTTTGTCCCTAAGCTCTGTCTAAATATTGAAGCAGATCGTGGTGAAAAGAGCCGGCTATCCAGAGGATTCAACCCAATCTGCATATTCATCACAATTAATTAGGATTCCTCTCTCTGCCATCATTTTTTATCTTTCCTGCTTTATTTCTCGAGAGGCAACTACAAGACAATGCTGGGGCGGTGATCGGAATCAGTTATTAGGAGGGGGGTAGACGTAAGCAGCCGCGCACACACACCTTCCATCCACATTTCAGACTTGAGGATGATTCTGTCTGCATCAGATATGATGAGTGCTACACAAGCAGCGTTCATCTCTCTGTTGATCCAAACTTCCAGTGCTGTCTCTCACTTTGTCTTTTCCCTCCTTTTGTCTGGGCCGACCGTGCATCGCGCCTCCGCCAAACAGACTGAGAGCGGCCATTGTCTGGCGAGGCATACAAACGAACTGCTGCTCAACAGCCTTCTCGCAAGGCTAACTCTTTTAATTGCTCAAACAAAAGGGAGCAGAGGCGAGAGATGGCGTGAGTCCTCGGGGTGAGAAAGTAGAGAAAGTTTCATGAAATCTGACTGCGTTGTGTGCTGAAGGCACAAAAAGAAGCAATGAGTTCATATGCAAGTGGAATAGAAACTGTGGCATGTAAACACCCTATCTTTATCCAAGTTATTTTCTGCCATGTGCTCTGTGCTCCCTTTACTTGAGCTACAATTGGAATAAGTTCCCAACAAGATGATAAGCAACTGAAGAGGAAGTGTTGAGGTAATGTCTGCATCGCTCCAAGATGATCTGAACTCTTACTCTTACTCCCCGGCTGAGGAAGTACAAAGAGCTCAGGACCCCTGCCATGATCTCTGATGTGTACTTGATCCACATGCACTGTGTTCATCCTTGGTTATCCAATGATTCCACACCAACAGGTCTACAGGCCCCGGGGTGGGTGGGGTTTGTTTTCCTTTTGTTTCAGACAGGGATGAGGGTAACCTCTGCTATGGGGTTGTATGTTATATATTTCTCCAACTGTGTTCATTGGCTGTATATCATCTACCTTTATACTCTGGAATAAAAACAAAAAAAATAATTCAAATAAATCAAGCTCAGAGACGAGGGCTAAACACCATCCTCTGTGATTGGATCCTGAGCCTTAGGACAAGAAGGCCCCAGGCAGCCTGGATAGGCTCCATCACATACTCCACCCTAACTCTCAACACAGACACCCCTTAGAGCTGCATCTATGCTCAGCCCTCTCCTGTACTGTTTGTTTGTGCATTACTTTGGGGCCATCCATGGCTCAAACATCATCAAGTTTGCTGACGACACCATCAATGGCCTGATGACCAACGAAGATGAGATGGCCTTCAAAAAGGAGCTCAGAGCCTTGACATCCTGGTACCAAGACGGGAAGTGACAGAGAGAAGGACACAATCCCATCTTGATCAACAGGACTAAGGTGGAGTGTGTCAGCAACTTTAAGTTCCTGAGGTTCAACATGGACTCAAGAATACTCTGAAACTTCTACAGGTGCACCATCAGGCGGCAACCTCCCGGTCTGAGCAGTAAAGTAAACCCAGAAGTGCCTTCTGCCTACATTCTTTCAAAACTCCAACTGGGGTCGCCAACAACAGTTGCTAAAGAACTCCTGTCCTATCTATCTCAATACAATATGAGACGACTTCTCACTTGGTCTATTTGCTCCGAAAAAATTATTCTCAATCGCTAGTTTAAAATCTTCTTCAAGACAATATGATGTTAATTGTGTAAATAATGGTCCCAGTTAGAAGAAAATAGATGATAAAGAAGATTATGATTTGGGGCATGGCTTCCTTTGATTGACAGGTCACTAACACAACAAGCCATTATCAAGAGAAGCAAAACAATGCGTATCCATGGCACTGTGTAGATCTAAACAGCCATGAACTTGTTTGTTGTGTTTTCGTCTCAGAACTTTGACCCTTTCAGCGTGCATTTTTTTTTAGCGTTAAGAGTTTATATTTAGAAACACCTGTCCTCGCTCCCCCCTCCCAGTCCAAATATGGTCTCTACTGGTTTCAAAAAACAATGATGGCAACGGATGTAAAGCAAGATGGCGACAGCCATGAGGCCGACCTTGTTGTTTCAAACTGGTAGTCCACAAACCAATGGGTGACGTCACCGTGACTACGTCTCTTATTTAAAAACAGTCTATGTGCACTATCAAGATTATAATGACTGACTGCATCACAAACCACAACTGTAAGGCTCTGCAGTGTGGTGAAAACTGCTCAGGACCTTCACATCCAGTGGTGTAGAAAGGCTTAAAGCTACCTATTTGGGTCCAGGCTATTTCTAATTCTATTTTCAGTTATTTCATAAAGTTACATTACTGATGCTTGAAATGTACTTAACATACTAATCATTAATAGGTCCTGTAGGTCTTAAGAGTTTATACTCAACACAGCACTTACTTGGGTCCTCAGCAATATACCTAGTGAGTGTGAAGATGATTGGATGAGTTGAGGAAATTGAAAGGCATACATACACAGACAGAGAATTCATTCAGTTTAGTTGGATAGAAGCAATGGAAATGGGAAAAGGCTTTTTTTAGCATAGTCATCCTCTTTAGAGAAATGGAAAAGACAACCCAATGTTGTGCGACACCCAAGAGTGTGACAAACAGCAACACTCTGAGCAACAGAGTTTTTTGGAAATGTTGTCTGGAGATTAAGAAACACTTGCACTAACAAAGCCATTGCTGGAAAGTAGAGGCAATCGCATCAGCCAGGGTTTACTCGTGTGCTTCTATAAATTCTACAAATTTGCTCATAATTGATGTTGAAAATGATTCAGGCATCTGGAAAAGGCGGGTGATGACTTTGCCATTCGGTACCCCAGGGTGATAAAAGTGTTGAAAGATCAGGCAAAAATAAGGGGAAAAAAAGTGAGGCAGTGTGAGACAGATGACAGAAGTTGTCCATTAAGCGAGCGGAGCTGTCTTGGTGTGAATATTGCATTTCCATGTTTACCGCAATTACAGGCCTGTTCACTGGTTCACCTCCTACTGAGGGTAAAAATGGAAGAGAGAGACACTCCTGTGGGAGGATGAGAATATCGCCCGAACAGTCAGGGATGTGAGATGAACACACACACACATACAAACACACACTGCCACTGCTGTCTCATCTCAAGTATCTCTGTGGTTAAAGTGATCCTAATCTGTGTCTGTGTACTGCAGGGAGCTAAAAGTCACTTTGTCTGGTGTCATCTTGAAATCTCTCTAAGACAAGTAAAAAATAAATAAATAAATAAATAAAACTACCATTGAGATACAATTGAGATTTTAGCATTTTCATCCTTAACCCATAAGAACCCAGAGCCAGTTATCCTTAAAGGAAGTGTTCTATAAGTGGACCACATAGAACACATTTCTGATGTTTTAAAAATAAAAATACTAGCCCTAAATCTCAAAAATCTGTGATGTGACATATGCGTTACAATGGGCATTTATGGTGTTTATGTTTATGATATTTTTTGTTTTAAAATAGAGAAAATCTAGACACATTTTCTGCTTACAGAGACACAGATTTTCCTTTTTATTTTGCATCTCCATAACATATATCAAAATTGTGACTTTAATTTGTTCGGGAAATATGGTCAGAACAAGTTAAATGCAACACAGGACATCCTATTAACGGATTAGAATTGTTAAATTGGTTTAAACTTAGCCTAGTAACAAAAAAATAAGCTTTTTAAAATTAGCTATTTTTACACATTTCTGTTTCCAGTCACACAGTATGTGTCGCTTAGGGACTTAATGAGCTAAGGTGAAGCACAAAGCTGAATATGGGAGATTCTAGAAGATTTAAAGTGTTTGTTACACGTGTGTCACCATGGGTTCTTATGGGTTAAATCAAGTGACATGTTAATGATAGCAGTGATGTAAGATAGAGGTGAAGCAAATGACATACATCAGGCCAGTAAGTTATTAGCCAGAAAATACAAGATGTATATTATTACATGTTGTATTATTAAGTAATAGTAAGTTCTTGCCATTAATACAAAGCCAAACAGCTTCATTCACTTAGCATAGCATTACCACGAACCTTCTCCATTTCTTTGTTAAACATAACAAGTACTATCCCAGCACATAGGTAAAGCTTTCCCTCTAATTTGACTTGCAGGAGCGTTTCTCCCTTCTAGTAGCAGGAGTACAACGTGTCCTCATACGTAAATGTAATGTTCGTAGTTCAAAACATGTGGTTAGCGTTGTCCAATGATTGCAGCTTAGTTTGGAAGTTTAAGCATGAAAACTATGTAGTTTTATTTCTTTAAGTTAAACTAGTAGTTAGGCTTGGGAAAAGGTAGTTTGACACAAAATAACTACTGCCAGAAGTGAGGTAGATACTATGCTTATGGTAGGTGAATAAAATGTGACATTGAACATGACATAGCTAGGCACGGAAGTTAAATTACATATGCATCTGCAAACACTAATGTTGGCCATTTGTGTCACAGGGGACAGGAACATCAGTGTTTGTATGTATTTAATTCAAATTCTTTGGAAAAATGCTCCATAAAAAGGAGACTCAAAAAAGACCCTCAAAAATGTAAAAATAGGGCGTTTGTTTGTACATGCAGCAAAATACAGCTCATATTCATGTTTTAGACTGTCCTCCACCGGCATCTTTGCGAACTATGATGCACGAGTGAAAATGGTGGATGTAGCACTCGTGGCTGGACCACACAGCGGACTTTCATCCAGGAGAACAGGGTTCATGTCCTGTGTGAAAATTACTTTTTACGCAACTTACATAACTTCTGTGGGTCACGGTTTATGAAATTTACGCGACTTAGGTTTTTTATGTAACTTCAATGGCTCACATCACTATCATAAATACTTCACTTCCGGCATTTATGTACATTTATTTACTGTCTTTTATAACGTCTTACCAGGAAGTTTTTTGCCCTAAACCTAGGTCAGTGGGTTTATAGCCAAAATTCACTGAAAAGGCAGCATTTTTTACAATAGCGAATGTTATGTATAATGGCGTGTGCACCATTTTTAGAACGATCCACGGTACCGCGAGCAAAACCCTCATATGAGTCGTTCTGGGTGGTATTGACAAACTGTCTATTCTGTCGTATAGGTTGGACATTTTGTTGATAAAAGCCAAAGTAGTTGGGCTATTTTTTTTGTAAATGTGTTTTACTGGGAAAAAATGCATTTAAAGACTGTTCTTTCTTTTTGTTCAGTTGACAATAGTTCAGCTTTAAAATATTCAATCATTTTTACCCTCAGGTGTGCATAAAATACAGGTTCTGTACTTCTATTTAAAATATAAAATGTTAAATTTTCGGTTATCTCATCACTTGGAAAAAATCCATATTGTGCATCCTTACCCATAAGCTATTTTTTGTTCTAGGAAAACAGAATTTCAGACTCCATCTGTGTCCGCCTGTCCACTGCACTTCATCAGATTTCTTCCCCTGCTGAAAAAGACAGTCTGGCGCGGCTGACTCCTACACAAAGATTGCGTGCAGCAGGGCGGCGGAGTGAACATAATCAACATATTTATTGTCCCTGAAAAAGGAAGAAAGTTGTGGACACTGACATGCAACATCCAACTAATGTAGCTGTGCCGCAGGAGACTGCCTGGGTCAAAGGTCAGTCAGATGACAACTTTGAACCACAGGCCAAAAAAAATAACCTCTCTGTTGCTGCTAATCCCGTCTAATGATGTCCCTGTAGGCTGACTGCCTTACGCTAACCTTATTGTCATTACAATGCTCTATTTTCCTTACTATTACTCTTTTCTGTGACAGAATGAATCTTTCATGCCATTATATCTCTATACCAGCATCTATTTCCCCCACATCTGCTCACAGTGATGTTTATTTCTCATTTCCAATGTTGACATAAAGTATGACTTCCCGTTCCATAGAAACACGAACGCCCCACAATATAATTCCACTTCTGTTTCATGTAGTTCTTATCTCCACTTACTGTGTGCATAAAGTCCAGATTAAAATCAAGGGTGTCTCCAACTTTAGATCGACCTATCTGAAGAGCGGAGGATGTTAAATGTGTACCGTCATTTCAGATTAGCTCTCCACCTCATTTCTATACAGTATCTTTCATGTAATTATCTTTTTAATTATCTTTGACCTTGCTTTCATGGCGGTTTCCTTACTTTTATCTTTCCTACCTTGCTGTCACAGACTTTTTACTGTGGGTTTTTCAAAGTAATTCCCTTGCTTGTTAAAAAAGATTGTGCTGCTGAATGTTCTATGTAATCACAGATTACTGTTGTTATTGTTGTGGTTGAGGCTGTGTGTTAGCAAGGTGTTGGGCCAACTTCCAAAACAGCTTAACTGCTCCTTGGCATGGATCCTCCAAGTCTCTGAATCTCTGCTGAAGGGTCCTTCTGTCCTCCAAGAAAAACAAGGGCATTAGTGGTTTTCACAAATTCCTAATAACGACATATGTTTACATTCAAGTGACAAAGACCTCAACAAAGCATCAGACCATGACTGAGCTCCATTTGGCCGTGTTGTCGTGTCCTTTATTTTAGCGGCAATGGCGAGGACAGCTGGTTTAAAGCTTTGGGTTGGTAGTAGGGATGGAACACCAACCCAGGTCCAAAATCTTTCACAAACTAAAGTTTAGTCCGTCTCAATCGAACTCTGGTGTGGTTAAATCTTTGTTACGGTTTGTTTTGCTGCTTGTGAACGCTCCAATCGTACTCTGGTGCACACCAAAACAACCAGTCCCAGGCCACCCGCAAAGAGGTTCTTTGACTGTTTCCAAATGGAACCTGGTGTGGTTCCATTGTACTGTGGACGTAATCCGCCCAGAATCCAGCCCAATTAAAGGAAATTAACCAAAACGCAGTGGATTGTGGACTACCTGCACACTACCTGATTTTATGGGCAATAAACAAGCTGCTGCGAGTCTCTCGGCGGCTCCGCTGTCCGCGGTAGCGGGGCTATTAGCGCCGCTAGCGGCTACCATAACGTCTGTGATCTCGCTACGAACCGGG
This sequence comes from Centropristis striata, assembly GCF_030273125.1. Lineage (NCBI taxonomy): Eukaryota > Metazoa > Chordata > Actinopteri > Perciformes > Serranidae > Centropristis > Centropristis striata. The sequence continues at coordinate 4,728,862 of NC_081530.1, forward strand.
GGACAGCGGAGCCGCCGAGACACCTTTCAACTTTCGCTCTAAACTATTTAAAACACCATCTACAGCTAAAGAGAGTTTCGCGTCTGCAGCAGCCATGTTGGATCCGTAAGAAAACTACAAGCTTCCAAGTGCCGAGTAGTACGCGTCATCATCTTGCCGTCCCTCCCCGCTCTGTGATTGGATCCCTAAAACAGGGCTAAGAAACGGCCCTGGTTGCCAGACTGGATGGAGGTTCAAAATTAAATTCGAGCGCGCAAGGCAGTATGGGTATACCCAGGCTAACAGGTAATAGCATAAAGATTAAATTTGTGTCCTTCTGTTTCACTCTGTAGGCTACCACTGAGCTAAATCTCATTTGCCATTGCAGAATTATCAACATATTGCTTAAAATAACTTAATATTTTCCTTTGTGGTAGAAGCAGATGGTGGTAGGAGCTTAAGGGCCCGTCTGTGATTATACAGGTGTCTGAACGCAGCATGTTGGATTTAATGGATCAGCACATTATTGACGACCCAGAGCGTCAACAGGAGCTTGTTCTGTAGATTTCTTTCCAAATTGGTTTGGTCGGAACACCAGAGCAGATTACGGCCGGTATAATCTAGTGTACTCGGTTTGCAATCACTTCCATGTTGCTTTGTTGCTTTGTTTCCGTGTTTACATTCGTCACTGCCAACTTTTTAACCAATAACAAATAATAGTGCAAGTAGATTTCCAGCCGCTGACATTTCTGCACTTGAAAGAAACCAGACTAAATACTAAACGAACCAAATATAACAAAATTATACCAATTGGACTTGGGTTGTGAAAGCGCCCTAGGCTTCTTCATTCTTTTATTCTGGGTCATACTTTAATTTACCAACTGTCCGTGCATTATATTGGATATAAAGTTATATTGACACAGTGTGACTACCTGGATAAACCCTCTTTGGATATCCAGTGAAGGATGTGACTTCACATGTCAGCGGTAAAGCTTTTGCATCTCATGTAATTACCCCTAAGGTTTAAAAGCAGAATATGAAGCAAAAAAGTCCTAATGGTTCAGTCAAAACAACATGGGGCGGATGTGGCCAACTCTGAGCAGTTCTTTCTGTAAGATGTTTTCAGTTTGACATGACCAAAGCTGAAACCACATTTTGCCACTGGGAGCAACAAACAGGGCTTGTGCTGCGGTGATGTAGCCGGAGCCCGACCCATGGGTGGAAGTAATAAATTTCAATTACTCTCCTCAACTTCAACCGACTAGCTTTTTTTTGCAAAGTTTGTAATCTTGCTCCTAGGTATGTTTTGACTGAAGTATTTTTCTTTGCTACATTTTAAATTGCTTGCAGGCTCTTAATGCATGTCATTAACTGGCCAGCTGCAATCACACTGAGTCAATTATGCTGATTCCAGTTTTGGTCTTTTATTTGGTTTATTTTTTGCTTTTTTATTGCAAATCAGCTACTTGAAACTCAGCCCTGTTGTCCTCATTGCACTGTGTGCTGAACATTGCCCATGTATTCCCAAAGTGAAATATTTTGAGAAACTAAACTGCCAAGTTCTGAGATTGTTAACAATACAGTTTTCAGTGCATTGTGATAGTTGTTAAGGTGTCCTCAACTGACAGAAAAGCATAATCTAATAAAGCATGTAATAATATGAAAGTAGAGTCAAAACATAAAAAATGATTAAATTACAGGTTTACAGGTGCCAAATGTGATATAAAACATTGTTTATTTCGTAAAGGGAGAATATTCTAATGGGAACTCCAATGATTTCACATACCAAAGTGTGTTTCCAGGTCTTAGGGAGTACTAATATGTGAAAAGAAGCCTTGAATGGCTCCAGAGGGACATGATAAACTGCCACATGTTGTCAGTTCAGTTAACTATAAGTTTGAAGAATGAGTATAAAAAAAACCGGGGGTGTGTATGAAGAGAAATAAGTCCCAATATTGGTGTTTGTTTCATCATGAAAGAGTGAGCCTCTGTAGTCTGCTAATCTCTGCTAGAGGCTGGAGCCTCAAGGCCCCGGTGGTGGCCTCAATCATCTGGGGGCCTGTTTCCAGAGGTAATGTGGGGCCCTCCACAGTTCAGTGGGCTATATTTAAATATTTAATATGCATGATGCAACTTCGTTAAAATGTCATGTTGTTAGATACATCATATCAGTTGGTATTTTGCATCTTTAATGTTGGTTTGTACTCTGCCAGCTAAAAAACTAACAGGAAGATTTCCACTGAACTACCAGTGAAGCTTAATGCAAATTTGTCAAATGTTATCAAACCAAACTGATCAAACTCTGATAGTGAAACAGGTCATTTTAACAGTGGATACAGAAAATGTATCTACCGTTTTACAGACGCAACAGTAGTGACGATAGTAAGTATGGTAGTAACAGAGTGTGCTATGAAAACACACACAGCATGGGTTCATAAATGACAGGCACACAGAGAGGCCTAATTATGAATGCCACTCCTTTTATGGGCAAGACCTACCCTTAACCAAACCTGATTATTTGGACAGGGGATTTGCTCAGGGATAGGACTTCAAATCAGGTACCTTTTGAGAGCACCTGGCCAATCCTTGCAGAATGCTGAATGCTATGCAGGGAAAGCCTTGCCAAGACAAGGTGGGGGGTTCATAATAATAGCACAGATACCCCTTTTTCTACATGGCACTTCCAGGACCAGTTCGGAGCCGGTGCCTAATCTTGAACCAGTTTCAACATCCAAATAACCGGCTCTCGGCCAGGAAAACTGGTTTCAGAGTGGCACCAACTCTTTGCTGGTCTTGAACCACAAACTACTTACATGAGGGGGTGGGGGCGGGATTATCATGACCAACAAGACCAACTAAAACATATATCATTCATTTTATTTAATTTGTTTAACTGCAATGTGATCAATACGGGCTACTATTAGGGGCCTAGCGTTAGCTTACCACAAAGTCTAACATTAGCATCTAACATTCAGTGTTAATAACAACGTAATCGCCATCCATAGCAATCAAGACAAGCAGAACAAATGTGTTGAACATATTATCTTTGGATACCATGTCAGCTCGCAAACAGGAGCAACATTTGTGAAAAGACGATGTAGTCTGCTATTTCTGTTATGCTTTCTGAGAGAGCGGAGAAGTATACACATGTATACAGTGATGTAATGACGTGGTGCAAACCAGCTCCAGTACCAGCCCAGCACTAGAACTATGATCGTGTTTGTTGAAAGGGGGTAAGAGGGGGCCAGTAAAGAGACACACAGGGCCAGACGGCCAGTGAAAAGCTAAAAAGGTATTCAGTTCTTGCAGGTCAGTCAGGGCCCTTGGGAGGGTTGGCCTGTTTTAATTGAAACAGGAAAAACAAAGCTAAGTCTAAGTCTGCTAGCATAATACCCAGATCTCTGACCTTTCACTGTCTGCTGACTAGTGGCATTGTGGGTAATGTAGGCGTCATATTTTAGGAGGTAAGAAGAATGTGTGAAAGACATATCTGTAACTCTTGGTGTGCAATGCTAAATCCATGGAGTATTCTTTTAAGTACATTTTCAATAACTAGACCTTATCATGGACTTTATTCATTCATTTTGAAGCAAATAACAGTTTGAATCCAGTAACATTTCACCAAAGCATCACTTCCACAGGAATGGGACATTTTGGAACTGTTGTTGATGCTCTTTCCACCCCTGCACACCAAATAACACTTGGACGGCTCCAGCTTCACAGTGTGCTTCCAGTAAAGGAACTGGTGGTACCAGCCTCTTTCCAGTTCTCACACACATACACACACACACACACACACACAGTGTCAAACCACAACACACTCACGATGCCAGGAAGGGGTCAAATTAATGGCTGACTTTGCAGCTCTCGGGCAGACGCTCAAACACACAAATACACACTAGCAGTCGCACACACAGAGAATCATTTCCATTTCACTTCTCTCCCCCCTTCTCCGCCCTTCCGCTCGCTGCCACCCTCTGCTTTTTTTCCCTCGTCCTCTCTCTAATTTGCATAATATACTCTCTCCCTCTGAAGCTCAAGATGCATGCACACACACACACACACACACACGGAGCTGACAGATGGCACCACTGGCTTCAGACACAGCGCAGAGCGGGAATGTGAGGGGAATGAAGGGAAGAGGAGAATGTTCTGGTAAAATAAACACATACACACACACGCAATAATACCATAATTATCCTGGGCACTGGCCTTGGCACTAACCTGGGGAAAACCCTGATGTGCCAACTCACTGCACCCGATGACCTACCAAAACCAGCAGGGGAGGAACACACACACACACACACACACACACACATTTACCCATGCACGGGCCTATTTATGCAAAGACATGCATGCATAGCCAAAGTCAGTGGAGGAGAAAGGAAATCTTGTGTACACAGACAAAATAAACTCATCCGCCTCATCCGTGCTTCTTAATCAATCTCCTTCCTTTTCTCTCGTCGCCCTCTCTATCTACCATTTTTTTGTGTGACGGGGTGGTGATGGTGGTTAGAGCGTGTCTATGCTGTCGGGCTGAGTTATCCTCGTAAAGCTCTGGGCCTGATTATCCTGCGATGACTCATCCAGGGAGAGAGCGAGAGGTGAACTCAGTGCACAAGAACCCAACAACCAGGCCACTGGTTACATAGCTATAAACAGAGAGACAGAGAACTAAGAGAACTGGGCCTTGAAAGTCATTAAACAGTGCAATCCCCGGGCCCGGGCATGCGAGAGCTCAAGTAGAACGAGGACAAATCGCACACAGCAGACACACAAAAACAGACAGATGACTATCAATTAACCTGCGTCTTTTCTGCTTGTTTATCATGGCCGTGCAAGATGAGCTCTCTGGCTATCGAGCGCCGGTGTACCCTGACGCGATTCTCACCAAGCGGTACATGTCAGGTCATATAATTAACTTGCTAATGTAGTCAGTAATCACAGAGAGAGAGAGAAAAATAACAAAAACAACAGGCTGCCGTGGACAGATCTGCAGCCGGCAGGCTTTGTTGACACCGCGAGAGCTGTGGTCGCCGGGATAAAGTTGCATAACATCTCCCTCGCTGTGCAGAAGGAGGGGGGTGACATTTAGGATCGGCCAGACGGGGGGTCCGCCGTGGCGACAAACGCATGTTGGCGTGCACACACACATGCCTTCACACACACACAAACACAAACAATTCCCCAATAAGCACTCAAAGCTTCAAGTAAACTTCCCCTGATTAACTTTATTTCGATAAACTTGGAGTATTTAAAATATTTCCACTTTTGCATACATTCAATTTCCCATTCAAGCTGTAAGGCCTCTGTACCCTCTTTAAGAGTTTAGAACGTGAGTGGGTTTTGTGTTCACTTCCTACTCACTCACATGACATATTCACAGCATATACGCTCGCAAACATATGCAAACACCCACGAGAATGTGAAACCATTTTCAACAGTCAAAGTTTGTCTTATTTAACTTTATAGGCTTGGAGCGTTTACAAAGTTCTGTGCTTTCCCTTGATGAGGTTCTTATGTTTTTACTCAAATATTATTTCCCATAGGAGCGCACGCACTTCTGGGCACTTCTGGTTAACTTATACTTCACCAAAGTAATGTTTGCTCTGTTGGAGCTGAATATTTCAGAAGGCCTCCCAACTTATGGACATGAGCAAACACACACACATGCACACACATATCTGCTGAGCCTGATTGAACGGGACTGGGCGGCGTTCTCACAGCACTAACTGTCACCACAGTGAGAGGTCAAACAGAAACAGTAACACAGCTTATATAAGTCACAATAACAGGAGCAGAGGGGGAGAGAGGACAAGAGGGCTGAGGGTGTATGTGTGTGTGTGTGTGTGTGTGTGTGTGTGTGTGTAGAAAGATTTTCGCAGATATATTTTTATGTAAGGTTCACAATAACTATGTCAATATTTGGTGAAAGCAGTTATTACAACTAGATACTCATATTGCTTCTTCCATAACCTTTGGTTACATCATATTTAATCTTCAACATCATAATATATCTCTGCCTTTTGTGCATAGAAATATAAAACAATACTGTTATTGTGCTTTTTTTTTTTTTTTTTTTAAATCAAGCATTATTTTTTAAATTTAGCACTCCAACTTCCACTTTCAACTTCAAAGTGGGAGGTAGCAAGCTGGGCTTGTGCATGATCAGGATTGTGTGTTATATTAAAATCAAATTACTTCTGATCATTCTCAAATGTTTACTCAAAGACTGAGAAGTGCTCACAATTTGTTTTGTGCACTCTCTAAAATCTTATGTTGTCAAATTACTTTGCTGAGAAGGGCTGCACAATTTTATCAAAAGCACAACATAGATTGGTGCAAGAATCAAAAATGAACATTCCCTTCAAAATCATATCACAATTGCAAAAATAAATATTTTTACAAATCTGCCGAGTCATTACCTTGCAAATAACTAAACTGTTAAACTCACACTGACATAACTCACCAGTTTAAATTATATTAAGGCTTAGGTTGCTTTCACAGATAAAGTCTGGTGATTTCAGTGTGATTCATTGGTGAAGTTGCAACATTGTTGCATTTTTCATTTGCTTTCACACTGTTTTATCAAGCAATGTACGCAAATGCACTTCAACACTTTTTCCAAGCAAGTCGCAGACTTCAATGTAATGTTGGCGGAGCTTTTCCACTTTTTTTCAGCATTGATCATATCTGCGATTGAATCCATTAGCCACCATTCTGTCACTAAATAATTTGAAGAGTTTGTTTTTGTGCATAGCCACAAGCAACTGTGTTCTGTGATCGTCTGACCATATTTGGATGCCTTACTGCATCATTGGACCATTGTCTGTCCATGAAACATTTTTCAAACTTGCTACTACCTTGCCTGGTGTTGATGCTCAAATTTAAACTCAGAATGCTCTGTGTTTTGGTTCCCTACCTTCCATTGGTTCAGACTGCGTTCTCTCCTGCAGCGAACTTAACTCTAGTGCACTTGGAAGCGAACAGAGACCCCCATTTTTGAAGTTTCTTTGCGCATTCACACCAGCAAAAACAAAACGGACAATCTGACAAACGCAGAGTTTGTTTCAAGAGGACCAAACAGCTCAGGTGTGATAGCGCCCTTAAAGTTTTGTGTAATTAAGGGCATGGCGGCTTTGAGTGACAGGTGCGTGGTGTCATAGGTGGCATATTTTAGTAACCAGACTTAATTTTGCCTGCCTCAGATCCACCTCTGCTTCACCTCTTTGTCCCATTTTTTGCATTAGCCAGGAGTTAGCTGTAGTCAGGCACTACCAAAATGGTAATGTCTGCAGCCACCACACTGAGCTTCCCAATGTTCTTCAAAAACCTACAGTACAGGCCAAAAGTTTGGACACACCTTCTCATTCAATGCGTTTCCTTTATTTTCATGACTATTTACATTGTAGATTCATCAAAACTATTAATGAACACATGTGGAATTATGTACTTAACAAAAAAGTGTGAAATAACTGAAAACATGTCTTATATTCTAGTAAGCAAAGGGTGGTTACTTTGAGGAATCTAAAATACAAGACATGTTTTCAGTTATTTCACACTTTTTTGTTAAGTACATAATTCCATATGTGTTCATTCATAGTTTTGATGCCTTCAGTGAGAATCTACAATGTAAATAGTCATGAAAATAAAGAAAAACGCATTGAATGAGAAGGTGTGTGTCCAAACTTTTGGCCTGTACTGTATTGTTCATGTTTTATACAGTCTGTGAGCTAACATCACTGACCAGCTGGTTAACTGGAAGGGAGCACTGTCACTGCAAAATAAATACATCTTTGACATTGTCCACCTTTAGAGCAATCACAAGTCCAAACGTCAAAATAAACACCATAGAATTCTTTACTGATTTCTTTATTTTAATTCCACTTGGCTTGTTGCCACACTATCACCCAGTAAAGCTGAAGCGTTGGAATATATCACCATCGACTCAGAGAAATTGTACTTCATCATCTTCGTTGGTGGACTAATTAGGGCAACCAATCAGCAAATTAAGTGTCTTGATGGATCAACTTCAAACCGTGTTTAAAAGGACTGTCAAGAAAGAAAAGCAATCTCAAAGTATGTTTTTGAGTTGATCACAACAAAAGTGATAACATTGCTGTTATGAAAGAAACTGAATTTTATAGACAGGCAGGACATTCAAAATCCCAGTATTTAACAAACCCAGATTTGGGTTGCAGGAAAGGTGTTATGAAAGGACGAAAAAAAACAGGATCTGGAAAGTCCAAGACTGATTTAGAAAGACAGTTTACATGGGAGGGGTGGAGGGTAAGACGTCACATCTCAAGAGGACACAAGGCCAACAGAGGGCAAGAGAGGAAGAGGTGTAGAGGAGAGAGAGAGACAGTGCGAGAGAGAGAGAGAGGGAGGGTGATTTCTATAAGCAGAAGCTAAAGAGGTCAGACTGCTAGTTTCTGGGTCAGAGCGCATTAAACAAGCAGAGCCGCCGTGCTCTTCCCCCGTGGCGACTCAGCAATGTGGACAGGCTTCTACCAACTGTGACCACACATTAGGCATTTACTGCAAGCCATACAGCCACTGCTCAGGGCGTCAACACATAAAGTTGCCCTTTATTCTAATCCACAGCATAAAGGGACACACAGAAATACATCTAAGAAGCCGGCAGCCAGCAGTGGGGTGTGTGTGTGTGCATTGACTGGCACGAACCTAAACCTCAACTCTCATCAGTAATGTTCCCAGGAACACAGCTGAAGGCGTAAACATTGTGAGGTAACACATACAGGACATGGTATGGAATATATATGACACGAGACTGTTTTGCGAGTAGACGTTGCAGACTACGGTTTATTTTCATGTCACATTCCTAAGGTTGGTTAGCCTGTGACTAGTCTGAGAAGCATGTTGGGACTTAAATTTAGCCCAATTACGGTGGATGACGATCACGAAGGAAAGAATGACACGTTGAAGGTTCTTGCCAAATAATCCAAATTTAACATGAATTAAGCTGATTCAATGTGGTATTCTACAGAGTATTGCAATCAGGCAGAAACCCCGGGGCTGACAAGTGGTCAGCAGTTGGCGACACCATTGCTTGCACAAAGAACTCCATTTGTATTCAAGCCCACAGAAATATGAGCCTACTTCTCACTTGATTTATTACCTCAGTAAACATCCTCATGAGTTTATGGCGCCACTTCCTAGTTCAACGTTTTCTTCAGTACAGCATGATGTTCATTTTGGAAAAGGATGGTCCCATTTAGAGTAAAAAGAGGATAAAGTAGGGCATGCTTTAGGGCGGGGCTACTGTAAGATTGACAGGTTACAACCACAGTGCACTGTGTTTTCGTCTTAGATATTTTAAACTTTTACTATGTGTTTTTAAAGAGTTAAACATTTGCTTGAATAAAAAATGTATTTTCCGGTGTTTAGTTGGACTTTTCTCATGCTAATCAAACTAGCTAGCTAGCACCAGTGTTTGCTGATGATGTAGCATCATCCCGATTCTGGATCCATTCTACACATGTACTGGTGGAAAAAAAAAAGTGGAACCGCAGACTTCAAATCAAGCAGTCCACAAACCAATGGGTGGTGTCAAAGGGACTACATCCACTATTATTAAACAGTCACTGCTAAGATAATAATATATAAGATAATGGATGGATGGATGGATGGATGGATGGCCCCTGTCAGATAAACAAATAAGTAAAAAAAAAAAAAGAAGAACAAAGAAGAGAGGTATTATTATAGGAGATATTGTAACGTTTAGTCCTCTGTGTAGTTTAGGCTCTAATGCTGGATTCTACCGTTCCCAATAATGATAGCATTGTTTCGTCAAATCTACACATTAGTATTGCAGGCTTTGTGTGAAAATATTGGTCACTTGAGTAATGCTCTTACACCAAAAATCCACCGAGCCTGTCCTTGGCGCGTTTAAAAAGCGCTACAGTAGGGGCGTCCCGGTGGCTCACGCTGGTAGAGCGCTTACCATTAAGGCTGAGTCCTTGCTGCGGCGGAGGCGGGTTCGAATCCGGCCTGTGCTCCCTTTGCCACATGTCCTCCCCTCTGTCACCCCCTTTCTATCTGTCACTTCCAATAAAGAATGAAAAATACCAAAAAAATAATCTTTAAAAAAAAAAAAGCGCCACAGTGTAGCTTTCATACGACGGTGTTTGACCTTTTGTCCGTAATGAATCTCTCGTCGCCCATCTCTCCTTGTAACCTGCCTCCAACTGACTTCTGTCCTGGTGCCACAGGTTGTGACTTAATGTTGATCTAGAGACGTGAAATACGACCCAGAGTCTGCTCATGGTGTTTGATATGAAAAACGACCAGATTTGCTCTGCAATTTCTGTCTGACTTCCTGTCAGAACGATCCGCTCTCTGTCCAGCTTGACGCATGCTACTCGCATCGAGCGTCAAAAATCAACCGGTGGAGGTCGATCCATGGACTACAGTGGCCACGTATTACTCGCGATGACGCAACGCACTGTGGACGGGCCCGGTGGATTTTGGGGGGTTAGAATTGACAAAGCTCATCCAGGCATGATCCAACTGACACAATAAGACATTGAAAGTGGTGTAATTCCCTTTTAAAAACTGCTTATGGATCTCCAAAGATACTAATAAACATGTCTGCTGGTCTACATAGAGAAGAATACCAACTGGCTTCTTCCGGACCTTTCAGCCAAATTACATGGTCTTCATTACTGGTTGAAGTTTTTTTTATTACAAGAAAGCTCAATGGCTGTTAGGGTTTCATTCATAGCAAATAATACTTTAACAAAAATTTCTGTACTTAATGTCCACTTACTGGACTTACTAGCTTTTTCTAGGGGGCACACCAGAGAACCCATACACAACTACCTGATTCAATTAATGCTAATTCATGCTCTAAACTGCGTAAATTAACCTGCCAACCTGGCCGGTCAAGGTTTTCAAATGTAAACATCAGAGTAAACACTGAGGAAAGGATGGCAAAAATGTGCACCAGCTACAAATCCAACCATATGGACAAACAAGACCATCTCTGCCTCCATCTCCATCTCTCCATCAGAGGGGCCACTGAGGCAAGCATGGAGTAATTAAACACCGGCTGTGATTCATGAAACTTCTCTGCAGGGCATCCCGCTGGCCAGGGTGCAGATGTTGGACGGTGAGCTGGCCAGCCTTGGAGCCCGAACCAGCTTCCAGTGGCATATCGGGAGCTGTGGTGACCTTTGTTGCACTGAGACTTGGCTGGATGCTACATTACTGGATGGCACCATTCAACCGGATGACTCTTTTTCTTTGTGCCAATCTTCTACTTCATGATGAATACACACATTGAAGGAGCTGACAAGGTGTCATTTCTTTGGAGTTGTGCCTCGTATGATTTCATGTGATTGATATTTACCAGCAATGGACTTAGTTACTACAGAAATGTGTAATACAAGAGTAAGGGATGAAAGTGATATAAAAAGCAAGTAAACTGACCTTGAGTTAGGATTTTATTTTTATTACTTTTATTTGCATGTTAACAAACTTTCAAGTTGTCAGTTCATTTTGAATGGCCTAAAGAGAAATTTGAAAAGAGGACAACATTCTTTGTGTGTTATGGTGCAGGCTATTCCAAGCACTATTTTCTGCTGATTTAATGCGATTTATCAAAAAAAACTAAATTTTAATGGCACACCAGCCCTTTGACTTCTTCTGAATAACTTTTATTCATGTGCCATCATTGTTTGGCTAAATGTGACGGATGTTTGCGTAACAGCTACAACAGAACTAAACATGCCACTTTCACCTCATCCATAAACTAAGCTCTGGGTAAAGAGCCAAAATATTACTTGGAGAAAAGAGAAATAATGTTCCAAGGACAAATAATAGACCCAACTGAACTGAAAGCAGCCATTAGACAAAAGAGACAAGAGAGAGCAAGAGAAAGAGGCAAATATCTTTCCAATTATCAGCTCTGGAGCATGTTCTTAAGAGCGAGCTGAAAGGACAGGTTATTAAGCTTTAATGCATCACAGCATAGGAACCATTCAAGGCCTTCTCCCCCATTAAACCTACCACCAGCCTCGCAGTGTGTGTGTGTGTGGGTGTGCGTGTGTGTGTACGTACGTACTTGTTCACGGCTAAGCACCTCACACTAAACACTTAAACACTGGTAATGAGAGTGTGAGTGCTGGCTAGTCCGCTTACAGAGGGAATAATTGCAGATTTAGCCAACAAGGGCATTTTCATTTCCCTCTATAGATGGGATTAGCGCACATACAGAAAGCAGGAGTCACATTTTCCTAATAAAACCACTCAACAGGAGAGAAAATGCTGCTGGAACCATGCCCAAAGAGTGTATGCAATATGTATGAAAGCATTTGAGGAGCAAAAGAGAAAGAGAGAAAAAAAGATTTAATCGCATTTTTACTACATGTTTCATCTTTTCATGCAACAGAGTTAGGAACTGGAGGTAATGCTTATAGAAAAAAAAAAAAAAACACATAGCAACAATTCCTTGTGGAATATGGGCCTGATTTCTGACTTCCATTCCTTTTTTTCGTCTCAAAGCAAACAAACAGCATGATGAAATTTCTGTGGATGATATATTGCCCTGGTTGAAGTTTGTGTATTGGTGTGCAGTGTGGGTTGATTCCACAAACAAAGCCAGAATTGATTCTCCTTATTGAAATCCACCACATAATATCTGAGGGGAATCCATCTGCCCGTGAAGCTTTCTTGCCCTCTATAAATAAAAGGATCAGGAAAAAAGCGGGATGGAAGTGGAGAAGAAAAGCTGGAGCCTCTCTGGAAAAAAATGAGGCACCGATGAACCTGGGAGGATGCAGAACTTAAACGATTTGGCCCGCGTGTGAAGTCACTCGGCGCGCAGGGACATTTACTCAGCCAGGCACCGCCATATGAACACATTAGCAGGACAAAACACCGTCTAACATCCAGTCCAAGTCCCTAGGATCAATGAAGAAGTATTGGCTGTGGTGCTTCTGCTCAGTCAGCCACTAACTCTCCTTCTGTCCATTCCTGCATCCAGTGATCATCACCATGTGTGCACACTGTGGCCCTCAGTCTGATGAGGATGATTTTCCGTAGATGGGATGATTAATGCGCCTGCTCTAAGATGCTGAGTGAGATTGATGCTGCCCGCTATCCCCTCTATGCCTAATCTTTCATCCTTACAGTAAATATGACACAATGTCCATATGCAGGCGAAAACAGCCTGATTACAAACAGCTTGCAAGCCCTAGTCCCTTTTAATGATTACATCCAAAGGCACTCTCTCAGTCAAACGGCTGTTTCCCTTAATGAAATTAGCCGATCGCACTATCTGCTTCCTCAGTGCATGAGGCAAGGAGTTTCCACGGGGGTCACTCGGCTAAGTAACCCTCGTTAAGCAACTCTAATGTAAATGAGATGCAAATCTGGCTAAAACGGAACACTGGTTAATTTGGCCTCCTGACATTGCAAACAGTCGCGGGGGATCCAATGCAAATTACATGCAAATGACAACTGACGGTCTTTGTCTCTATTGGCTAAAGGGTAGGAGCCTATGGGTTCGGGTTCACCTCTGGTTTTTGTCTATGCAAATATTTGATGTATCCAAGTGGAACTAAAGAAAGTAAATACCCACTGGAGAGAGGGGTGGAGTGACAGAGGAGGTTCACAACAGGTCAGGAGGCTGTCATCACAACAGCTGAAGCATTACACACCCACACTGCGCGGCCCGGTGCAAGAGAGGAAAAATACAAACCTCAAACCAGAGAACAAGAGGGGAGCAGACATTACATTCCGACCGCTCCACATTTACCAAAGCCAGGGCCCAGCTGTGTATGATCCAGCCAACTCCTACATCATCTGGAGCTATGCCTCATATATTCACTTCTGAGATCAAGCCCTATAAAGCCCACATATAAATATGGCAATCTGGTCAGAGTCGTATTAACACTTCACAGAGTGCGTATCTCAGGCCAAAGCCTCCTGTGAAGAGGTCAACCCTTTGCACAGACAAGCCCCTCAAGACCATGTGACAGAGGAAAATCACTTTCTCTAATGCTCACTGCAAACACCGAGCTAAGCTATGGATTGCTGCAGACAGGAGTAGTTAATTGATCCCTCTCCATCGTTTCAACGTCCACAGGGGTGGATGCCTTTGCTACTGCAGAGTAGCTACTGCTTTTTATTCTCTTCTGTGTGCATATAAATCCTGCATTTTCATCATACTTTGAGCTTTCTACCCACTCAAGTTTTACTGTTTGACATTTAATTCATGTGTTCCCCATTGCAGGTTCCACCTACAGCAAAGCACACTTTTCAATAGCCAATAAGTAATGAAAAAGTTGCAAAGTTTGTCCCAATCCAAAGGTAAATTTGAATACTGCAGTCTTTTGTATGAATTCAGAAAACACAAGGTTTTATGTAGGTATGTCACGGTTGGGATGGGTGTAAAGGAATCACCCAGAAACTAGTCAGCTAGCTATGGCAAAGTGGTCAAAACATTTGACTTGTAAACCCCAGCCAAGTGTTAGAACAATCAAAATGTGGGTGTGTCTGAAAAGAACCCCCAAATAATCTAAACAAAGGGAAAAACACTTAATTACACTTATATATAACACTTAGTTAAAACCACAATGTTAAAGAAAAGGCCGTCCGCACCTGGCATGTTTAATTTTAGCTATGTTGGCAAGGAGCTAACTTACTAGCTAAACCTAGCAATTTTTTCTGGGGAGAAATGACCATTAGTAAAATGCAAGCTGAGCAAAGTTGTAAACACATCAAAATGTTAAAAGGACTTGCTTTAAGGCTTTACTTTAATTGTTTTATTTGTGTTTAACTCGGCTGTGTTAGCTATGTAAGCTAATGTTAGCATTAGCTAATGTCAACACTGCAAGTCAAGGCACTGGTTCCATATCACAACTTTAGCTGCTAAGTTAGCTCACATATTTACATTTAATGTTTTGTTTGTGTTGTACTTTCCAGCTTTTGCTTGCTTACACTAATGTAAACAGATAAATCTGTAAAGACCCCCCAAAAATCCAAACAACATACAGCAACTGAGCTAATTGTACAAGCAATATGTTAAAAGAAAGACCTCATTTCATGCGTAAGTATTTGACATTAGCTTAATTACTAGCTAAATTATCCATAAGGAATAAATTAGCTTAGCTTGAAGTGTTGATAGTGACAATTGTAACAAAACATTGAAAGTAAACGTTAAAGCGCTTCACTCAGCTATCACGTCACTAATAACCTAATAAAGGCTGACATTTTTTTTAACCCTGTCACTACTAGACAAACTATGGATTTTGACTAGTTTATTAGCGTTTGCCAACTTAACTTAGCTAATATCAAACCACACCAGGTGCTGGTGGTCTCTCCTTCAACACTGTGAATATAACCATTAATCCAGTTGCTGGACCCTTTGTTTGGGTTATTTAGGGGTCTTTAGAGCCTACGTTTGGACAGTTTCAGCAGTTGGCTGGGGTTCAAAGGTCAAATGATTGGACCACGTTGCCAAAGCTTGCTGGCTGAGCAGTTTCCCAATATTCCTTTCCACTCAGCTCCCACCCTGAGAATTACTGAAGAGCAGAATGGCCACCATAATGAATCAGATTGATGAGGCAAAGATAGGAAAATTGAAGAAAAGCTATAGTGAATCCACTGTAAACTCCTCTAGTGAGTAGGTGCAGGCGCAGCCCACGAGCCTTCAATTCTCTGTAGTCTACCCTGTAAGTGGTACAACTAAAGAATGAGTCATGTGGAAGTTACCTTAGATAACTCCTATTGTACTTAACTTTATTGATGCGTGCACAAAAAATGAAAAAATCCCCATGCATTGGCCCCGTGTGACCTCAATTATCTCTACAGAGAACACCAGGGTGTGACAGTGATAATGATATGCTTTGAGACAAAGATACTCTAGAAAACATTCTTTTTATGGTTCTTTCTGAACCATGTGTTTTGTATGTGAACTATTTATACTTAAGACCCACTCACACTAGCATTTACACTTTTATTTAAGCCTCCTGCTGAAGTATATACTGCTCCACCAAAGAAGAATGGCTTGCAGAGAGTTATGAGACACAATTTCATGCCACAAATATGTCTTCTGAATGAACATATTGTCTTTATTCAATAAAATAATGTGCAATCCTGAGAACAAAATACCAGAGGGTGTAAACAACCCAGTGCAGAGAAAATGGAAAGGAGCTTGGTGGAGAGCTATTGTGAGCACAAACATGTTCCCAGCTTGGGGATGTGTTAGTAATTTGCTCACCAGTTACAGTAGTTTACTAAACTAGTCCTGCTAGTGGTCCCTTAACCACCAAGCCTTCAGCCCTACATTTGGTAAGGATGCTAATTTTGCTAGTCTTTTCAAGAGATTTTCAAGCAAAGAGGGTGACAAAAGAACAAGAGTCACCATAAGGTACGTGCTCTTCACAGTAAGGCCACATGGACAGCACACTTTTACCCCTTTTCCAGCAAATTAGCTCTTGTTCTTGAATTGGTTCCGTTCAGGATTCTTGGAACTTTTGTGCTATCCTTTATTTATCCTTTATTTACCTTATATTTATTTTTTCATATCTGTTTGTATGTTATGCTAATGTGTTTGTATGTAGTGTATGGACTCTTAATTTTTCTGTTGTTATGTTTGTCAGCGTCTATTATGTGTTGTGACTGTATTGATTGTTGTTGTTGTTGTTGTTTTGTTGATGATTTAATGTTTGGACTCCAGGAAGAATAGCTATGCTAATGTGCTGGAGATCCAAAAAATAAATATTAAAAAAATAAAATAAAAGCAGCCCACCAGTGGAGCAGAATCATTAAAATCAAAGATGCATCGTCAATGGGGAGGATTGCACAATGCTCAACAAAGGTAAAAAAAAAAACAGTAAAAAAGAGGCAGATTGCATTGATTACTTTTTTTTCAAACAGGCATTTTTTGGGAACCAGCTTTTTATTTTTGGTAAAAATGCTCAGAACAGTTCACAATTAGGTGCATGAACTGAAACAAAATGGTTCCACGTTGGTGGAAAATGGGTATCAAAAAGCAACTTACATAACGCAATTTTACATCCCCACTTATTTCATATTCAATAATGCATTTAAACCCAGAAACTCACACACCTACGGTTATCCCAACTGACACTCTCCCACAGCCCGCACATTCATGGTGCCGTATTGGTTGCAGAGCTTGAGAGAAAGTTCAATTATCTCCTTCACACAACAGCCAAACTCTGTGTGAAGTGGGTGTAATTGCCGGTGTCAGAAAGAAAGAAAAAATCTCTCTGATGCAGCCCCACAATTCTGAGGTCTTATATGTGATTTGTGATGAGCACTTCACTTTAAGCATTCTGAAACCTTTAGTTCAACAATGTGAAGTACTTACTCACAGCCCTCACTTTGCTTTGTACTTTGAGGGTGTGGAAGACAAGGCAATTCTACAGATGTCTTTTGTCTAGAGGGCAGCATTGCTTGATCTTTTTCGGGAAAAGGCCAAGAACTGATTACTATGGGCTGGAAGCATAATCAGCTGATTGTATAATAAAATGTAGGGCTTCTCCTGCTTAATCGATTAGTAAACCAATTAGTCATTTTGGTCTTAGTTGACTAAGACGGTTGCAGCGGTGGCCGAAAGGTTAGTTAGGCAGGCGTGTGACTAAAAGGTTACTGGTTGAGGGAAAGTGAAAGAGCAGCAATTCTTCCTCCCTCCCCCCTTGAGCAAGGTGCTTAACCCCTACGGCTCCAGTAGAACTGCTCAGTGTTCAGCAGAACTGTAAAACTGTAGTTATACCAGGCAGGTCCCCTGTGTCAATGTGTTCAGGGTGTCCTGCAAAAGAGAGCATTGCTCTTTTTGAAACTCTATAAAGGAAGTTTTTTTTAGTCGATTAGCGATTTTTTATGCCCCATAAGAAGATACTTATGAGCCCATCTCTGGTAAACACACTTTTATTAAATATTTGTGGAGATCAATCCATTAACCCTCTATGGTACGGTGTTGCCCTCAGGCAACATACCCATTTTTGGCCTGTCAAATTTCTACAATGCATCTTTTTGAGTGATGCGATACTTTAAAAAAAAGAGTGAAGAGTATAGGGAACCAATAGCAATGCTTCAATTTGTCACGTGACCTCCAGGAGGCCATATTGAAACCCTTTTTTGCAGACTTTTCCAAAGGAAACAGCTTTGCCATTTTGCGCCACAAAAAAACAACAACACTCAAAACATCATTTCCTGGCCCCTTTTCCATCTGGAAAAAATATATTCCCACTGATAGTTGAGTAAACCTTCATTTTTGATAGTTTCATACTCTGTTCAAGACATTCATTTCAATGGGTCATTGATTCAATGGTACAATGTTTCCTACAGGCAGACAGGAAACCGGTTCAAAAAGTTCCTTTTATAATGTTTTTAAATTTAAAATGTTATGTCTTGTTCCCTGTTGAAGCTACTGAATGTTTTACATGTTTATTAAATGAATTATGTTAAAATTAACTTAAAAACTATTTTTTTCCACTGCACCGTTATGGTACAATGTTGCCTATGGGCAACAAACTCCAAAAACTTCTGAATTTTTTTTGCAGATTATGTTTATTTAGTCTTTTTTAAGACAAAAAACACTCCAAATATTTTTTTTCCTAACTGGCATCATAATGTGTACCACAGAGGGTTAAATTAATAAGTCCAAGGATTTTTCAAAGTCTTGACACTGTGGGACTCCCCTCAGACAAAGCTTAGAAAAACGAATGTGAACTAATGTAATAACTAGTGTAATATGTTTTCACTTCCACTCACTGAGCCTCGCCTGAAATGTTCAGAGCCACTCTGGGGAGGCACACGTAAAAAACCTCTTAACTATTTGATAGGCAACAAAATTGTGTGAGCGTAACTCAACTCAGGACTTCTTTAGTCGAGGACAGCCCAAATAAAAGAGAGCACATGCTGTGAAAAATTCTAACTGAATATAACTGAAGAAGTTGCTCCTCTACATTTGAGAAGAGAAAGATCTGCACCGAAACATCTGTTTACACTGAAGTTACGTCTCCATCAGATAGTGCCGACCGGTAGAGGTGTGCCTGCAGGTGTCATCTGTTGATCTCACCCAGTTTATCCAGAGACCGTCTCAGTCAGGCCTTCAGCACAGCGAAACAAGCGCACCTATCTCTTTGGTATACTCCGCACACTATGAGCCACGGGTGATGAATCAAACTACTCCTGTCCTGCTCTCTCACTATTCATTTCATTCATAAACCCAAAATATTTTGGAGGCTGCCGATTGGCTGGGAGTGTGCTACGCAAAAAGACGGCGTGCTATCGGTAGCCAATAAGAGGCGAGTAGTACGCTCTCTCTCTCTCTCTCTCTTTGCTTTCATGCTCCCTCTTTAACCCTCTCTTATTTTGGTTCTGTCTCTCTTTCTCTCTCTCTCTCTCTCTCACTCCCTGCCTCAGTGCATTACAGCAGTCAAAACAACAGCCTGGCTGAAGAGAGCGCACAGTAGAAACAAGTGCTATATTTTAAGGAGAGGGGACAGCTGGACAAGACTATCAACCTACACTTTCAGAGTGGATTGCACTTGCTCCAAGTGACTCCTAAACCCCCTCAGGGGCCGAGTCTTAAGCGGTGACTTAGTCCCGTCTCGCCCTTTAAGCCCAGCCATCTGTGTATTTTGTTCAGCGTTTTAAAACCTTCTACTGTACGCCACTTGGTTGTAGGTGACAGGGAAAAGCACTCTAAAAATGAAACTTTATTGAGCGATTGATTGGCTGATTGACAGCTACATTGACTGATCTTTAACTGAGCCCCCCTGAGACAGGCTGGGGCTGACGTCAGGCCTAATTCAATATGACCCAATTCAATATTCACTTTGGGTGTTTTTTTTTTCATGTGCAAATCTTTGTGGCACAGAGAGGACAGAAAAACAACAGAAACACACATGAATCAATAATAGCAGTGATCCAGTGACTCTCCATGAACTCAGAGTGAGTGCCACTGTTTGTGGGGAACTGGGTTGACTGGGTTTAAGTGGAGTTTTGAGGTGCAACACTGCCATCTATGGATGGGTCTGGAGGCTGCAGGCTGCCGACAGATTACATCATCATGTTGAGGGCACTGATGTGTTTTTCTAAGATGCTGGAGCTCAGACAAAGAGAAGCAGAGATAGAGATAGTTGTATTCTACACAGGAAAAATATTGGAGAGAAATGTTAAGACGTGTATATGAATGTATACATGAAAATTTGACATTTTATAGTTTATTTTTCACACATCTGAATATTTCACATCTAACATGACGAAAAATTGATTTGATTAATTATCAACTAATACTGAATGCCAGGTGGGCTAATGCTAAAAAAAAACCCAACCAGTGTTCTGTTAAAAATTATAGTTGCAGATCTTTACTGTTCATGTTTACTATTGTGTCACATAGATTTCAACGTAACCAATGTGTACTTATTCATTTTCCGCCAGAAAAATATATTCACTATTAGTGGTGTAACTATTCTTCGAATGCACAGTTCACTTCAGACCTTGATTTTTGAGCCAGGGTTCAGTTCAGACCTCTGCTTTTGAACTAGAGTTCAGTGCAAACCTTGACCTTTGAGTTTTTTGAGTTTTGAGCCATGGTTCGGTTCAGATCTTCATTTTTGAGCTACAGTACAGGTCATACCAGATCAGATAATTTGTCAAAACTACTCTAGATATACGAAAATCCCTATGTACAATAAACCTGTACCCAAGAAAAGGGTTTAAAGGGTTTTTTTCCAGGCTTCTAACTGGGCACTTTTTTGCTGCTTAACAGCTGCTTTTTCCTTCAGTTAAAAGACCCGATCTCTTAAAACATGTAATTTATCAGCAGTAATATCTATAATGTTGGTAGTTAAATGAGGACAAACTGTCACATGACCAAGTCTGGACATATTTGTCCTGCTGTAGCCCTACAAGCTCAAGAGATTGTTTTGTTGCTGAAACAAAACAAAACCCTACACTTGGAAAGCCTTCTTCAAATTGTGAATTTGAACATTTAACATTTTGATTGCCATAATTTAATATGGCAGCAAAAAAGTAATCGTACATTCTCAGAAAGAGATGGGCAACACTTTGTCACATAGTTTCAAAACATCAAGTGTGAGATTGTGGCAGGGATTCTGTGGGATCACACTGCCTCCTAGTGTCTTCATATATATTGCAACAGTCAGATTTCACTGCAGGTCAGATGGGTGGTAAAATGTGTAGCACTTTGAAATGATATTGACAGTGTGGGATTTTAATGAGTCTATTCTAGCTGTGATGTTTGGGTAAGTCAAATGTTTTGAAATGGATAACTGAATTAAATCAGTTTACAATCAATGTTCTATTTAAACTTTTTTTTCCAGCTCCGAAGGTTATGCCATTGTTATGTCCCAACAACTGTCATTTCAATTTAAAAAATTTAAATTAATCTCATTCATGGTATCAAGTGCGATATTTTTCTGGAATTATACCACACTAAAGGTCATATGGTCATTTTTTAAAAATCTTTTCGAGCATGCTTTGGATAATTGAAACTGAAAGCTTGCTTCAATTGAGATTTGATTGAGAATTGGAAGTTCGCGACCTCTCGTATTTGCCCATTATTCTGATCCGCTCCAAAATGTAATGGGTGTTTCCTGGGCCTATGCTACATTCTTACACCAAGTTTCAGAAAAATCAGGTCAGAAGGTTACCCGTAATCCTGCTGACAGACAAACAAACCAAAACCAAAAATTACTTGGAGGTAGTGAGGGGGAGAAACAAAGTTCTCATTGATAATTCAAAGATAAAAGTGGTAAAAAGTGATAAAAGTGATAAAAGTTTATGATAATTTTTCCTAACGCGGCCCTTTGAGAGTCTCTTCAGTTTTCAGTTCAAGTTTGAAATTATTTTTTGAATGAATGAGTAAATAGACTCCAATTTAAAAATAAATTAGGAAGCTGCACATCTCCGGTTCAGACAGAGGCCCTTTAAATAAATAGCTTTAGAAGTAGATATATTCATTACTAGTGCATGTGCACAAATCTGGCAGGCAGTCAGGGAAATAACACGTGCAGGTTGCTTAATTTTCCCTTCTTCTCCAGCACCACTGCACACTTAAATCTCGCTGCAAGGACAGTTTTTAAAAAGGAAGAGCTAAAGGTTTCACAGTAGTCCTCTTTGTGTGTTGTCAGTAGATGTCTCTGTGCCTCTGATTGGCTACAGTACATTAACCCATTGACGCCTGAAACGCCTGTAAAACTTCTGGGCGATTTTAAAATAAGTCCCTAAAACCTGAAGTTTTTCTGGAAATTCAACAGAAGTGTCAACGCTTCTACTAAATAATAGATTTTTCAGCCTCTGTAGCAGATAGAAATGAAATTCAAAAAGTATTTGAGAGCTTATACAAATACTACAAAACGACGTATCCGCTTTCCAGGCTTCAATGGGTTAATTAGACAGGCTGCTAGCACAAATTACTGATCTCAATATAAACAGGCAACTTAAACAGGTATATGCAACTTCAGTCAACCAGTACTGTTACAATCAAGACAAACTATCCAGACAACAGAATTTATAAACGGTTAAATGTCAAACTCTAAGGAACTCAATAAAAGTTTTGTATGAATCAAGTCTGCATTTGTAGTAAAAGCCACTGGAGTCATGAAGCCACAACTGGAGCCAGAGCCCATCCTGACCTTAATAACTGGATCAGGTATTAGCTATGACATGACGACATTTATAGTGTCATTATAAAATTCAGTGTATGTTAATACATTCAGTCGTGCTGGGCTGCCAACTCACTTGTCATACAGCGATCTCTGGCCTCGTGTTACCTTACACAAAAATGATTTGAGGGAATTCCACACAGAGAAGTACTCAGGTTTTATATTTGGTTGGTTGACGTGGCGCTCAATTGTTGTGTTCCCAGTGACAAATATTACTAAAATTTGATAATATTTCATTAAAATTAATGTTTTAATATGCAGTTCATTCTTCTACATCTAATCCATCTGCAAACAATGAGTATCGTTCTTCAACTATGCAAATATTCTGTTTTGAACATGACATTTGTCCACCGGTGCAACTGTCCTAGGTAGCATTACTTATCTTAAAACAACTGTAATTTAATGAAAAATGTATCTAAATACATTAAAATACTTGAATGCATGTCATACGAGTGTTTACTTAATGAATCTAGAGGATATAAGTGTTAAGGTCCCTATGTAGAGTTATTATGACACATTACATTTTGTCCGCAAAACTGGTGTCCTCCTGGAGCAACGCCATTATGTCGATATAAAACAGGCATTAATGTGACCACCCCATTACTGAGAGGGGTCCTTCCAGAATCAGGAAGGACAGAAGACATCTCTGGAGCAGGTGGACCGCACATAAGATCACTTCTGTCTCAAATATTTTCATAATATTACTATTTCCGTGCAGTGTTGGAACTGGTCGTCTTAAGGTAGTCCTTTGGTACAACGCAGTTTAAGCATTGATTTGAATATTTTTATCAATTTACATTGATTGATCATTAAAAAATAATGTAAATTGATAAAAAATATTCATAACTAATATGCCTTGGGCTTATCTATCTTATCTGTCCAACATTCTCTAAATTAAATAATGACATTCTTTATTTTGTTGCACACATTTTAGGACTACCACACCAAAAAGTTAATAATATAATAAATATATGAATTAGAAATGGACACATTCAGTTTTGAATTATTGACATATAAGGGAATATAATTGTATGTCATTTGACATATATTTTTTGAATTATTCTGTTTTTCACTTTTCACGTCAACCACCCATTTGTAAGTAAAGACAGTACTGGAATAGGATCAGCAGCAGATACCCAGAGTTATAAGACAGCAGGTGAGAAGAAAGTTGGATCATGCATCCCTTGTAGCAGAGTCAAGAAAAGACGTGGGTTCTTTGCATTTTTACGCTTTTAATCAACACTTCTTGACACTAACTGGGTGTCTAAATAATAGCGCTTTGTTGTGAAGGCTCTTTTGTGATCATATTACAAAATGTCATATTTCCATCGACATGGTCAGTGGTCAAGAATAAGTCCGGTGTAGAGACAGCAATGCTCAGACCTTTGAGAAGGACACTTAAGGACACCCAACAATGCAACTGATTAAAGCTCTTAAACAAAGTGTTTTGCATATCAGCTTACATGTCAGTCCAAGTCCCAAAGACAATAAGGAAGCCATAAAAAGATCTCAGTCCTCCACATACCTGAGTGTCAGTAAATCCCAGTAGCATGGTCCAGGATAGGCAAATATAAAACTCCTATTCCAATCAGCACTTTTATTGAATCCCCTCGATATCCGGTTTGTGAACAGATGGTGCCCAAAATTATTGAATTTCCACAACAGCTGTTCAGAGAGGGGGCATATCCAGGGGTAATTGGTCCAGGTCGACAGAGGAGAAGAGGTCAGTGATGCCCTCGTCCTCGGCCAGGCTCACCAGGTACTCCTCCCCATCGAGAGAGAAAGCTAAAGGTGGTGTGAGGGTGACAAAGCTCTGGTGATCTTCGGAGGGGGGTTGGAGGGAGGTGTGCATGGGGGAGGCGGGGGTGACAGTTACTGGTGATGAGTGTTGTGTCTGCTCGGGCAGCGGGTCGGAGATACTAATGATCCCAGAAGTACCGTTAGCGTCGTCTAGAGAGATAATGGGAGTGTGGATAAGGGGGACATGGGGGGAGAGAAAAGATGAGTGGTGAAAGTTTGAAATCCAAAGCAAATGTGAGCCAACAATGTAAAAGTAGGTTTAGAAATAAATACCATGGCTGTCAAAGTTAATGGGCTAACGAATTAACGCAAATCCATATTTTGATGAATTAACACAGGTTGTGTTATGATAACTCTTCGCCGCACTAAAAGTAGTAGCCAAATAGATCCCACATGTGATAGATCCCACATGTGACAGGTGTAAGGCCTTTCCTGCCTCCCTGGCACACTCATTCTGGCTTTGTCCCAACCTGCACGCCTATTGGAGTTCAATCTTTACAACGCTATCAGAGGTTTTCAAAACTGTAGTTCAGCCAGATCCTCTGATAGCTATTTTTGGTATAGCGGGAGGGATGAACGAGAATCTTTCTGGAAATAAACTCCGAATAACCAAATTTGTCACCCTGTTAGCACGGAGATTGATCCTCCTCAATTGGAAGAATCCTCGGTCACCTAGCTGGACTCAGTGGCTGAGAGATGTGAGGCAACACCTTAAACTTGAGAAATTGAGATTTATGTTACGAGGCTCCCCAGGTAACTTTGAGAATACCTGGAAACCATTTATGGATTACATTGAAACCAAGCTTTAAACTTCCCACTTTTCTGTAGGTATCTCCAGACTAAGCCTGCAATATGTGACTACTGTTATTTATTTAAGCCATTATAGCCCATCATGATGGGGAAAAAAAAAAGCCCTGAACTGCCTGTCTGCCTGTCTGTCTGAGTCTGTATGTTTTGTTTTGTTTACCTTTCTGATTGAAGTGTCTGTTGTTTGTTGAATGGCTGTCTTGTTTTATTGTTTGAAAAGAAAAATCCAATAAAAATAATAAAAAAATAAAAAAAGTAGTAGACAAGGCCAAAGTCATTTACAGTTCCTGTCCAGGTAGCACCAGAGCACATCTAGCCTTAAATAGCATTTGCTAGCCATAAAGCCAATGCAAACAGCCCTGTTAGCCCAAAAAAATCTAGCTTGCAGTGACACCAGTTAACACTGTGGAATACCGCATGAAATTATTCCGGTCACATCCAACTTCTCCACTTATTAATTGCCCCTGAGAGCCACCGCTGTATCACAGATGCACAACTTGTAGCGAAGGAGTTGTGACAGAGTACAACGGCTGCACTCACCAGACACTTCACTCAGCAATCACAAGTCCCTCAGGGTCTGTGCATGAAGTATAACTCATCTGCCGTTGTACACGTTGTATAATGAAAAATGTCAGCACCTTGGGAAAAAGTGGTTACTGGACGTAACTACCGTTGTAGAAATACCTGCTCTGTCTACTGTATTAAATGCTTGATAAATCTCCCTTTAATGTTCATTTTCAAAATGTGGGATTAATTTGCAGTTAACTATGGACAACATGCGATTAAATATATGAATTGACTGGCAGGCCTACTAAATACCGCACCTTGGGTAGTCGCCTCCCTCTCTGTAGCAACAAAGTACCATTTTACAACAGTAAAACGTGTTTGAGATGGACCATGGGGTGTTTATTTGTTTGTGTTTGTTTTATTTGATATTCGATTTTGCATGTTTGCAATACTAAGTTATATCAAGCTTTGCTTGTTCCATTTCGTTTGAACTTGTTTAGGTCAATTTTTTCAATAAATATCAATGTTGGCCCGCGACATTGTCCAAGTTTTAAATTTTGGCCCACTGTGTATTTGAGTTTGACACCCCTGCCATAGAGTGTTTAGGTGTAAGACTCACCTTTGGAAGACACCTGGACGAAGGAGGAATAAGGCACGAGGGGGGCGGAGCTGTTTCCATTGGTGGGCGAGTTAAAGTGGCAGCCATTGGCACCGTTGGTCACAGAGCTGTCTGTGGCTTCCATAGGGACGGGGTCGTCGGAGCACAGGAACACTTCTATGGGGCCCTGTGTGCTGCTGAGGTGGACCTGAAGGCTCTGCAGACAGAGTGAAGTAGACAGAGTGCTTTCATTAAAAGGTTGCTGAACATGAGCTGACAGCAGACACTTATAGTGAACACTGTCTAGGGAGGATGTGGCATGGACTTAATTTAATTCAAAGCAATGCTGCATCTGTAAAACCAAAGCAATTAACCACGCTGTTCAAATCAATTTATTTCATTGCAAAAAAAAAAATTACCTCTTCTGGGTGTGGCACCTCCAGCGTTGTATCTACAGGAGCTTTGATCACGATCACAGTCTGTTCTTTTAGGCTGGGGATCCTTTGGACGTCTTCGTAAGTCAAATAGGCAAATGTGATCCTTAGGAGTTAAGGAACATGTTGAACCTTGATGTTTGTGTACAGCTGGGGATACCTAGCCTGGAGTCTACCACACTCGTTTTTTATTTGCTTGCTTTAAGGCAAGTCGGGTATCCCTCCCGTTTAAACAGATTTCCAGTCGACCTGGCCCTGGACATGTCAATCACAACCGCTAATAACATAGCACGGATCTTAGACCACTGAGCCCAACATCATGATTTTGAAGCAACCAAGGTTATTATAGTTAACGAAAACTAACGAAATAAGGAAAACTAGAATTGAAAAAACATTTTCGTTAACTGAAATAAAAATAAAAACTAGTTTTTGTTTTTTTTTAAAAACGATAACTAACTGAAACTGTATTGCGTGGTTACAAAACTAACTAAAATTATAGTGAAAATGTCCTTAGTTTTCGTTTTTGTCAACTTTTTTCATTCATAATTCAGTGTTTCTATTTGAACATGAAACACATGGTAAATATGTTTACTGAGACTGGGATGTCTACACTCCAACCAAAATTCATAACAGTTAATCACCTTATTGGGGCTGAGATGGATAAACCAAAGGAAATAAAGGCAAAATTTATTATGACCACTTTGAATTTCGCACCCATCACATAGCCCATTACAAAAAAACTAAAACTAACACTAAAACTAATAAAAACTAAACTAAAACTAAGCATTTTCAAAAAATAAAAACTAAACTAAAACTAGAAAACTCATTTTAAAAACGAACTAAAACTAACTGAATTTGAAAACAAAAATTCACAACGAAATTATAACTAAAACTAATGAAAAATCCAAAACTATTATAACCTTGGAAGCAACTTGTCTAAGACCTGCGACTATAATTCTTAAAGTTGGGCTGTCTGTGGTGCAGGACTGATGGTTGATTGACACAAATTTTTGAGGATGAGCTTTCTTAACAGGTGGTGTGGGTGCGAATTAAAAACATATGACTCACAAATAGGGAGGAAAAGTAGCCTCAGGAAAGACCAGGGGCCTCATGTATCAACGCTGCGTACGCACAAAAACATTGCGTACGCTATTTTTTCCGCACACGCCACATGTATGAAAAGTGAACTTGCCATGAGAATGTGCGGACCGCTCCGCAACCTTTTCCGAAAACTTTTGTTTGGCAGAAATTATTGTCTTTTATGCTCTATTTAAAACGTGTTTCATGTCTAAACTCTACTACACACAACTGACATTATTTTTATAGTTCATAGCTCTCGGAAAATGGAGGGAAAATGCTGATTTCCACCATCAATAACCCATTCTAAATATGAGGGGATAGATGATTTTTTTTCATCTATTTTCATATTTCAGACTTCACCTGCGTACTGCTGCTTACTTGTGCAATGATAGTATGTTGAAGTCTATATGTTTTGATGTTAACATTGTTTATTTCCTTAAGTCTAAATATTCTGCTATTTCCACTATTTTTATATATACCGAATTTCCCTCCGGGGATCAATAAAGGTCTTGTGATTCTGATTATGGAGCGCGCACATTTTTCACGAACAACCTGCCTTAATTACTGTGTCAAAGTGCCGATCGCCGACCGTTTCCCCTTTGGTTTAACATGGAGATGTTAACGCTGCAGGTGCACAGCGATCCATGACGCACAGATCCCTCTCCCCGGAGAAAAAACGTGTGCCGGAAATCCTTTCAGAATAAGTCAGGTGTGCATATTTGATCCCGTATGTGATGTTTAATTGGAACAACAAATGTGGCTTATAAACTGATGCGTAAAAATGATTTTGGGCCGCATTACGCACTGGCAGCTCTAACGGCTCTAACTAGATTCAATAACGGTGGCGTTTAGAAGGAGCGTGTGTGGAGGGACCTTCTGTAATGGTGCAGCTCTCTGATCCGGCTGGTTAACAGCCACAGTGGCACCTTGTTGCTGATCCCACACCTGAAGCAACAAAAAGCTAATTTTTCCTGCCTCCACCTGGAGATCACCACGTCCACCTGGCGCGCAGTGGCAGTAAGTTGATTTGCCATTGTTTTATCGATAGACAGCAGGCATGCCGGCGATTTATAGTAATTTGCATGTAATTTTCGTATTAATTTTGGGGAGGAGCCGGGGCGTGGCTGCTGGCTCGTGCATGTGCGCTCAGTTCCACGCTGGTTGGGATGTATGAAGGAAAGGTGCTGAACCTGGCGTAAGAACGGTTTGATACCTGTGGAGGTGAATTTGCGTAAGTACTTTTCTAGTTTTGGGAGTACGCCATCTTTCAGTATGAAAGCTACGCACTCTTTGATACATGAGGCCCCAGGTGAGTAGGTGAGTAGGTGACTAAAGGCAGTTAATAGGCTCAAAAGTGCAAAAATCAGGTGGACTGCACATAAGATCAGTTCTGTCTCAAATATTTTCATAATATTACTATTTCCGTGCAGTGTTGGAACTGGTCGTCTTAAGGTAGTCCTTTGGTACAACGCAGTTTATGCATTGATCTGAATATTTTTATCAATTTACATTGAAAATAATGTAAATTGATAAAAAATATGCATAACTAATATGCCTTGGGCTTATCTATCTTATCTGTCCAACATTCTCTAAATTAAATAATGACATTCTTTATAGTATAGGCAGTGAATGGGCTCAAAAGTGCAAAAAATGTTAGTAAAAGAAAAAGTATAAAACAAAGCATATGAACAACAAATATGTCATCATCACGGTTATGTTTCACTGTGGACATCATAATTCTGCCAATCCAGTAAACATAGCCCTACACTTATTGCAATAACTTTGGTTACACCAGGCTCGGAAATAACATAAATGACTAAACAGAGAGAGAGGAAAAAAGCAACACATTACTGTAGGGTAGAGTGGGAGGCATTCATCCATCCCATGGATGTGTCCGACAGCATTACGTAATGAGATTACGATCAAAGGATATCTCTGACTGTTCTGGTTCTCACACATCTGGTGAACCTGCCGCGTGCAGCTTTGGATCAGCTCGTCCAGCCTCGTCTCCTCCTCCACCAGAGCCTTCAGCTCTTGATCCAGCTCCACGTTCACTTGACCCCCCCTGTGCACACACATCCAAACAGCAACACAGAATTAAGATCACAACAAAAACCATGCTTACACTTGTCACTTCAATAGCACTTTTGGTAATCTGCTCTTGGCAGGAATCACTAACGGTCAAGTATGTACGCTCTGAGATCAGATCTCGCTCGCATTGGGATCCAATCAGCCAGATCACACGCTGATGTGGCCTGTCAGCAGTAACCTTGGATCTTAGTGAGATGTGGGCACAATCTGGACCCCAATCTCCATTTAAACAGGGCTACATGCTAAAGGGTGTGCCAAAACAGTAGATAAACCCCTAAAAGTCCCCTTATTGTTACAAAATAATAGGCTTTCATTTCCTATAAACTGTTCACGATATAGTCTAGACGGATTTCAGAAAAAAGGCCTTCTATAAGAAGTGAGGAGCATTTATGGTTACAAGTCAGGAACTGGCCTACTTTCCATATTTCAAGGGTGCTGAGTCCAAAAAAAATGGTTCTCAAGCGAAATTTTGAGTTTTTGACCTTCTAATTTGTATATCGAATGGCCACCAAATTGCCCATCATGCACAATCATTGGACCATTTCCCCTTAGTTTTTTTGTAAGTAGGCAATCAAGATGAGGAAATTAAGTTTCTGGATCTATAGTCTAGGGTCAGAGCAAGGATATAGTGGAGGCTCAGTGTCTTTTTTATGTGTATGTATATATATATATATATATATATATATATATATATATATATATGCAAAATACCAACTGGAACATTTAAAAGTGATTGATTGAATATTTATGTCGGTTACATATATACATATATATATATATATATATATATATATATATATATATATATATATATATATATATACACATAAAAAGACACTGAGCCTCCACTATATCCTTGCTCTGACTCTAGACTATAGATCCAGAAACTGAATTTCCTCATCTTGATTGCCTACTTACAAAAAAACTAAGGGGAAATGGTCCAATGACCAATGCAAGATGGGCAATTTGGTGGCCATTCGATATACAAATTAGAAGGTCAAAAACTCAAAATTTCGCTTGGGAAGTAAAGTAAGTAAAGTAGGCCGGTTCCTGACTTGTACCCATAAATGCTCCTCACTTTCACTTTTTGGACAATTCCGTCTAGACTAATAGAGGTCCTCCATTAGTTTCTTTTTTTTTTAGATTATTTTTTGGCATTTTACTGCTTCATTAGATAGTAACAGATAGAAAGGGGGAGAATAAGAGAAAGACTCCGCCTTAATGGTACACGCTCTCCCAGTATGAGCCACCAGGACGCCCCCTCCATTAGTTTCTTAGTTAAGCTTGTATTGTGAGACAGCAAAATCAGGAAAATTTGGGTTTTCATCAGCAGTAACTCCAATACAGCTGAGTAAACATTAAAAACAGTAAATAAAGCAGATTACTGAAAGTACAAACAACAATGTGGGAGAGAAACTAAACTTTAAACCACAGAGATCCTGTTACAAGAGCTGAAAACAACCTAAATTCCCTTCAACAATGCGATTTTTTACTACGACATTTGCAAAATGAATGAAATAGAAAGAAAAGGCGGCAAGTCCCATTGAAAGGTTCCGCTCCACATGTGACAGCCATGAAGTGCAGGTATGCCCTGCACAAATCAAAGACCTTCACTAATATGTTTCAAAAACAAACTTAAAATATTTTACTCCTCTCTATTAGTTTTAGCTGAAAAATATGGACCAATACAAAAACTTTGCAATGATTTATCAAAGTGTTTTGATGATGAAGTGTGAAGGTCTTAAATGATGTGATGATGTGTCTTTGGGTCCTTTTCATGGGGTCGGAGTGGGAGTGGTTGGTGAGAGGGGTTGTCTCAGCGATGAAGAGGATCTGTCTGTATTGTTGCCTGTATTTATTATTTATTTTATTTTCTAATGTCAAAGTTTATTTTTATACTTTTATATCTCTTTGGAGTTTGTGTCTGTGCCCACTTGACTTACTGAGATGATAGTTTTGTTGTTTATTTAACTCTTTGCCTTGCAGAATTTTGTTTTTGTTCTTTGTATTTTCTTGGGGAATGCATAGTGGAGATTCTTGATTGAACTTGTAATTATAGTATTGTGCTAGCCTGGGTATACTGCCTTGCGCACTCAAATTTAATTTCGAACTGCGGCAGGGTCTGGAAACCAGGAAGCATTCTTAGCCCTGTTTTAGGGATCCAATCACAGAGCGGGGAGGGACGGCAAGACGATGACGCGTACTACTCGGCACTTGGAAGCTTGTAGTTTTCTTACGGATCCAACATGGCTGCTGCAGATGCGAAACTCTCTTTAGCTGTAGATGGTGTCTTAAATAGTTTAGAGCGAAAGTTGAAAGGCGAAAGGTCTCTCGCTGGAGCGAGATCACCGGTAGCGCCGGTGATTAGCGCCGAGCCCGCCGGTCACCGCCGGTGATCTGGCTACGAGCCGGGGGACAGCGGAGCCCCCAGAGACCCGCAGCAGCTTGTTTATTGCCCATGAGGGGGAATAAAGCGTGAAAATAAATAATCTTGCAGAAAGCGAGAATTGGAGAAGCAAAGCAGCAAGCAACACTCTCTCACAGACACACACACAACAAACATCCATCTCTGTTGCTCTACTACGTCATCTGGTATAACTGATCTGATTGGCTAAGAGCTACCTACAGACGCTTTGATAGACATTCTAAGCGCCCAATAAACGGCTCTGGAGGATCGTAAACCACACCTCCTCTTCGGAGAAATGCATTGCTCGTTGCCAGACTAGACCTCATTTGAGAATAGTCTGGTGTTAGCCAGGCTAGTATTGTGCAATAAAGTTTGAAAAAAAAAAAAAAAGGGTATGCACTGCACAACAAGCACACAACCACTCATACTTACAACCACTCGATCACGTTTTTAGACTTCTTTTTGATGAGTTGGATTCCTTCCAGGACATTGGTGACGTCATAGACGCGTCTCTTCGGGGCGTTGAGCTGCTGGGCCACGTGGTTCAGGTCCAGAACTCCTTCAGCAGAGCGGCTCAACAAGTCTGCAAACCTCCGTGTCAAGAAACCCAGCGATGTGTCGAAGCGCGACTTCTCATACAGGGCCTTGTGTGTTACGGGATTGGAGGTGGGAGCTGGAAAAATAGTGAGGAGGAGATTGTTTTTATTTTGTGGTCATACCTTTTTCTTTATTCTCTTCTTTGACTATTCCTATCTCTGTTCTAATTATGGCTGCAACTTAGTTATTTTTATTAAGTATTTATCTGCCTATTATTTTCTCAATTAATCTGTTCTATATATTTCAATTTCATTTTGTCAATACTTGATCAGAAAATAGTGAAACATGTCCATCCTTCAAATGGTGTTTTACTGGACCAACAGTCCAAAAGTTAATCGATTTGATTTTATTTATGTCAAAGAAAATTATTCTTTGTCATAGAGAGTATATTTTGATTATATACCTTCGAACATTTGCCGTTCTTCTGTGGCGACTATAATTCCAAAGTTTTAATCCCATGAGAAAATGTTTCGAAAGTGGCATCAAGCAGCAAAGTTTATTAACCCTTTATCAGGCGAATAACCGTATTTGGTAACTTCAGCGGATATCCAAAATAAGAAATAAAAATATTCTGAGAAAAAAGTTGCAAATTTACTAGATTAAAGTGGCAGATCTACAAGAAAAAAAGTCGCAGATTTAAGAGATTTAAAGTAGCAAATCTGCGTGGAAAAAAGTCACAGATTTATGAGAAAGAAGTGGGAAAAAAGTAACTTTTCTCGCAGATTCACCACTTTAAATCTCGTAAATCTGCGACCTTTTTTGCACAGATTTGCCACTTTAAATCTCTTAAATCTCTGACTTTTTTTCTTGTAGATTTGCCACTTTAATCTAGTAAATTTGCAAGTTTTTTCTCGACCCCGTTTTGATCCCCACGGAAGTTACCAAATATAGTTCTTCGCCTGATAAAGGGTTAAAAATGAATACCAGAACCAAAATTCAGTAGTCCATCAAGGGAAGCAATGAGAGGGAGGAAACCGAAAAACAGAACCAACTAAAGCCACTTTGGGATCCTCACAGGTAAGGGTTAATGCCAGACGAGGTGTCCATTATCAGAAATGAATGGTTGACAGGGGGGCCATTCATTTCTAATTATAGACACCCTGACAGGCATTAATCCGTTTATACAATGGCTGCTAAATTAAAAAAAAAATGTAGCATTCATTTCTTTTACATGCATTTTGCTAGAAAAATCTTTAGTTTTCACAAGCACATGTAACAACTGAGGGTTTGCCTAATGCATGGAACACCCATTACCATCCCATAAGGTTCTTATGCAATGACAACACTGTTCACTACTCCAGTAAATAGGATGAACTTTAGATACGACCTGACAACAGGAGGTATTTCTAATCCGCTCAGCTCATAGAACCATTTAGCTCCACTATGATCCAGAAAGCTAATGTTGTGCTAGCAGGTCAATTGCACTATGTACAGTTGCCAGACCATAAATATTTTGCAGTGTGATAAACAGCAAGACTAGTTAGCTACCTAACCATGCCATTGTTGCTAAATGAGTATCAAGATTTTCACAAACAAACAAAAAAATAAGCCTGTGTACTGTTGCTGCAGCCTCAAGTAGTGAGTTGCATAGCAAATCAGATGTGAGATGATCACTTATGTAAAGTTCACTATTAAAAGCATTTTCACCAATAAGTCCAGAGGGGCAGTGCACTTCTTGCAGTTTGTGCGTTACACTTTAAAGCAGGGGTGTCAAACTCTGGCCCGCAGGCCAAATTTGGCGAGGCAATATCAAATTATTATATTATTATTATTGTACTATAAAAGCTGACCCGCCGGTATTATACGGCGCATTTACCGCTAATACTAGATTTATTATTGTTATTTTATTTTTAAATGTATTAAGCTGTTGAAAAACTTTATTTTGATATTTAAATCAGAAGGATGCAAATAGAAAAGAGGCATACGATTTTTATTTAATTTTTATTTAATAAATTAATGACATTGATGTGTTTTTTATTTGAAATTAGATTTTGCATGTCTGCACTATTTAGTTATATATTGTATATTTATAAGCGTTGCTGGTTCCATATTTAATGTTAAAGCAAAACATGTTTGGTATATATTAAAAGGTTTATTTGTTCAATGTTGGCCCACGATTTTATTCAAGTTTTAAATTTTGGCCCATTGTGTATTTGAGTTTGACACCCCTGTTTTAAAGGATAACACTCAGCGTTGGAAATAATAGTAAACAGAAGCTTTAGCTGCATCCCTGTTGTGATGGTTACTACTAGCGGTGAACAAACAGTTTAACCAGAACTACTAGGTAGTCTCTGTTGTCAGGAATTTGTGAACACCCCACAGCCAATCAGAATTGAGTATTCACCCAGACTGTGGTTTAATCAGCAGTAAACAACAATTCAACCAATACATCACAGCATTGCAATTTCCCACCACAAACCTGCTGTGCTTCCGTTGCTTAATAACTAAACGCAATGTGTGGACTGATTGCATTATGTTCGGACAGTTTAACACAAAAAAATGAGGAAAAACAGGCAGATATTTACCACTTCTTTTTCCCCAGCACTGGAATATGAAAACCCTTATTCGTCACTGCAATACTAAAGTCTTACCCTTTCCTTCTGTGTGGGACTGAGAGGCCATTGGCTTCTTGGCTTGGGCGGTCCAGCCACCATCCTGAGAGTCCTGGGGGGCACCGCCTTCCAGCTCCAGCCTTCTCTTTGCCTGAATGTGTGTGTGGGGGGAAAAACAGCACATATAGATAAAATGTTTTTTAATGCAATATCATGCAAGTAAGAATTTTAGTTTGTAATATTATCACTAATGCATGTGGCTCATAGGGCAGCCATTTTGGACATTTATACAGTATAAACATGTCATGAATCCACTGTATTCAGTTCTGACTCAAACTGCATGTTATAAGAAGCAATACATGTGCTTCTGCATTATGTGTTAAGTTTATCTTCACGTGCAGCTCGTTAATCAGAGTTTCTGAGGACTGTCCTTACCTGGGGGTTGGGACAGAAGCTAGCTTCCCTCAGCAGTGTGTTAAGCTAGTAGGAACAACATCTCCCCATCCCCCTCCCATGCTCTCCCAAGGCCTAACTGTACTTTGCTTCTGGCAATAATGGACACCGTGCAGGTTACAGTTACCTCCTTACCAATGTGTCGGCACAGGAACTCGGGTGTTAAAACGCGCTGTCAGCGACTGCGGCACTCGAAGACCAAAGTGTGCAAAAGTATGTTCCGACAAGGCGCGGTGTGATGCCTCAGCCCAAGGTAAAACAAGCGTAAAGTTACCGGAAATACATAAATGTAGCCGGAGGTTCACACATTCAACTTCAAAATAAAAGCTTGGCTTCCCCTTTTTAATAGAGCTGGTGATAAATCGATTTAATCAATAAATAAAAATTAGTAGTTTAGGAAAATCTAAAAGTCTAAAAATTAAAACCGGTTTGTATTTTGACAAGAAAAATACATTTTTGCATTTGACGATTTTTCAAGCAGCACGTGGTTCATTTGATTATTTAACAAGCAAATACTGTAGCATGTCTCTTTTTTTCTATAGAGATACACAACATTTTTTCAAAAATAATCTTTTATTTGAATATATTTTTTATAGTTTTTACTTATAATCTCCCCGTTTTTATTATACCTTCCACACAAGGTTTTATACCTCCATCAAGTGCTGCATTTCCCACATACATGTTTTATACCCTTTCTATGTCGTCACCCGGTTAAAATAATCGCCAAACTTATTTTTTCAAGTTTTGCAGGAAACACAAAAAACTTCACCAAAAGTGTAACATATGACATTTATCGATCATTTCACTCAAAAAGGATGTAACAAAGGATGGCTATTGGCATAATAATAACACTGTGTGTAAAATATGTAACTTAAGAGAAATAAATGACTTAAGCAATTTTTTGAACGTGCCTTTGTGACTTAAGCAAGATATGGTAACACTTTATTTTGAAGGTGTCTACGTAAGAGTCACACAAGCCTGTCAGAAACATGACATGACAAGTATCACGAGCATTAATTGTGTCATTAATGTTCATTACACACCCCATGACATGTTTATGACACGCTCATGTCACTCTTACGCAGACACCTTAGAGTAAAATGCTACCAATATTAGTGTCAACAATAAAAGACTGATAAACTAAACTGATAACTAAACAATCTCCCTCTAGCTCTTCTTTGCTGGTTTCTTATCTGATGCCTATGAATGTGGCAAATTGTCAAAGAAGTGATGATCTTAAAGGGGTAAAATCACATGATCTGATTAACTGAGGATGTAGGCGATTTTAGCATAGGTGGCTATGAGGAGATGGTTTGGGCAAAAAAAAAAAAAAAAACTATTTTGACGGAAAAATGACTTAGGCGATTATTTTAACACTGTGACGATGTGTAAAGACCACTAATAACAGCTGGCCAAAACTATAAGCAAATATACAGCATCACATTTTGATCGTAAAATCAAAACTGTTTATTCCGTTTGTTACTTTGAATGACAATTTGCCTTTATTTTGAAGACAGATTTAGCGCATCCGGGAACAAACGGGGTAACCTTTGCGTACTTTACGCAGCGGACTAAAGTTGCATTTCGAGTTCCCACTGGTGCTAATGCCACCTACAATATATTGTCCTCGCGTATATGACCTGGTTGCTATTTATGACAACGCACAAGTAGCTAGGTATAAGTTATCAAAGTAACAACATCATACAATTAAGCTGTCAAGAGTTACAAGTTCGGAAATGTTAAAACGATAAATACGTCCGAATGTGTTGTAAAATGGCTATAATATTCGGCCTTTGAACGTCACATTAGCAGACAGTGACCAAATGGAAAGAGAGGTGAAATGTGTAAATAAACCATAACGTTATTAATTTATCACACAGCAACTGCCTAGCATACAATCACTCAGTGTTCACTTTATATCCAAGTTCACCTGGGTTAGCTCTGCACACATTGCAGCTGGTTATAATTATTCTGTTTAACGTGATGTTACCTGAAGTGGTTCGAAAATGAATCTCTGCTCTGTCCCGGTTGTTGAGGGTCCGAGGGGTGTAACGTAAGCGTACGCAGGTCTGCCATCCGGTTGGGAGAGTTTCAGTTTTACGGTCTTGCCGAGTTGGGGTAAATGGCTCATGGTCCGTGTGGTCGCGCTGTTCTCGGAACATACCGCGACAGAGACCTCCGAGGCCCAGGGAGCCTCTCTTCTCATCCCGTAATGGCTGCTGCCACTCTTTGTCATTTCTACCGTATGTAGAATAAATATCGGGCCGTGTCCATCCCTGTTTAAATATGTTATCTTAATTAATCCTGCAGACAAACAGGTCACAGGGAGCCACAGTTGATACTGTACGAGAGGATATTGTACGCGCGAAACTCGGATTCCCCGGGACAGTTTTAAACCTGATTTGCATGTTACCTACCATTGGTCAGAACTGTGAACGCAGCAACGTGTACGTCTGACGTAACTGTCACCGACCAATAGCTGCAGAGCTACGAGTGGCTTGCTTTTCTTAAAGGGACAGTTCGCCCACAAATCAAAATGCACATTTCTGGTTGTGAGCAGTTTTG
The DNA here is from genome assembly GCF_030273125.1 of Centropristis striata. Lineage (NCBI taxonomy): Eukaryota > Metazoa > Chordata > Actinopteri > Perciformes > Serranidae > Centropristis > Centropristis striata. The sequence continues at coordinate 4,767,423 of NC_081530.1, forward strand.
ATGTATGAACAATATTATTTCCATCTCCCCAGATGTGTTACAAAATTGTAATGTTAGGTGTTTTAATGCCAATTACATTAAATATTATAACTGTGGCCTAGAGGTTAGGAATCGGGCTTGTAACTGGAGAGTCGCTGGTTCGAATCCCGGTACTGACAGGTCTAGGACTGAAGTGCCCTTGAGCAAGGCACCTAACCCCCCCTCCACAGCTCCCCGGGCGCAGTAATGTGCTGCCCACTGCTCGCTCCTTGCATGGTGTGTTCACTTGTGTGTAAAAAAGCATGGGTTAAATGCAGAGGTTGAATTTCCCCATTGTGGGATTAATAAAGTACTCTTCTCTTCTTCTTCTTATGTACAATTAAAAAGTAAAATAACCCAGCTAATTATGGACATTTAATATGGTATAGGATTCTGATCAGCAACCACATAGCATATCAGCATTTAATGTACTGTACTATCAAAAGTCACCCAGCTCCAGACATTTTGCATCTGGTTAATTCTTCTTGAACATAACCTGAAATGATCGGAACATAGAATTTACACAAATTTTTAATTTATGAAACTGCTCACTACAAGGTCTGTGTATTATTCTTAGTAATTTGATCACTATTTCAGAAGAGACATTGCTATGGAGTTGTTTTTTGCCTTATTCTACTTAAGAAAAGGCAGACATCTCTACAGCTGATATCTCAAACACCGAAACAATATAGATTAATAAATAGCACAACAGTTAAAGATATGTTGTTTTTTTTCATTTTGTGGTGAACTGTCATTTAATAGTCTATTTAGGAACACTTCTACTTAATGTGCTGGATTCGGATATGATTGAAAAAACATCTTGTACTGCATTGAATTTACATGTCTTGGAATAAGGATAAAACAGCAGAGCACATTATCACTGCAACTATCATGTAAACTTTATATTCTTTAAACACATGTTGGTGTGGAACAAGTAGCTGAAACACTGTAAAATTCACATGTACCACTTTACATCAATTTCAGAGATTGTGTACTGTACAATAACTGGGCTAATTACACATTTAAACATATGTAAAAAAAAAAAAAGAATAATTATAGTTAAAAGCAAACAATATTACACCTCTGTGTCTAACGGATCCAGCGTTCTTATACATTTCTTGTTTCTCAAAATGTTATTTTGAAATCTTATTTTATGAAAAACATAACCTATTTAGAAAGAAAATATTTTAACAACATTTCTCTATGTTTTATACAAAAATCTCTAGGTTTGCTGCCTTTTGCCAGGCATAAAGAGGAAAAAGCAAACACACGCATCACTGAACTATAGTGAGATCCCCACTGATACTGAGCATCCCACAGAATAAGTGACAATACTTCACTGGTGTGCCAGATAACCACAATTTAGCATTAACGACACTAAACAAACAGAAATAGTTTCAGTCATCATCAAACTTGATCTTCTTCCCCTGGAATGCCAGGATTTGTCCTTGCTGTTCCTTCCTTTTCTTGCTGGCCTCCCAGGATGGATGCAGTGACGGCTGTGGTGCCTGATGGGAGAAGACACCTCCACCCCTGCGATCGTTTTGCCTCGTAGCACCACCTCTGCCTCGGCCCCGGCCCCGGCCCACAGAAGCAAAGCCCTTTTCTGATGACTCAGGATGTCGGCCCTCTGGGAAGGGCCTGCTGTACTTGGGCCCTGAACTTCTCTCTGCTCCTTTCTCCTGCTTTTGGAACTTGGATTGTTTACCGAAATCTCGATTTATACCACCGCCACCTCTTGGTTTCCCTTGGCCCCTGAATGCACCCCCACCTCTCCCTCTGGCCCCGCCAGGCTTCGACGAAGACAGGAAAGAACAAAAAACAGTCTGAAGCCGGCCAGTTTTAGACTTCAGCCTGGACTCAAGCTCATCCAGTTCATCCTGGACTTGGTGTGAAGTTTCACGCTTCTTATTGAGTTTCTCCCCCTCTTCACTTTTCTGCTTCTTCTTCTTGAATTTGCTCACTTTTCCAAGAAAGAAGCCGTTATCGCTGTCACTCTCCTCGGACTGGGAGGACTGCTTGTGGAAACGTTCCTCTGTGCTGTCATCAAAGTACTCTTTCTCTTCCTCATCTGATGAATCTAAATCACTCTCTTCTTCTTCTTCCTCCTCCTTCTCCTCCTCCTCATCATCCTCCGTCTCCTCCTCAGATGCAGACTTTAGAGCAGGTTCCTTTTCTGCCTCTTTACTTTGTATATTTTTCACAACCTCTTTTACTGGACTACTTTTTATTACAGCTGGTCTTACATTCTTAGACTCTGGCATTTCTTTCTTTTGACTATCAGTAGTATCAGATAAAGGAGTTGCTTTCACTGTTTCCTTTTCAGGTTCAGCAACAGTTGCATCTTTAGCGTCTTCTTTCTCATCGTCTATGATTTCCTTTTGCTCCACTGTAATGTCCTTCTCTTCTTTCTCACTCTTTTTCTGTCCCTTTATGTCTGGTAACTGTGGAGGCACTTGTCCAGCTTTATTTTGCACCTTTTCCTTCCCTGCCTGCCTTCCACCCTTCATCCGCTCATCTTTGAAGGCTTTCACAGCCGCTTTGATGGCCTCAATCTTCTTGTGGAACTGAGGGTGGGTGCCGATGCGTGCTATGGCTCGGTCGGAAATAGTAGACTTGGGGTTTTTGCACGCCTGCTCAAAGTTGAGATTTTTCTGCAAGGCTGTCTTGGTCACCTGGGAACAGAAAAACAGTTAATCCAATTATACTCAAAAGGTTTCACCATTTTGAAAAAGGGTCACAATTATATTGAAGGGATAATTTAGTCAGTGAGCAGATCATTATATTAAAAAAAAACCCTGATAGGCTGATATTTGAAGTTTGACACAATGCAGATGGGTCTTCCTTCAATCACCCTGAGTGGTCCAAAGCTCCTGTGCTAGCGGTGTAAACAAGCAACCCTCAAGTCCCCAAACAGTCCTGGCAGCAAGACTAATGGTGGAGAATACGTTTGGGCCGATGGTTGACTGAATTGACATCAATAGTGGTTTGAATCTAGTGGCAATGCCTATCTGTAGTTGTCAACGCTTTGGCTATTTTCTTGCCAGAAAAACACTCCGATGGTGATTTTTTTAGGTGTATATTTACCCCATTTTTACTGAGGCTGTTCTCAAACCAGTTCCTCAAACCGTCTCTTGGCCAGGAAAAGCGGCACCAAGTCTTTGCTGGTCTCGAACTAGAAACTGCTTACGTCAGGGGACAGGGGCGGGATTATCTGACCAACAAGACCATGTATCATTCATTTTATTATATTTGTTTGAAAGTCTATCGTTAGCTTACAACAAAGTCTAACATTAACATCTTATGTTCAGTGTTAATAAGAACATAATCGACTTCCATAGCTATCAAGATGAGCAGAACAAATGTGTTTTATCAGTCATTTTTGAATGCCATTGTAGGCTGGCAAAGCCAGGAGTGCTAGTGTTTCTGGGAAAGCAGAGAGGTATACAGAGACAAATGGAGTTTTGCACACTATGACCTAATCCTCATCGAGAACCACCATGTCCCGCAGAAAAGCACAAGAACGTGACAGAATCAAAACAGTCTGAATGTATCCCATCAATGGGCAGTCCCTGGGTTTTGGCATGACTGCTTGCGGTCATTTAAAAGGTAAACAGTCATTAATATACGTTCCTGAAAACATTTGAGGCAAGTTATAGGCAATGCAGTCACAGAATCTTGATTCATAACTAACGTGCACTGCAGAGGTCTTCAGCTTGATCTAAGTTTTAAACCTGTGTGTTGCGCTGGGTGAACCTCATTTTCAAGAAGCTGAAGCCGAGTTGTTTTTATGCAAATTCATTAGGGGTGTGCCATATCGTATCGTTCACGATAATATCGGTATATTTTTTTTATGGTTAAAAAAAATGCATATCATGATATTGGCAACATTCCTACTTCTTGATGTAGTGGTAAAAGTTGTTTTAATCAAAGAAAGCTACTTACTCCCTGTAGCTTTCAAAATAAGAGCACAGTGTGTTGACAGAATCCACCACAGAACTTACAAGAAGACTGTCAAAATAAGATGCCTTCAATAAAACCTTTAAGAACCTTTATTCTCCTTTACAAAATGTCATTAAAATATGCCCCCGGAACCCCTAAATGGTTATTTTTATTATTTGCTCATACTCTAGAGTCAAGAGTATTGTAATTTTTTTTTATTTGGCAACTGTTGAGATTTGCACTTCACACTACATTTCAGATTTGTATATATTATATTCATATTTTCTATATCTTTTTAAGTATTTGGTAATATCGTCAAGAATATCGTTATCGCGAAAATAGCCTGAAATATCGTGATATTCTTTTGGGGCCATATCGCCCAGCCCTAAAATTCATACAGCAAGTTGTCGGTCAACTCACCACGTCATAACCATCATGCAAAAATATGTCTGAATGAACGTGGTTCTCCAGAGTCTATGAACAGTATTTCATCCATTGCAACGGTCTGCTATACATAGCAGTGGCGGTTCTACACAGGGGCCTAGAGGGGCCACAGCCCTTGGCCCCTGCTGTGGCCCCTGTGATTAAACACTGGCCCCCACAGTAAAACTGGTCTAGAACCGCCACTGATACATAGCAATGGTCTGCTCTTTAGAAATAACTGTAGAATGCCACGAATGACCAATCAGAAATGAGTATTCAATTACGCCATGTAAGAATTGGGAATAGTGCATTAGATAAATAATGGATGAATAGAAGGTATAGGAGAGAAAGCTACCAGGTCCGGTGAGAGGGTCTTCATGGCGTGGATCTCCTCCAGCAGTCTGGCAGCTCTCCTCTGATTCCTCTCAATCTCCATCTCTTTACCCTTCTTCTTCTTCAGGGCACCAATCTGTCGCGTCAGCTTCCTGATGGTCAAAGCCCTCACCCTCTTCACCTCCTTCCTCATCCTCACCACCTCGTTGTTTAGGTTCAGTTCTTCATCCTGCTTCTTCTCTTTGGGTTTAACAGGCACTGGAATGTTTTTCTCAACTTTATCTGAAGCCTGTGGCACAGCTTCTTCTTCTTTTTCATCTCCAACCTCATCTTCATCATCATCTCCAGCTTCCTCTTCTTCCTCATCTCCAGTGTCATCTTCCACTTCTTCTACCTCATTTTTCTGGATGTCTTCTTCCTCCTTCTCGTTTTCCTCGGCAGATGGCTCTATTTTCTGTACCTCGTCCATGGTAAATACTATCTGTTGAAACAAAAATCCATCTTAGATCAATAACCGACTGTAACTCACTTGTTCTCACAACCACAACATTATTTAACATGATCGTGAAAAAGCATTACATAAAATAAAAAACATGATATATAGATCTAAGGCACGCAGAAATGTGCTGCCCACTGCTCCTGAGAATGGTGCGTTTACTGTTGAGTAAAAAAAGGACGGGTTAAATACAGAGTTTTAATTTCCCATATTACTCAGGAGTCTTATCAGAGTCTTAACCAGACTAAGTTCATTTTAAAGTTTTAATATTTTTGATTTATCAGTTTTCATCACTTCAGACATGGGATGCTCACACCAAATATTGATTTGATTTAGATTTTTCTTCTGTTCACTCACTTTGCATTTCGTTAATTGATCAAAGTAAACTGTGGACATTTCTATTTTTTTAAGCATTCTTATTTTATAGCATTTTCAAGACCTACCTAAATCTTTTTTCACAGTACTGTATATATTAAAATGACTCGATATATAAATAAATATGCCCTTGAATTTTGCCGAAAATATTAAGTAAAGTAAAACGCCGACATACATGTGAGATAAATTGATATGTGTGTAATACCAGTATTTATTTGTTTTCGAATCAAATAGGAAAGTAAATACATTTAAGAATGAGTACAAAAGTAAATAAATAAAGATGCAATTAACAGAAATATCAACGTAGGTCACATTTTAACAACTACCTAATGCCTACATTCATTTTTATACTTATTTTTGGCATATTTAATGGCATATGGATTTTTATTTTTATTTTTTTTATTAATTTAGACAAAAACACAACACAAATCACCAATGAACAAACAGAGAAAAACAAGAACAAAACAAAAAACACAACAACAACAAAATCACAAAACCAACCCAAATAAATAAATAAAACCAATATGGATTTTTTTATCGAGTCATTTATTTATTAGTTTAGCAGCTCCCATAACGTTACCTACTGCGTCAAAACTCACAAAATCCATTCGTATTCGTACACCACGGAATTCCTTATCAATATCGTATACGATTTTATGCTGTAATGTAGAAGCTGAATAAACTTGAGACATATATTTCTCTTTTGAAGAAGCAAAAATGTGGTTAAATGGCTGAAACAGACTGCCAAACAAACGTGGTTGAGCCAGCATGGATAACTTTTACCACGCAACTTCGTGTGTATATAAGCTTATTTTACACAGCAGTGGCGCTAAAATGAGCCACTGCGACGTATTAACTAAAACACAATAACAGTAATCGGTTATTATCACACTTACCGTTCAGAAGTGAATATAAAACAGTTAAAACTGAGAGAAAAGTCTCGACTTGTCGGGAGCAGCCATGTTTCCTACGTCTCCGGTGACGACATGACGTCGGACGTCAGCAAAGGGGGGACGCAGCGTGTCGTGAAAAGGGGAGGGCCTTCAGCGGACTGTTTTTATTTATTTCTTTGTTTCATGTGCATAAAACAACAACAATGGTGGATAATTGAAGAAGTGTGAATATTAGGATGAGCGAATGACATTTCCAGTTACAGTTACCGGACCGATATCACAAGTGAATCAACAGGGGGAGGATGAAGCGGCGCAATGCGGACTGCAGCAAACTCCGACGGCCGATAAAACGGAACCGAATCACCGAGGGTATATATAGCAGGTACTAAAAAGGGGCTGGAGGGACGTTATTGTATAACAATGGCGCCTGTGTGCATATGTCAAGACAGGGCTGCGTGGCTATGCTACATTCATATTTTAGCACGCTGTGATCATAGCTATATAACCAGCTCAATGCACATGCACGCATATTGTCAAAATTATAGGCCTAACGTTACTTGTGTGGCATTTCGTACATGATTTTTTTTTTTTTTTATCTCAGGCTTGGTAGTTACGCTATATTTAAATTATTGCTAAATTCAAATGAAAGGTTTCCTTGATGGTCTGTGTGCTTTACGTGTGAATTGAAACACGCTCCGCTTAATGGAAATGGAAAAATGTTTGGCAAAAAAAGCGTGAACTTGTGAGAATAATCATGACAGCAGCAATGTCAGAGGCGCTCGTTTTGAAGTCTGGGGTGATGCCGACGGCGGGGCTCTCACCTGTGCTTTGTCTGGCAGAGGTCTTAATGGAAATAAAGCCAAGGAAGCAATAACCACCAAATGAATCATGTCCAACTGGAAGTGCATGTATTATTTAAATGGATTAATATGTAAATAGCATGCCTTTTCCTGTAGATTGATTGATTGAAGCAAGAAAGCAACCAGCTGTGTTTTAAACATGTCCAGACATGTTAATGTATGCACACTGGGGTCATTCTCGTGAAAAAACCTGGTTTCAAAAATTTCCAACATGAACATTTTAAATAGGCATAAATAAGGCAATTTTCTTTTTAAACACAAAAAACAAGGTTTTAGGTAATCGGGATTATTGATCTCAAAGCATTTATTGACACTATATCACATTTTTCTTCACATTTCCCCAAACAAGTCCTTGAAAAATCTCATTTCCACAACCATCCAAAACTCCAAAAACCTTAGAAAAACAAATATTTTTTTGTGTTTTTGCAAATGAATTATTAACTCTAAAAAATATATTTTTTACAAATATGTATTTATTTAATTTTACTGATTTCTCTCATTACCGCAACACCACCTACAATCTACAAACATTTTTTTGCCATATTTCATGATAACTCAACATATTTTAAACGTTTTCTGCAAAACTGAAATAAGAAAACTTACATTTGCTTCACATTAATTAAAACAACAATGTTAATGGTTAATTTATTGATTACCCTCTAAATTAGCACCTGTTTCGGTAATGATATACATGTTTCCATAATGACAGTTATTGATTGGCTCTCTATCTCCACCACTCTTATCTGTTACATTTTCTTTGATTATAGAAACAATTAGAAGACATGTTGGGGATATCTAGATTTGTATTCATGCTCACTGTTGCACTGTTGAATTATCTGCCTTCAGATCTGGTTTAAACTTGAGATAACACTTCATTCACACTGGAAGTGCCATTCTTATAAACACTAGACTGTTGTATATACCTGATGCTCATCACAGCACCATCTAAAACCACTGTTTCTGTCTTGTTTCTTAACATTTTTCTCAATCTTTATTCCTGTATCTTCTCCCACAGTACGTTTCTGTACCTGAAGTTCCTGGTCGTGTGGGTGTTAGTTCTGCTGGCCGACTTTGTGCTGGAGTTCAGGTTTGAGTACCTGTGGCCCTTCTGGCTGTTCATTCGAAGTGTCTACGACTCCTTCAGATATCAGGGACTGGTAAGAGCTTATTTCCATACCCCCCCTTTCCTCCTGACAGTAACGTGCATTAGGGGTGTGCCATATCGTATCGCCACATAATTTACAAGAAGACTGTCAAAATAAGATGCCTTAAATAAAACATACAAGAACCTTTATTCTCATTACAAAATTTCGGATAAGCAGAAGAAAATGGATGGATGGATGGACAAAATGTCATTAAAATATGCCCCCGGAACCCCGTAATGGTTATTTTTATTATAAATATAAAATTATATTATTATTAAGAGTCAAGAGTATTTTTTTTTATTTGGCAACTGTTGAGATTTGCACTTCAAACTACATTTTAGATTTTTATTTATTGATACAGACTTAAAAAAAATCATATTTTCTATATATTTTTAAGTATTTCCTAATATCGTCCAGAATATCGTTATTGCAAAAATAGCCTGCAATATCGTGATATTCTTTTAGAGGCATATCGCCCACCCCTAACTTGCATGTTATGTTACCTAAGCTTGAGATGATCTGGAGCGCATGAAAATTGATAAACAACATATTTGAAATGCATATTATGTAGGGCTGTGTAATGGCAAGAAACTGACGATACAATACATATGATTCAGGGGTTAGCAAACTGTCATGCGTTAAATTCAGAATTGAGAGTGTATATTTAGAAATACTAATGTTTATTAGTTTGAACATGAAATATACTGTCTTTGTACAGTTTCTATCTGAATATATTGCAGGCTATTGGGAAATTATTTATTTAGATTTCCGAAAATGTCCCAACTTTTTTGAATCTGTGTTGTACTATAAAGCAATAGTTCTCTATTTAACATGCATGTTGTCCGCGACCCCCGCTCACTGAACAGAATCTCACACGCACAAGTTCAGATCACCCAAAAAAGAAACAAAATGACCAAAAAAAGGAAACAAAATGACCAAAAAAGCCACAAATTGACCACAAAATGATCAAAAAAAGACACAAAATGACCAATTAACACACAAAATGACAAAAAACACACAAAATGACCAAAAAAAAGACATTAAGTAACTAAAAAGACTAACACACATGAACACTTTAACACAGTGGAGACAGAGCTGACTTCCAAAATGATTTGGCGACCCCCAGAAATCATCTCGCGACCCCAATTGGGGTCCCGACCCCAAGTTTGAGAATAGCTGCTATAAAGTACACACTTAGTGTTCCTTCCTACTTACACAGTACTTTCTATATGCACTGCAGTCAGAACAATGGTATCCAACAAACTTAATGGCACTACTTTTTATGCAGTCGGTCAAATCATTTAGAGAATCGATACATTATGACTTAACATAATATTGCAATACTAAGGTCTATTGATTTTCTTTCAGCCCTAATATAATGGAAATAACCTATGTACTGTTTGTAGACGGTAGTGGTGGAGGGGGAACAGGCAAGACAAGCTTTTTAACAAGTGTAATGGGGTCCTGCATGTGCTAACATGCCTCTTTACATGTTTTCCACACAGAAACTACAATACTTCCACACAGCTGTTGCTTCATCTTTCCTTTTTCTCCTAGGCGTTCTCTGTTTTCTTCGTATGTGTGGCGTTTACATCAGACATCATCTGCCTCCTCTTCATCCCCGTCCAATGGCTGTTTTTCGCTGCCAGCACCTACGTTTGGGTCCAGTATGTCTGGCACACAGGTTAGTCCACAAGTTTTCTGTGGACTCTTTATATCTCTGCCAGCCAAACAGCCACTTTCACCTTAAAGACTCACAAGAAATTCAGAGCTGCCAAGTATCTTCAGTGCTAGACTCAGGAGGTCTGAGTTTTCTTTTTTCTCTCCTTCTCGTCTCTTGATTTCACACAGAAAGAGGAGTCTGTCTACCCACTGTATCGCTGTGGATCCTGTTTGTGTACATCGAAGCTGCCATACGGTTCAAAGATCTGAAGAACTTTCACGTAGACCTGTGTCGACCCTTTGCTGCTCACTGGTAAACATCATAGGACAGTGTTTTGTTTAAATGCCCTCAAACTTACAGTACAGGCCAAAAGTTTGGACACACACCTTCTCATTCAATGTGTTTTTCTTTATTTTCATGACTATTTACATTGCAGATTCTCACTGAAGGCATCAAAACTATGAATGAACACATATGGAATTATGTACAAAAAAAGTGTGAAATAACTGAAAACATGTCTTATATTCTAGTAAGCAAAGGGTGGCTACTTTGAGGAATCTAAAATACAAGACATGTTTTCAGTTATTTCACACTTTTTTGTACATAATTCCATATGTGTTCATTAATAGTTTTGATGAATTTACAATGTAAATAGTCATGAAAATAAAGGAAACGCATTGAATGAGAAGGTGTGTCCAAACTTTTGGCCTGTACTGTATCTTGTCATGACTACGATAAAAAGAAAAGAGAATCCATGATAAAATAGCAGCTGCTGCAATATTTATTGTCTAAAAAATATAAAGATACCTTTATATAAAAGTCGACTTTCATGTCTCCACCTCCCAGTATCGGCTACCCGGTGGTGACTCTGGGCTTCGGCTTTAAGAGCTACGTCAGCTACAAGATGCGACTGAGGAAACAGAAGGAGGTGCAGAAGGAGAATGAGTTCTACATGCAGCTTCTCCTGCAGGCTTTACCGCCAGAGCAACAGATGCTGCAGAGGCAGGAGAGGGAGGCAGAGGAGGGTGAGACACACACACACGAAACACAAAAGTTCTTACAGTAAAGCCTGTGGAAATGCTCCATTCAAACTGTGCTGTCAGTAGAACACTGATGGACAGGGAACAAGAAAGACAGGTTCGCTATCTACTATCACAGCGGTTCCCAAACTTTTTTAGCCGCGCACCCCATTCTATGTCCCAACCGGGTTGACGCACCCCCAATCCCCCACACCTTCAAGAAAACCCAAAATGCAATAAGCTTTTTTATAGCCATATTGAAGGCGGCATGTTTAATCATGCTCAAATGACCAGAACACACATATAATAAAATAATCACCATAACAACAATGCACGCTCGCATTTGAATTAATCTGAAACACAGTTTCAATATAATGCAACAAAGTTATGCGCAAACTTCCACTTTTAATATCAAAGAGGATGATGACAGGCTCAGGATCAGAGGCAGGAAGCACATAAGTTGGGAAAATGTTATAATATTTTTAGCCGTGTTGAACAAAAATTGCAGCAAGTTTATCCTTCATCATAACACGGGTTGGAAAAATGGAAGAAGATAACTTCTATACTTCATTTTAAGATGAAGTGCATTATGAATAGTCTGCATTTATTAATTAATTAATATTACAGTTTTTGATTTTACATTTTACAAAGGAAATGTTTACTTATGCGTCTTTATTGTTTGGGGGGAAAAAAATGTAATTGTGTAATTATCAGACCGCCATTACATTTTTCATCTCGTGCACCCCCTAGCAGCAGCCCGTGCACCCCCAGGGGTCCACGCACCACACTTTGGGAATCCCTGTACTATCACATAATCCTGTGGTTGGTCTGCTTTGCTTTCAAACACACATGGAACGATCCCTAGATTAGCCTGTTCAGGAGGTCTCAGACTGGATGTTTTGTCCGCACTAACCAAAACAACCTCGATAAAATGTTAAGAGTTCATTTGATTCTACCAGATGGATTAGGTGGGAAAGCACCCCAACGGTTTTGAATGTGTGTTTGGTGGTTAATATGCAGAGGTGGGCAGAGTAGCCAAAAAATGTAGTCAAGTAAAAGTACTGTTACTTAAGATTATAATTACTCAAGTAAGAGTAAAAAAGTATGCAGTGAAAAGACTACTCAAGTACTCAAGAGTACAAGTACTGCGTTTTCTCCGGATTTATTTTTGAAAGCAACACAAACGGTATAAAATAGTAGCAAACAACATATAAAACAGCAATCTTCAAACTAAAGATACAATATATTGCCATAAGTTGCAACGGGTGGACCGACATCATATTAAACCCTATGGATTAAGAATGGGATGTCACTTTAGTTCATATGTGAGTCAAGGTAGGTGACGGGCCGTTAAAAAGTGCGAGTTCACTGTTGCTATGGCTACGACCAACATGACAACACTTGTCATCTGACCCAAGTAGCTGCATTTGATTGGCAAGATCATTTTCTAATGTTTTTTACTGGTTGAAAGCTGAAGACGTAGAAATAGATCTCGCATGTAATAAAAAAAAAAAGATGAAAAAAAAAAAAAAAGTAACTACCATCACATAGCCAAATAGAACGGCGTAAAAGTACCGTTCCTTCTTCAAATATATACTCAAGTAAAAGTAAAAGTATGGTCCAAAAAAACTACTCCTAAAATTACAATTTATCCAAAAAGTTACTCAAGTATTTGTAACGGAGTAAATGTAGCGCGTCACTACCCACCTCTGGTAATATGTAACTTTGCATTGAAATGTCTCAAAACAATTGGCATATGTTATGTATTTTGTTGAGTTGTGTGCTTACATCATCCCAGAGAAATCTAATTTTAATCAAACACACACTCAATGGTGTCATACACTCTTTTGTCATGCGTCAGCATTGTCTCCCAAAAGTTCTTCTTACTTGCTATCCAGTTTCAAGCCACGTTTTTAAGAGACACACTATAGAACTTGGTGGTTTTCAACTTAAGTCAACAGTGTAGCAGCAGCATTACACACAGAGACAATAACAACACAATTAAATAAAAAGAACAACCTAGGCATACTTCAAGCAATAAAATATAAAGATACAGTAAAATACAATAAAATGTAATGTATAAATACAAATAAAGTGTCTAAAGAAGGAGTATGTATTAAGGAGTAGAATTCCAGTGCAGAATAAATATGAATATGCAGTATAAAAATGTTGGTGCTATGAAACAAATAAGGTGCAATGAACAGTGTGCATAAAAAAAAAACACATAAAGTGCATAACGACGGTATGTAATGAACCAGACTATTTGTTATTGTACAGTGTGATGGCATGTGGCAGGAAAGATTTTTTGTAATCAAGGACACACTCTGTTTCAATGGTGTCATACACTCTTTTCTCATGCGTCAGCATTGTCTCCCAAAAGTTCTTCTTACTTGCTATCCAGTTTCAAGCCACGTTTGTAAGAGACACACTATAGAACATGGTGGTTTTCAACTTAAGTCATCAGACGTCTGGATCTTAAAATTCTTTTCCACTCAAAAATGTGTTTTTCTTAAGCTTTTGTGCCCCTAATGGTTCGGGTTAGTCTTTCTGACTTTGATTATACTGACTTGAATCTGTGCAAAATTTGTCACTAAAGAGATGTTTTTTAATTGTGTCCACTATGTTTAATGTGTCCTCCAACGCTGTCTACATTTGCTCTCCTGCAGCTGCTTTAGCTAAAGGGATCTCCGAGGTAGAACCCACAGTCATATCCCAAAACGGAGCACCTGCTGGAAAGAAAAGCACCTCAGTGCCACTACCAGAACTGGAGTACCGGGAAAAAGGGAAGGACAGTACTGCAAAAGAGCGCGAGGGCAAAAAACAGAACACAATTGGAATCAATAACAACAGTATTATACACGCACTGGACTCCAAACTACAGGAGACAGAGTACATAGAGAACTACGTCGGGGCAAAGAGACTGAATAACGACCTGGCAGGAGAGAACACACACGCCGATACCAACACACACTCTGCTTCTAAAGAGGAAATGGGGGGAACGGGGAAGAACTACAAAAACGCCAGCGGAGGTGGAGGTAACATTTCCAACTCGTCTCCACGGAATCACAGTTCTTCAAACGGCAGCGTGCCGGCAGGTTCCTCGACCAATAAGAATGAGAAGAAGCAGAAGGGGGCGGGGAAAGGCCAGAAGGATCCAGTGGAGAACTGCATCCCCAACAACCAGCTGGGCAAACCGGACGCTCTCGTACGGTAAGACACACACAGTTTCACTTTATAATAATAATAATAATAATAATCAGTGGCGGTTCTAGACCAATTTTACTGTGGGGGCCAATGAGGGGCCAGTGTTTAATCAGAGGGGCACATTAGCACATGAAAGAATGGCAAAGATGATATTTAAGCATTCAAAATCTTTGAATGTCTTGAAAAAGACACAAATGTCCAAAAAAGACACAAAAGGACTTACAAAGACATGTAAAGAAAATGGACCAAATAGCCCCATAAGACTCCATAGAGTTAAACTATTATACAATGTACACATTCTGGGTTTCTTTTGTGTACAATGATATAATAGAAACATTGTTTGAACAAAAAAAAGGTTAGAATTGTTTCATTGTTCATTGTTATAAATTGATCATTTTATTATTAATTTGACACAGGGGCCACAGCAGGGGCCAAAGGCTTCTTTACAGGGGCAGTGGCCCCTGTAGGCCCCTGTGTAGAACCGCCACTGATAATAATAATAATACATTTTATTTGTAAAGCACTTTTCATACAGAAATCTCAAAGTGCTACAGAACAGAAACAAGAAAGAGAAAAACTCATTAAAATCAGCAGTAGATAAAAAAAAAAGACACGGGTAATAAAGTACATTATGCAGAGACAAAATAAAAACATCTAGGGACAACCTAAAAATGCCTCCCTGAACAAAAAAGTTTTAAGCCCTTTTTTACACTTGATTGAAGGATGCGAGCCGATTTTGATGATCTCGTGGCCCCCTTTTCTTTTGTGAAAGGCTGGAGCAGGATGTGAAGCGACTGAAGGCAGATCTTCAGGCCAACAGGCAGTTGGAGTCAGAGCTGCGGAGTCAGCTTTCCTCTCTGAGCAGCCAGGACCGCAGCCTACGCTCTGAACTTGGCCAGCTCCGCCAGGACAACGAGCTGCTACAGAACAAGTGGGTACATGTGAAATATACTCACAGAGTATGCTGTAGTATCCTAAACTCTCAACACAATCTTACTTTAAGTTGTTATGCAATAACTATCAGTTGTTGACAGTATGTTGAGGTTTATTTGTTTATTTATTAAGGATCCCCATTAGCTGGTACCTTAGTAACCAGCTAGTCTTCCTGGGGTCCACAGGAACAGCACAGAATATACAGAAAAACATATTCTCAATATATCAAACATTTACAGGTAAGGTCAATCACTATAAACTTAAAAAGGGTAAGAAAAGGAAAGAAAAGGTAAGAACATTTAAAAATGTACAGCTTGTATAAAATAACATTTCAGTTTCTTTTTAAATACCTGTTTACTTTCAGTGCAACAGAGGTAGTGAGGCAGATTATTCCACAGAGTAATTGCTCTATAGATAAAAGCTGTGGTGGGTAGTTAAGGACGGTGAGGTGGACAAACAGTGAAAAAAGAAAAAAAAGGTTTGAGAAAGCAGCTTTCCGAGTACCTTTGCAGAGTCATATTGGTGCAAAATCAGCTCACAATTCACATAGAAAAGGTCCATTTTCATTCTAGATTCCAATCTCCTGCTATGTTTTGAAGGGCGACTATGCTCAATGTCCAGGCCTGATTCAATGGACATTTCTGAATTATCCACGTTCTACTATAACACAAGTTGCATTGTGTCAAATGCTTTAGCTTAACTTAACTTTAGGCTAAAACTGATTTTGAATATGACTTAGTGACAAAATGCACTGCACGGGTAAGTTAACATTAAATAAGTTAGAGTTTCAGTATCGCACATTTTTCTCCATCGTAACTGCTGATGTCTCAAGTCTGCATCCACTTTTGTCCTCTTACACGTTTCGTTTTTGTTTTGTTTTTTCAAACTTCTCTTTATTGGGTTTTTTTTCTTTCGTTCACATACAAAAATAAAGAATGCACATGTTCATTTATGCTTAAAATCAACACCAAGAACAGAATGATAGTAGAAAAATAAAAGCAATAAAAAAACAACAACAAAAAAAAACCAAGGTGGAGTCAAATAAAATATTTAAAAAAAATAAGGTTTACAAATAAAACAGATTTAAATATTAATAATACAACTAGGAGGACGTCAAGTTTTCCAAAATTTACATTTGTTAATTTTTCATGGGGTTATATTTAGTATAATAATCCATAAATGGCTGCCATATTGTGTAAAAGGTATCTATCTTACCTCTCAGGGTAAATTTTATTTTTTCTAACTGCAAATGTTTCATTATATCATTCATTAAAGTTTGATAGACTGGAGGATTTTTTTGTTTCCAGTTCAGCAGAATTGTTCTTCTCACTAACAGTGTCACATTCTTTTAGTTGTTTGACAAAGAGAGCTCCAGTTTCGTTTTTTTTGTTTCTTTTCAGATTTTAAAAACGTAGCTCTGGTTCTTTATCCCGTTGTTAATGCATTTCACCACAATGCAGCTTCAAGGCTTTTTCTGTGGTTTGCTAATAGACTGATGTGTCAAGGAGGCTCCTTCATTCAAAGTCAGTGGAGAGAGATGGATTGTTTTCCCCTCTGGTGCAAGGTTATAATAGTTAACGAAAACTAACGAAATAATGAAAACTAGAATTGAAAAAACATTGAAATACTGAAATAAACTGAAATAAAAATAAAAACGGGAGTTTTTTAAAAAACGATAACTAACTGAAACTGTATTTTGTGGTTACAAAACTAACTAAAACTAACTCAAATTATAGTGAAAATGTCCTTAGTTTTCGTCTTTGACAACTTTTTTCATACATAAACCTTTTTGGTTGATATGAAATCTATTTCATCTATCTGGTTTTATGACTTAATAAACTTCTTGGGACTGAGATGGATCAGACAAAGGAAATAAAGGAAACATTTATTGTGACCTTGTTGAATCTGGCACCCAAAAAATACCCCATTACAAAAAACTAAAACTAACACTAAAACTAATAAACACTAAACTAAAACTAAGCATTTTCCAAAAAATAAAACTAATCAAAACTAGCAAACTCACTCTAAAAACTAATTAAAACTAACTGAATTTGAAAACAAAAATTGACAACGAAATTAAAACTAAAACTAATGAAAAATCCAAAACTATTATAACCTTGCTCTGGTGGGGCCGGGGCTTGAGTGCGCTCTGTCTCTAAAAAAAAAGAAAGGGGGGGTTATTAAAACACTGAAGAAGTTCCTCTGGTATGAAAAAAGCCTTGTGTTTGTCTCCATACTTTAGGCTCCACAGTGCTGTCCAGGCCAAGCAGAAGGATAAGCAGACCATCTCACAGCTGGAGAAGAGGCTAAAGGCTGAGCAGGAGGCTCGCGCCCTCGCTGAGAAACAGCTGGCTGAGGAGAGGAAGAGGAAGAAGATGGAGGAGGCCACCGCTGCCAGAGCCGTAGCATTAGCTGCTGCCACCAGGTATTCATTCCATAAGTGGATCTAGCCCAGCTCTGTACGTCAGATTTAATTTAGAATTAAAATTTAGACTAAAGCATGGAAACAATCAAATACACCAAAATTAAGAGCATGGGTATTAACAGCAGAACAAAGTTTAGAGATGGAAAAACTAACTTTTAGAAATAGGGAACAAATACATATTTGGAACAAGTTATACTGTAAAGAAAGGCTGGTAAAAACAGTGGAAATATTTAATCAAATTAAGGAGATGAACTAAATGGTATTTTTTTATTATATTATTACCTTTTTTTTGTTTTTTTTGTTTTGTGTCATTAGTTTGTTGTTTATTTCTTTTCTTAGAGATCCTCATTTGGGGAATACCAGTTTGCCTTGTATATATGTTTGTCTGTTTACCCTATGTTTTTGTTATTTACTTTGTGAATATATACCTTGAAAAAAAGGGGGGAGAAAAAAAAAATGCAAGGTACAATATTGTAAAGAAAACGAAATGACTCATTATGTTTGTGAAAGTAAGAAGCCTTGCAATAAAGTATTTAAAAAAAAAAGATTTAATTTAGAATTTTAAACGAATACAGGAAGTGAAAGATCGGTCGACTCTTGTTCATGTTTGCCTTTTTCACAATTAAAAGTGCTGTTTTTCTCTTCTGGCCCACAGAGTGGAGTCGACAGACTCTCTGCGTGGTCGTATCAGAGAGCTGGAGACGGAGTGTAAGAAGCTCAGCATGGACATGAAACTTAAGGAGGAGCAGATTAGGGATCTGGAGGGCAAGTGCCAGGTGAGAAGGAACAGCACGACTCATTTTCTGATAAGATAATGCTTTGGGTTAATGACTGTGTGCTTCCTCGATCATTAAAGAGATTGTGAAATATATTCTGTGAATGTAATCAGGAATAAGCTCTCATTAACGAGCTACGGCTGTACTTGAAGTTCTAACAACAAATGTGATCATTTTACAAAAATTCTAAGCCATTTTAATTTAGATAATTGATGTAATTAAATAAATAGACCCCCGTGCCTTCTGATTGCATCATTCATTCAGCACAGCTTTGATTTGGAAATAAAACGGATTAGTTGCTTTTCATAATTTTTTAAATAGCGCAAAATATACACAAGAGAAAAAAAAATGTTTTTGCAGCATAAATTCTTCATATTTCTCTTTACTTTCTGGCCACGTTCAGGAGCTGCGGAAGTATAAAGAGAATGAGAAGGACACAGAGGTGTTGATGTCAGCGCTGTCAGCCATGCAGGAGAAGACCCAGCACCTGGAGAACAGCCTGAGTGCTGAGACCAGGATCAAGCTGGACCTCTTCTCTGCACTGGGGGATGCCAAGAGGCAGCTGGAGATAGCACAAGGTAAGGATGCAGTCATGTTACTATCTTGCATATCGTTGGGCCTCATTCTCCAATATCTTCCTTATTTAGTTATTTCCTATTATTTACCTTTAACAGTCCACCCCCATTTTCTATGGAGAATTGGGGGTAGGGGGCAGGGGATATTAAGGGGGGCATAGCAGCTCAGCAGGAGATGCAACATGCAACATGAGATGTACATCATCTGAAAATTTGGAGGATTAAGATTGAGATGCAGCTTAGCACTGGGTGTCAAGTTGTTCTTGTTAGAAATCTGTAGCGGGTTAGAACATTAGGGGCGGCTGTTGCTCAGTTGGTAGAGTGGGTTGCCCCCCAACCGAAGGGTTGGTGGTTCAATCCCTGACCGTGGCAGCCTATATGTCGAAGTATCCTTGAGCAAGATACCGAACCCCAAATTGCTCCCGATGCTGCGTTCTTCGGTGTGAGAATGAATTCCCAATGGTGGCAGATGGCACCATTTAGGGTAACCATTCACCATTTAGGGTCACCATTTAGGGTAGCCTCTGCCACCAGTATGAATGTGTGTGTGAAAGGGTGAATGAGTCAGTCTGTAGTGTAAAGCGCTTTGAGTGGTCGCAAAGTGACTAGAAAAGCGCTATATAAGTGCAGGTCCATTTACCATTTACATTATATTAATGAATGCATTATCTTTAACCGCTTATCCAAACTCGGGTCAGTGGGGATCTGGAGCCGATCCCAGCTGGTACGAGACGGGGTACACCCTGGACAGGTCTCCAGACTATCACAGACACATAGAGACACACTACCATTCACGCTCTCATTCACTCCTACAGGCCATTTAGTGTCAAACTATGATAATATCACGCTCTCTCTCTCTCTCTCTCCCTCTCTCTCTCTCTCTCTCTCTCTCTCTCTCTCTCTCTCTCTCAATTCAATTCAATTCAATTGGCTTTATTGGCATGACGTAACAATGTATATATTGCCAAAGCAAGCATCAGAAAAAAAGATAACAAGATAAGGAAAGCAATATTTACAATAAATTATTATAATTCTGTTATTCATTTTAAATTAAATGAAAAGAAAAACTAATAACAATAAAAGAAAGCAATATTTACAATCATTGAATTACAATCAACATATAATTTATACAATCTCTCTCTCTCTCTCTCTCTCTCTCTCTCTCTCTCTCTTTGGGCCTATAACTAGTGTGATCTATCACTGATTATTGAATTTGAAGTGTTTTCTTTAATTAATTTAAAAGGCGAAAAGGTGAAATAATGAAGTAAACCATTAAAAAAAAAAAAAAATCATAATAATAGTATTGTAATTTAAATCCTTTAATATTATACAACTGTATAATTGAACACAATGCAAAAACCTATTCTTTTGCACAAAATGATTTTAAATGTGCATGTGCGGGATTCATGTTCTTACTTCAGAACAAATGCAAAAAAAAAAAAGAATGTCAGAGTGAATGTCAGAAACTTCAGTGTAAGTGGGGTTTTAAAAAGATATTTCTTAAAACGGTGGGTAAATGACAATGTTTTGTAATTATTATCATTTTACATGCTCCAGTATCTGTCAAAGATCTTGAATGGAACACTTGTCAAAACTAACTTGTTTGCAAGGGATAAATTATCTTAAAGACAGAATGTGTCTTAGCGTATGAATGTTTGGAAACACAAAGCAGAGGAAGACTGGTCACTGATTGGCGTGACACGCTAATGATACGTGGCTGTCAACTGCTCAAATACACTCAAGTTGAAATCCTCCTTCTTTTTTTGATGATGACGAGGCAGCAGAAAGAGACAGTTTGCTGTTTACGTGGCAACATGTGGTTATTGTGTTATCAAAGATTGAAATCTGACCCCATCCATCTGTACCCTAATGTCCAAATAGAATTATTTCTGTGTTTGGAAATAGAATTAATAACCCATATATCACCATAACGCATACTAACCCATACAATAGAGCCATGGGATCAAGTGATTACTATCCAATGCTTCTACTCAACATATTTCAAAGTTTACAGCTGAGATCACATATGTCCACTGGTTTGTTTGCTTAGTTTTTTTAAAATCAGAACAGTGAAATATGAAATGACAATTATAGAAACATGATATGATTTCTCCAGGTACTTTAAAAATGAATGACCCTTTATCATGGTTTTAAATTGTATATTATTTTGTTACATTAAAACAATCCTTCTCCTGTGTCCAACAGATACATTTAAATCAGGAATTCAAATGCTTAATATGAATATTACAGTATGATTTAAAACTTTTATATTACTTTTTTAATAATGTGTCTTCTCATATCCGTCATTGATGCTCATAAATTTCTTACACAACCCACTGCACATTCAGAACACACATAAATAAAATCTCAACCGTGAAAGGCAGCTATGTTAATATATATTAAACCCTGTTGACAATGGAAAAATTAGCTCATTATACAGTATATTGCTTTTGTTGCCATATTATTAATAAATACTACTAGTATTGCTAATGGCGGCTGATAACATTGTGGCTTTAGATGTAAAAAAAAAAAAAAGTTTTTTTTGCATACAGTTATTTTTATTTCAGGTTTCTCCTGATAAAAAAAGTGCTGCTTCCAATCCACATTTAGCTAATTATTACCATTACCTGTGAATTTATACAAAAAACATTTTTTTTTGCCTGCTACATGCTATTTTTTTTTGCAGCAGGTGCCCGAACCATGCTCTCTTTGGCAATACAATCAATACCATAGGACGATATAATATAATATATACAGTAGTACCAGCTGGTATAGGCTAATATTTCTCTGTATTACCTTTGAATCAATATCAGTCACGGGTACAGGCCCAATTTTTTTGTTGTTGAGAAATCAGAAATATAAATGATTGTTCAGTACTTTATTCTAAATGTGCTAATAATATCAAGCCTCATCAGCTGCCAAGAGCATATTGCAAATTAGTAATCAGGACTACTTTATGGCAATCATGCATAATTACAAGTTTGTTGTATTGTAACTGATCTTAGATCTCTCAGGTATTCAGTTTGCAAGGCCACATTCAGAACAAATAAAACCCATTTTTATTCACTGGCTTTTAACTCAACATGAGCCTTTGTTCTGTTTTATTTGTTTTTATTTTGTTCTTTGTGGTTTTTTAAAATGAATATTAATTTTAAAATTAAGACTAATTTTAAAATTGAAATTAATTTCAAAACCCACTTTTATTTATTGGTTTTTATCCAGCATGAGACTCGCTTTGTTTTAGTTGTTTTTGCTTGTTTTGTACCCTGAAAAGTGCAATATATAAAATGTATTATTATTATTATTATTTATTATTATTATTATTATTATTATAAAAAAAAATGTTTATTACAGTAGGCTAATCAGAACTATGTCTTGTTCTTCCAGTGGTCATATCATGTTTGCATCTTGCTAATGGGCATGTATTAGTATTATGCATAGGATTTTTTTATTCAGTCAAATGTAACATTTGCTGAGTTTGTTGATTTTTAAAAAAAACTTTATTGAAGGTTTGGACAAATAAACTCAACTTCGTATGAAAGCCACGGGTATAAGCTCTCAAATACTTTTTGAATTTCATTTTTATCTGCTACAGAGGTCGAAAAATCTATTATTTAGTAGGTGTTGAATTTCCAGAAAAACTTCAGGTTTTAGGGGGTCATTTGAAAATCGCCCAGAGGTTTTCCAGGCGCTTTAGGCCTTAATGGGTTAACTCAACATGAGCCTTTGTTCTGTTTTATTTGTTTTTATTTTGTTCTTTGTGGTTTTAAAATTAATAATAAGATAATTAATAATTAAATTAATATTAATTTTAAAATTAAGACTAATTTTAAAATTGAAATTAATTTCAAAACCCACTTTTATTTATTGGTTTTTACCCAGCATGAGACTCTCTTTGTTTTAGTTGTTTTTGCTTGTTTCGTTTTTATTGTTGGTCTGTCCTGCCATGTACAGCACTTTGTATCAGCTGTCTTAACCCATTGAGGCCTGAAAAATCGCTGGGTGATTTCAAAATAAGCTTCTAATTTCTGGAAATTCTGGAAAAATTCTGGGGGAAAAAGTGTCAACTCTTCTACTAAATAATAGATTTTTCAGCCTCTGTAGCAGATAGAAATGAAATTCAAAAAGTATTTGAGAGCTTATACAAATACTACAAAACGACGTATCCGCTTTCCAGGCTTCAATGGGTTAAAGGGCTCTATAGTTGATTTGATTTGATTTGAAATGCCCCCTCACATTTCTCTCAACGCTGTGATTATAAAGGTCTTTGTCTCCTTGGTCCCATCCAGGCCAGATCCACCAGAGGGAGCAGGAGATCGCCGAGCTGAAGCAGAAGATAGCCGAGGTGATGGCAGTGATGCCCAGCCTGTCCTACTCATCAGACGGCAGCAACCTCAGCCCCGTCACCCCGCACTACTCCTCCAAGTTCATGGACAATAGTCCCTCCTCCCTGGACCCCAACGCCTCAGTCTACCAGCCCCTCAAGAAGTGACTCTGATATCCACACTTTTGTCAGACAGAACTTTGTCTCTTTCTTTATTTCGGTGCAGCTCTTAGTTCTGGTTTGGGTTTTTATTTTTTTTTAAGTTTACCAGCCCCCTGACAGTTTTTGCACTCTAATGTACCACATACACACACAATGCACACAACCCCTCCATACATATGTGTATTTGGCTCCTTTTTTTGGTTCTATTATGAGAACTATTATTTTGAGAGGGTTGTGTACAATATTTTTTGTTGAGTTTTTGGGATTTAGCCATTAGACAGCGTGATCTGTTTCGAAGGGGGAGAAAGGAAACACAATTTGTTGGCCAATTGTCTACCGAAGAGCCGTCATGCATCGCTTCATGTCAGTCTTCTTTTAGTGTCAGTATAATCTCCCCCCACAGCCACGCCTCCTTCTTTAGTGAACTGACACACAGATATTTCATTTAAAAAGAATTGGCTTTTCATGATGGTTTATAATAAAGGGACAGTTCAGATGTTTTAAGTGGTGTGTATGAGGTTCTTATTGATAGTCAATATGTTACCTACAGAAAGTGGCAGTCAGCACGTCCCCAGTTTGGAGAACCAGACAGACATGTACTGACATGGAAGCTCAGCAATGTCCTGCTGTGAACAGGGGCAGCAGTAAAATGCATTTTAGCCCAAAAAGGAATTCAAACCACGCTTCACTTTGCTTTCAGACGGCCCTGTTTACGTCTATCCAGGAGGAACCGAAGCTGTTCTGTGCTCTCTTCAAAGCCACCAGACTCCATTGACAAAAACTGTAATTTTACTATGCTGAACACGGGAGTTGCTGGTCTACGGGTCACCATTTGTTGTACTGTGTGAATTAGGTGTTTTAAAGGGTTAGTAACAATTCACCAAAGTCACACAAGAACACAAACGAACCGATTGCGGCAGCGGTAGACCAGCAAGTTGCATCTTCTGCTAGGTAAAATTACTGTTTTTGTCAATGGAGTCTTGTGGTGCATAGAACGGCTTCAGTTTGCCTTGTGTAAACTTAAACAGGGCTGTGTGATGGCAAAGTAAAGCAGTGAAAACATTCTAAATATAGTGAACAGCAAAGCAGATATTGTTTTTTTTAGGTGGATCTTTTTTAGGTGACTAAAATATGTTTAGCTGCCGCCCCCTCCACAGCAGTACATTGCTTATCTTCCATGCGTGCTTCTCCAAACTGAGGTCTTACTGACCACCCTCTCCTAAAGGTAATGCACCCACTTTGGATAAGAAACTCGTAAAACCCCACTTTAAACAAATCCCAACTATCCCTTCAAGGCAGAAGACATGTTTTCAGTTGACTTTGAATATGAAACTCCCCTGTAAAGTAAAGCCCAGTGAGAGATACATGAATGTAAAACTATTCATGTTTTGCTATCACCATTAACTTAAATCAGTGATTGTTTGTTTTGTAATGTTTACGTTCAGTTACGACAGTGTACATTTCTTCTAAAATAGTGATATTGAACAGATAAACGTTTGCTGTGTTCTTCAGATATTCCAATACAATTTATCCTCTTAATGCTGGAATAATGAAGTCTCCAGGATTATCAGTTAGTGGATGAAGCAGATCTAGTTCTGTGCTAAAAAAAAAAAAAATTGCTACTGCTAGATTGGACCCTGGCACTGCCAAAATGTTCACCTGTTTGCTGCAAACACCTTTCCTCTCCCTCTGGACCAAATTAGAACCTGATAGGCCATATTGTTCACTGGATTTAATGATGTCGAGGTAACCAGTCGTTACTGTTATTTGCAGATTTTACAGTGCCTTGCAGTTTCTCTTTTTAAGATGCAAAAACCACATACTTTGCAATCCTGGGATCTAAAAGCTGCGTTTCTCTCTCTCTCTTGCTCTGATTTGCCTGGTTTTCACTCAAGATTTCTCACATTCTGATCCTTTCAATTTAAAAGGCAAAAACAATTACGTGTCAGCTTGGACACATTCAATCTTTTTCCTGCGTTTTGATCACAATATTACAGACTTAAAGGGAAAAAACAACACTGGACATGTCATTTCATAGTGACACAGTCTTGGTACGCCAAACACCAACCAAACTGATTGTCTATTATCATGCCCTATAGTTGGCATTTAGTTGTTTACAACAATGTACATTAACTTACTGAGGAATGTTTGCTTTGTTTATTTCATTTACGTTCTTAAGTGCCAAGTGTTGATGTTCGGTTTCCATCCATACTTTGATCGATGTAGCTAGCATAATGTTTGCAGACGAGTGCTGTTATTTTTTTGTCATTAGAACATATTGGGATGGTGTTGTGTTTACAAGGTTCTGGGCTGATCATGGCCAAGCAGCAGGTGGTCACTTGGACTGATTGTGTTCTCAACACATTTATTTATTCGTTTCAGACTTTTATTGAGTGGCACCTCCTTGATATTTCCCATCATATTCAGTTGATTTCCTATATTTTCTACCAGGAAGGATTCTGTGAATGTGTTGTGTTGGGAAAAAGGTTTAAACCCCCCAGAACCATTTGACCATGTTGTGCTGTCATGTTGCCTACCTGGAAAAAGTATTATTTGTGGATCGCTCTGGTGTTGTGAATTCAGTTCTCGAGTTGCTTTTATAAGTTTGTGTAGAAGGAAGAGAAGGTTAAAAAAGTGCTTTGTTTTCTCTTTTCATTGTTCCACCATGTTTGTTTTCTTTTCTCAAAGTGATGGTGTCTGTGGCACACTTTTCACTTTGGCCATCACTATTAAAGAAAGTCTTGCTGGTGGCAATGCAAGCTGTTCAGTCTATGTACGTGTTATCTCTGTGTCTCCAGTTTTCCTTTTTATGGCATTCGAAAGAGGCCAAATGTTCTACTAGGGGTGTGCCATATCGTATCGTTCACGATAATATCGTTTGTTTTTTTTATGGTTAAAAAAAAATTCATATCATGATATTGGCAACGTTCCTACTTCTTGATGTAGTGGCATAAGGTTGAGTGTCTGTCACCAGTCAGTCAAGTTTTCAAAATAAGAGCACAGTGCGTTAAGAGAATCCACCACATAATTTACAAGAAGACTGTCAAAATAAGATGCTTTAAATAAAACATACAAGAACCTTTATTCTCATTTACAAAATTTCATTAAAATATGCCCCCGGAACCCCTAAATGGTTCTTTTTATTATAAATATAAAATTATATTATTATTAAGAGTCAAGAGTATTTTTTTAAACTTGGCAACTGTTGAGATTTGCACTTCAAACTACATTTTAGATTTTTATTTATTTATACAGACAAAAAAAAATCATATTTTCTATATCTTTTTAAGTATTTCCTAATATCGTCTAGAATATCGTTATCGCAAAAATAGCCTGCAATATCGTGATATTCTTTTCGAGGCATATCGCCCAGCCCTATGTTCTACACAAAACCAACCAGGAGATGATGACAGTGTAGTCCATACTATTGGGGATGTCAAAACAAAGAAACTTAACACCAAAGGACAAACTAAAATGACCTTGAGAGAGTATAAATTGACATTTTTCTTAATTGCCAGATTTTTTCAGTTGAAAAGTTCAGGCTTCATACAAAGTTTTGAATGTTTGGAAAATAACATATTTGAACCATTGTACAAATGGTTGTGTTGTATGGAGGACAGAAGCTGACAAAACAACAACTACTTGACTAGATAAATTATTATTAATATGAATTAAAATATTATTTAAAAATTAAATGTAGGCATTAATCAATTGACAAAATGTGACATAAATTGAATATATTAATTCTCCTATTTATTTACTTCCCTATTTGATTATTTATAAGATTGAAACAGTATTATTTATTTTTAATCTATTTTAACATTTATTTATTTATACCTATTTATTATTTTCCTTTGAGATTTTTGGTTAAGGTATCTTGAAAGTACTTGAAATAATTTTGCTCTTTCGTTTGTGTTGTTATCACCTCCATTTTTTTTTTTTTAAACCAGCTAAATCAATATTATTCACATCCTCTAAAAAAAACAAACCTTGCTGCTCTACCCAGTGTTTAAAATCAGAAAAATATGTGGTTATCCTGTAGTTTGGTGATGCCTTCAGGTGCTCCTCGTAAATATCTAAGTCTTAGTTGGAAATACAGGGATAAGTTGCATTCACATACTTTTACCAAATGAGCCTTTTTAAATAGAAATCCTGAAGCCACAGAGTTGTTTTGGCATACAAGGGTTATGTATGTGTGTGTGTCTATGTTGCAATGGGCTGACATAAATGTTAGGTCAATATTTTTCAGCTGCTCAGCTCCAAGAAGATGACACATTACAATCCTCATTCACAAAATAGTAGACTATGGCCCCTGAAACTTGAAGAGAGACTATATATTTATATTTAAAAGAAATTCTCATATTGTCTGTTTTAAATACATACAGTGCACATTTATCTTTGTTTTTCATACAGATATGTTAGTTATTTAAGTTCTCTAGACTTATTATTTATTATTATTCAACAGCCAGGAATAATTTACTTTAATACAGTGATACACATTAGGGCTGTTTCCATTACCGCCCAATACCTGGAATGAGGCGGGTCACACCCGCCGAAACGCCCCTAATCTGAATACGGAGTTTTGTTGGGACTTTTTTCGTCCCTGTAGAAGAGCAGGGCATTTTTTCACCTCTAAAAAAAGCCCGGTTACTGATTGGATAGTGACGTAGTACTCTACACGACACACAGCCAGCTGAGCAGTGTTGCCAACTTAGTGACTTTGTTGCTATATTTAGGGACTTTTCAGACCCCCTTAGCGACTATTTCTCAAGAAAGTGACGACAAAGTGGAGACAAATATAGCGACTCCTTCTTACTCCGACTTGTTAAGAAGAGCCACCATTAGCGGCAGTTAGCTACAGTTAGCTCTGTAGCAGTACAGTGTACTGCTACAGTACTTAGCGATCTCTGTTTGTTTATAACAAGCACCGGACACTCTGTACACAGTTAGTGATGCTGGTTCATGATCATGATGTTTATGATCAGCGGAGATGATGTGCATAATTAGCCATGCTGCTTTCTTTATGATCAGCTGCTGAGGTGAACAGTTAGCAATGGCGAAAACCATAAGTCACCTCCGGAGTCTCATAAATAAACTTGTAGTGGAGACATGCAGAGTGAGCAGACTTTTGAGAGTCCCCATAGTGGAAATACGGCTAATAATAAATAAATAAATAATCCCCCTGAATAGGACCATAATAAAAGGAATTCATCATGGCATTTATTTGTATAGACTATAGTTTTAACCTCAGTAATCTTGGGTCTCAGGCCCCCTCCAACCGTGCTTATAACATTGGCTATGAATGATGTTTACATAGGCTATGTAAACAGGAAATTAGTACCCGTACCACCTAAAATCCAGCGGTCTCTAATGTCCCATTTAACACAAACGCAGCATAACTTCTCTGGTGGGCTCCCTCACGTGCGCTGACCTCGTAAATAGCGGTATTTCTGACAGCCCTGGAAGGCACCACGGGTCCATCCTCCCCATCAGCAGGCTGCTCAACAACATTTCTCCTGAAGACTCAGCAGCAAACTTCACCGACTC
This sequence comes from Centropristis striata, assembly GCF_030273125.1. Classification (NCBI taxonomy): domain Eukaryota; kingdom Metazoa; phylum Chordata; class Actinopteri; order Perciformes; family Serranidae; genus Centropristis; species Centropristis striata. The sequence continues at coordinate 4,796,536 of NC_081530.1, forward strand.
TTCGCAGTTTTAAACACCGACATGGATGCCCTAAAGTCGGCTGGCAGAGCTATTATCCGGAGCCCGAGTATGGCGAAACAGTCCTGGACTGCCGGCAGACACAGAAGTAAGAAATAAATGTTAACTTGAGAGAAAAACGTAGAAACAAGTGGTTTTTTTTAGCTTCATTGTCCACTTTACCGTGACGAAGTTGACTTTTGCTTCCCGCTGGACTCATTCTACTTTAATTCAGGATAATTACCGGTACAGTTTGAGCTAAATGTAACAAAGTTTGGCGTTTTCTTTCAAAAGCGAAACGTTACAAAATATTACAATGTTGCTGCCAATGTTGGATTGTCGAAGCAAAGTTACTAAGATGAAGTTTGACACATTTTAACTTGAGTTTGACAAAGAAAATGAAGTACACCCCAAGTGCTGTTTTAAAAAGCGATTTTCCTGGTATTTGGTTCTGTGTTGTGGAAAATGTGTTACTGTTTGAACCCTAGGAGATTGACTAAATCTGTTGTTTGCAGTGCGGTTTATCCTGTTTGAGGAATTTTCCGGAAATAACTGTTATTTTGAAACAAGGCAGAATAAAGCAGACCGCAGCACCAAACTCTAAATATGATGATTTTCTAACTGGATGTAGCCTATTCAACGTCTCACTCTCAATGGTATACTTTAATTACATGTTTTTGAAAAGTGCCTTCTCCTGCTTTGTTATTTTCCTGACTACAGCAGTGTTTTGGATCTGTGGATAATCCCAGTCTCCCAGAACACCCCCCTGTTTCCATCCAGCTTTCCAGAGGAAGTGCAGAGGTCAGGGTCATTACTAGAACTTACAGTGATTTTGTGTCTTGCTCGAGGGCCCTTCAGCAGGCCAGGAGCTTGCACACACTGCAACATTAACATGAAACTCTTTTAAGGCACTCGGGTGCCCATTGTAGCACTCAAGGGCCACTTTGTAAGCTAAATCTCACTTGATCCTGGCTGTAAAGTTCTGGGGGGAATGACTGTGTGGCTTAGACTGCCTCAAAGCTCCCCTGCCTGTAACCAAGAGGACAAGTCAGGAATGCTGCGAGTCAGTCAGTGCAAGGCTCCTGTTGGCTGGAGTTCAAGCCGCTCTATTTTAAATTCCATCCGAGAGCCCATTATAAAGCATATATGATCATTAGAAAATACAGGGTGGATTGGGCTACATAAATGCCCTCCATTACTATATGTAACCTTAGCTCACCTGGAAAAGTAGCAATGCCTCAGGAATGTGAGATATGTACACTCTGCATGCAGACTCATTTCTTGCCCACACATTTATCACACAGCAATCAGTGCCTGTGGTCACATGGGCCAATCTTATTATTTCTAAGTCTAATCAAACTAACTGACAATATGTTTCTAGTACATTCTGATAACATGTCACAATGTGTCCTGATAAAATGCCCCACAGTTAATAATCAAAAAGTACATTCTGACAAAGCTGTGTTGGCAAGAATCTGGTGATACAGTATAGATAGATAGATAGATAGATATACTTTATTTATCCCAAGCTCGGAAATTACAGTGTAGCAGCAGCATTACACACAGAGACAATAACAACACAATTAAATAATTAAATAAAAAGAACAACCTAGGCATACTTCAAGCAATAAAATATAAAAAATACAATAAAATACAATAAAATGTAATGTAAAAATACAAATAAGGTGTCTAAAGAAGGAGTATGTATTAAGGAGTAGAATTCCAGTGCAGAATAAATATGAATATGCCGTGTAAAAATGTTGGTGCTATGAAACAAATAAGGTGCAATAAGGTGTATATATCAACTTACATGGCTTAGGATTCAGTACATTACCATATATTGCAATTATGGGTGTCCTAATTAGACTTTCAATAAACAGGTCCCAATTAAATTTTCAGTTTAAACTAATTATTTTTTTTAAAGCTACATATGCTATCAAATGCATTGTAGCTGCTATATTTTAGTAGAGTGTACCACACTAAGGCCATATGATCAAATCTGTGATTTCACTGATCTTGCTTTCGATTTTCATAATTGAAAGCTCATTTCCATAAATTTTTAACTTGGAATTGAAATAGGGACACTCTTTATTCCAATACTGTAAGCAAAGCAATATATTGTGATTTTCTTTCATCACAGTATTAAGAGTACACCACCATATATATACAATCTGATCAAAATATTTTTTTAATTAAATCAGAAGAGTGAGAACTAGGGGTGGAGGGGGAAATCGATACAGCATAGTATTGCGAAATTTGCCATGGCAAAATTGTATAGTTACATGGACGGCATGTATTGATATTTTTTGATGTAAATTATTAATATTGCAAATACAATTTAAAAAAAACAAAAAAAAACCATTTTGTCAGTATTGGTCAGTCTGTCTGTAGAAGTGAAATGAACAGACTGAAAACTTTCTATCTTTGACAAAGTTTTCCTTTAAGGCCACAGCAGGCTGTCAAAAAAGGTAATGCATCATAATATATAAAAATGTATGTTATTGCAATACTCTGCATGGTGTTTAATATCACCATAATGTCGTTTCATAACTTAAGTATCATGATATTGTAACGTAAGGTCTGTTGTGAGGCCCACTCCCAGCAGATCTACATTTGCTTTTATCACAGTCTCTGTAACATCCAACATCATTGCAAATTAACCTTTTTTGCAAATATGCCTGCTACAAATCTTGCAAACTGATTATTATAAATCATTACAGTGTTTCCGAGACTTGATGAAGTGTCACAAATTATAAAATTACGATACTCAAGTGTGTCAATATTTTCTTACACCCCCATTTCTGACATGCATAACCTGTATGCAGGGCTTTGCACCATCATGATTATGAAGCAACACTTAAGCATTAAATGATAAAAGCCACCCTTTTACTCTAAATGGAAAAAGTTAAAAATGAACTCTTTTTTTTCTGACTTTGGTGTTTTTACTTCAATTGGGCTTTCACTCTAATTGGTGAAATAAAAAGTGACCCACTTGTTATAGAAGTAGTGTATTGTAGTATGGATTACCAGGTCTTCTCTAGGCTGCAGGGCACACATTCCTCACCAGCACTGACCCATATCGCCCATGCCAGACTTCCAAGTCTGGCCTATGGGACCAAGTAGGGATCAGCCTACATTTTTAACTTTTCAGGGAACACATGAATCAGGTGAATGCAGCTAACTTCCTGGACAGAAAACCAACATTGCTGCAGCATTTCTCACAGGCATTTACATTAATCGGGCCCTATATTTCTTAGCTAATCCACTTCACATGTCTGCATACTGTGTGTGAGTTTGCATTGAGGGGAAGTCTATTCAGTCGTATGGGACTGCTCCGTTTTTAAATGGCAAAGGCCTCCCCGCTCCTTATGCACCTCTCTGCTCTTATTGCCCTGGTTTGGTCGTCCTAGACGACCCGCAGCGGCACGCTGCCAGTGTCGAGGACCAGTCAGAGGCTGTTTGTCTGCAGCAAAGAGCCTTTCTCTAGGGACCTTCTCAAATAGAAGCATGTGATTATGCCAACAACGTAGGCTGTATAAAAGAAGTGGACGTAGCCTCTGGGTCCTGAGTAACCAAAATGTCTAAAAAAACAAACAAAAAACAGCTAAAATCCTATTTGATTGACACTCTTTCTGATTTTTGCATGTGATGGCGAAGCTGGAGAAAACATGAATTAACCAAAAAAAGTAGCATGTGGTTATTTCATATATTTATGATGTATGTCATTATCAAGACATGAAACAACCTTTATTGGGATATAAGAATTTAACTTAAATGAATAAAACTGAAGCTATCACAGCTTTTTACAGATTCCTCTATTTTAAAGGACACACTAGCTGCTCATATGTCAAGTGAGTGTGTTTTGCATTGTTACACTTCTGGAAGTTCATCCTCTATGAATTGTGCTCTGTTTATTTGGCCAATCAATGTTGCAGCCTGCTAAGTGAACTTGAGGCTAAATGCCTCTGAAATGTTTGTTTAAGTTTGCAGCTGCAGAGACTTCCAGACCAACACGTCATCACTTTGTGTTTTCTGCATCAGTGGAATCACACAACATCAACTCAGACGAGTTTGAATTTCTTTGAAACCTGATTTCGGAGCTGGTGGATGTGGAGTTGAAAGAAACGTTAAATGGTGACAGAGGTTGTTGGGTTTTTTTTTTAAGGTTATTTGGCTCAGATTGAGTGCTGGAGGGGTCCTAAGTTGTAGAACCACAGTTGGTGGTTTCCACAGTGATTCAGTGTTTGGGGTAGACACACAAATCAGCCAGGACATGAATTGCCTGTCAGTTGGACCCTTTTGGATCAGCACGTTTGTGGGCACACTGCTCAACAAAGACTTTTTTTGCACTTTGATACATGAAATGGATACTCATCCATTAGCGTTGGGTTTGATAGATGACTGAGGAGCTGAGGAGCGGAGTGTTTGTTTTTCTTCTCCCTTTCTCTCTGTATTTCTCCTCTTCTAACATCCAAGATATTTCCACTTACCCTGCCAGAAAACTCTCTTTTTCTTCACACCCAGCAAATATAATCTCCTACCACCAACAGATGGTGAGGTTGGCTTGTATTTACAGCAGGGTCAGATGGTTTTACTTGGTCTCAGGTCACACATGCACACAGCTGTTTCCTTTCAGGTGTCGCTGTTGCTGACCTTTGATCACAAAGCGCTTCACATTCTCTGAATGAGCGGTGCCTGGTACTGTACCTGCACTGTGTCTGCTTTCTAAGGCATACTCACCATTCAGTGCTGTCCTTCTCTGTTATGATGACCAGCTAGGGGTGTGCCATATCGTATCGTTCACGATAATATAGGTATTTTTTTTTTACGGTTAAAAAAAATGCATATCATGATATTGGCAACGTTCCTACTTCTTGATGTAGTGGTGTAAGGCTAACAATTAAAGTTGTTTTAATCACAAAAAGCTACTGACTCCCTATCGCTAAACACATGCATCTTTCAAAATAAGAGCATGGTGTGTTATCAGAATCCACCACAGAACTTACAAGAAGACTGTCAAAATAAAATGCCTTAAATAAAACACACAAGAACCTTTATTCTCCTTTACAAAATTCATTAAAATATGCCCCCAGAACCCCTAAATGGTTATTTTTATTATTTGCTCATACTCAAGAGTCAAGAGTAATTTTTTTTATTTGGCAACTGTAGAGATTTATACTTCACACTACATGTTAGATTTTTAATTATTCATAGAGACTAAAAAAATAATCATATTTTCTATATCTTTTTAAGTATTTCCTAATATCTTCAAGAATATCGTCATCGCAAAAATAGCCTGAAATATCGTGATATTCTTTCAGGGCCATATCGCCCAGCCCTATGACCAGCGTTAGTCTAGGATGATGAGAGAGCATGTAACAGCATCAAAACCTGCTTCAGTCAGCCTTAAAGAGCTGTGTTGGGTTTAAATGGAAGGTGTGGTTGGTCTGCTCTTTCACAGGCATTGACATTGAATACTTTTTTTGTTTTGGATGGTGGTTATCTGCCGTTAGCAGCTTAAGGGTCAAAAAAATGTCGGTGACCTTTTAAAAAGAACAACTTGTTTGTGTCTATTTGTGGTGTTGCCAGGAAATGTCATCTCTGGGTACAAATAATCTTTTTCAAAGTAACAAGTGCAATGCTAAGTCTCCACTTGGAGCCATAATAAAAAGCACAAGGCAGCCTTTACAGTCAGAGCCAAAGCATTACGACAGATTGCTAGAAACAACCCCTGGCTCCATCACTCCACATATAATTGTGTAAATTTACATATTCCCATGTGGCGTGAGGGCTGTCACTTTAAAACATTGCATTTTGGGGATGTTTAGCAGTAAAAACCTTTTTCTAAGACACATGGTTCTAAGTTTGACAATTCTTTGAATATTTTTTACAAGGTTCTATCCCTCAAGGCTTTCACAGAAATAAGTGCAGAAGAACATGTTGGTGTTAAGCTTGAATTAATTCATCATGAAGAATATATAAACGTTTTGCATTCCATTATTTATAAACCAGATTTGAACACTTGAGTCTGGATGAAGTATCAAAACAGCTATTAGATGGATTGACATGGAAATTAGTACAAAGATACATTGTCCCTGACTCTTACTGTACAACCATCTGTAGGTTCACATTTCTGGTTTTAAACACGTTTATCTTGCAGTTTTCAATAGATTTAACAATCCTATGTAGCCACCACTGAAATCTCATTCTACAAACAATACTAATAATACTGTTATTATCTGCAACTCTGCAGAAATACCAGGTTTAAACAGAATGAATAGATGTTATATCTAGTTCTGATGTATCTGCCCTTTGAGCCTTCACAATGGAGTGCAGAAGGACATATTTTATTATGTGTTAAGATGGAATTTATTCATCATCATGACCATGAATCATTGTTTTGCTGTGAATACTTTTAAACTTATATTTAATAGAGTGTTTTCACATTGGTGAAAGTTTTAATTTTAGTGGAAATAATTCTGGCCATTAAAAGACTCCTTTCTTTCAGCTGCAGTCCTCCTTTATTTATAGTGTGTGTGTGTGTGTGTGGGTGTCTGTGTATGTGTGTCTGTGTGAACATGTGTCTGCACGAGTATGTGGTATGCACCACGTCCCAGCGGAGGTAAATGCTGGGAGGAGGATGGATTTCGAGGTAATGGGGATGTTTTTCAGCTCTGGCCTTCCCTAACCCCTCTTCCCCTCCTTTTTTTTTTTCTCTGAGGAAATCTCTGTAAACACAGCCAGAGGGTCAGGGCCAGCTGGCACCACGCAGAAACTGATAAGAAACCACATGGAGATAGCAGCTGTTCCTTCACCAGTTACACTTCTACACTCCTCATTCTTTTTCATATCACTGTGCTAACTTTTCACTTCTTGGAACACAAAAATTTGAGACGATAAGGGACTTTTTAGTGACATCTATGACCTAGTTTAAGTCCAAAAGGAAAACCACACTTCCCTCTTATCACAGTATGTCAGAGTCCATGTAGACTTCTGTAGACTAAACTCATTGCCTTATTGTCAAGCCCTTTAAGTTGTTTTTGGAGTTGAAATATTTACTTTACATCGACAGTACCTCTGACCCAGATACCCTGTTTTTCCTCTCCACATCAGGGAGCGAGCAGATGAAATGTCTCTACTTTAAGTTCAAAATGAGCTGTTTACATTTCCTCTGATTTGTGTTTTTCTTAAGCTCTTTGAATGTTCTCACGATTACCGCTATTTATTTTGGAACATGAAGTGGAAGGGCAGGGCAGGCGACTCACAGCTTCTGTGAAACTGTAACCAAGAAATATTTGATGTTTTTAATTTGATGCATGGGTGCAACGCGAACGTTTCCTATTTATCAATTTATTGACCCACTTTTCTCTCGAAATGTGTTTTTATCTGTAGAGCTTCCAGAGAACTGGACCGACACGCGGGAGACCATCGTAGAAGGCATGACCTTTAACCTTCGTCACCTCGGCATGACGCTAGTGGACCAGCCCAAGGGAGAGGAGCTGTCAGCTGCTGCGGTTAAGAGGATCGTGACCACGGTGAGAGCTGGAGTGATGATGTCATACAGTCACCAGGAAGGCTGCTTCCTTTGTTATTTTTTACAGCTAAAAGTAGGATTTCTGCTTTGATGTGTCCTAAAAGGACAAAATGTTCTTACCCGAGCTAAAACGGCTCCAAAAATCACAAATCATCAAAAAACACAGTGAAAGCACTCATAGTGATCAACTGCTTATATGGATCAACTAGCTGCGGACAGAAACATTTATTTGCTTTAAGTGATTTATATTAAACCGCATTGGTAATTGGTGTTCATCTTTAGTCTTTTGAAACACAACAACAAATGTAAAAACATTTAAAACTACTGTCATTCTATTTTTTTAAATATTACAATACAAAATGGTCATGTGATGAAGAAAATTCAAAACTTGTCTGTTTCCTATTTTATATTCATGTAACTAGTGCAGTGCCCATAGGAAGTATGCATTGACATTACATGCAGACCACTACAACGTCTGCAACTCCATAAAACACTTACTTTTTAAAACTCCTGCTGTGTCTGTTGTTAACAGCTGGACTCTATAAATGAAGTCATGTCTGTCTTGACTGACAAACGCTGCTCATGCTGCAACAACAAAATATTGCACACGCCTCACTATGGAGTTCAAAATTATCACATACTAGTGCAGTGCCCGTAGGAAGTATGTATTCATATAGTGGGAGATGCAACATAAGAAGTGAATAAAGCTAAACCTCCACTTAACATGCTAATCGCTAATAACAGAATTTGCACATTACATGCAGACCACTACAACGTCTGAAACTCATTAAAACGGTTACTTTTCATGAGGTACGCACACCATCCAGCACATACACATTGAATATTGATGTTCACTTGAAACTATTTGAATAATATTGGAAAATCAAACCTTGTAGCCACGTTAAAACTCCTAAAGATAGGTAGGCTAAATAGACTTATAGATGAGATGAGTCAGGGTGGAAATCCAGAGTGAATTGTGTTACTGACCAGGTGTAGGCCTATCACACAATGGGGCGGAGCTCCCCTAAAAGGCGTCCGATCGGAAACCGTGCAATGCCGCAACACGTCCTACGTTAATAATGATGATATTTTGAAAAATGACATACGAAATCTGAGGTCAGTGAGATATGCCCTAGACACACACACACACACACACGGACGCTTCTTGCTTTATAGATAGATAAATGTACTAATGTCAATTAGATGGTAATCTGCATCAGAAATAAGGTAAAACAAAATGTTTCTTTTAATAATCACTTGCTAATAGTGATCAATTTAACTCGGACGGATGTGATGTATTAATTTCTGTTTTCACAGACTTACATTTTAAAATAAGAGTATTCATTAATTTTCAGAATTTTAAGCCCCTAAATGTGATTTTGTTCTCATAATAATACTGTTGTTGTTTTTTTATGAAAGAAAAAACACAGAAAAAAGGTCTGGATTGAAAGCCTGATATAATAGAATGCATGATTTCATGCTGTAATAGCGGAGGGATCAAAGATGGTTTAATGGATTTTAATGGGACATTTTTTCCTTAATGGTCCGAGCATCTGTATTTTGGCTGAATGGATTATTAGACACTTATTATAGGAGGTGAAGTTGAACTGTGAAAATTTGAGAAAATAACTCCCATCCTTGCCATATGCATTAACAGAGCTAATGAGTGAAAAATGAAAAAGCCAAAGGTGTCCCTAATGATGGGTGAGGGTTTGACGTTAATCCAGTGGGTTTCAGGTGTTTAACAAGCTTTTTAGGCTTGTAGACTCAAAAAGCATTACATCATTTTTTCATCTTCTTTAGTTAAACCTCCAAATTTGGATTATATAGTTTTGCCCTGACATTGTCTCACATTAGTCATGATTCCATCCAAATTTAGTGCAAGTTTCAATTATTTATATAATAATAATTTCCAGGCAAAAGTAAGGTATTGGAGTCTCATCAGCTGTTCACAGATGTTTTTGTTGCAATAACTTGTCTATCCAACAGAGCAACATGCTTTGTGTTTGCACTTTGCTACGTTTTGCTTTGATCAATACATAACTTCTCAGCCAAGAGAAAAACGTGTTTTCAAAATGTTGTTACTGTTTTTTATTTATTTATTAAAGTTATACAATGGATGGATGTTTTGGTCATTGACCGTTTGTGATATACATTTTTAAAGAACTCAGTTCCCCTGGAATGTTGAATACATTTATTAAAGTTCCACTCCACTTTAAGTATATTAAGTTATTTTTTTTGCAGCCACTGTATGTGCTGAACACACTAACATGTTAATTAAAAAAATCCTCCTTTCTAATTGTTTTTGTTACAGGCTAAAGCCAGTGGAAAGAAGGCTCAGAAAGTTGCTCTTAAGGTTTCCCCTCAGGGAATCGTCCTGTACGACAGCATGACCAATAAACTCATGGAAAATGTCTCCATATACAGGTATGTTTAGAGCAGCACAGGGTTTTGTCAGATAAATGTCCAATTGATGGCTGTGCTGCACTTTTGTAGCTGCTAAATGCAAGTTCATAACCTTATAAGACTATTGTGATGCAGTTGATCTGACACGTTGCTTACTCTGTGAACTCTCCTTGACGTCTTGGTATGTCTATCCTGTCACCTCTGGCCTACAGAATATCCTACTGCACAGTGGACAAACTGCATGATAAAGTGTTTGCTTATATCGCTCAAAACACCCTCAATGGGACCTTGGAGTGTCACGCCTACCTCTGCTCCAAGAGGAAAGTGGTGAGTTTGACTACAGAATAAGTGTTTTATGTTTAATGTATGATGAGGATGAATTGAAATCCAATGCAGTGGTTTTTAAGTGAATTTTTTTCTGTAGTTTGAGGGGTATTAACCTAGTTGAGAGGGCAATCTAATCTAGCTTTAATTTCACTTATCTTAGTCTATTAATAAACATACGATGCCCAGAATTTCTTAAGTGTTTTTTTTTTTTATTCTTGTAGTTTCTTTTTGATCTAAGCTGAGTGGGCTGAAGCACTTTTTGTAGTAGACATCATTTATTCTGCAACTGTACTTTTCTTCAGTGCCACTCTGACACCATAGCTCTCCTTTCTTATCATCCGTTCTTAAGAGGAAACCCTAGAAGTCTGCTTCATAAACCGTCTGTCATCTTCCTGTGCTCCTGTGTGTTGAAAACAGAAGGGCACTTTTCCTCTCATCTTACTTGCTTCCACACTCATCCCTTTCTCTCCCAGAATAACATGATAATACCCCACTTCCTTAGTACTCGCCTCTCTCTTGTCATGGTTATGGAGACAGTGGAGATGACCCTTTTTGTCCTCTGCTAGAATAGTTCAGTTCCTGACATAGACAGTATAAAATAAGTTGATGTAGCCTCTGAATGTGGAAGTGCTTTCAACCTGCATTCTTTGTAATGGCCAGCAGGCGGCGACTTCACTGGTTGCAAGAAGTCTGCGTTTATGAGGAAATTACCCTACTTCTCACTAAATTAATTAGCTCAGTTAACATTTTTCAAATTAGTTTATGGTCTAAAAAGCTAGTTTCAAGTCTTTTTAAATGTAGCATGATGATTTTTAAACTGTCTTTTAGAGTATAATAGATGACAAAGCAGAACTAATAAGACTATGCTTTAGGACGTGGCTTAGCGATGGGCTAATGGATTATCTGTCGTAGTGGGAGGTGAATGTATGTTGTAAGCCCCTTTCATAGTGCCGTTTCATGGGGACATTTACGGCTCTGTAACGTCTCCCCTGATTAAAGGATTAAATGATCCCACCAGTTTTCTGCCTCCAGAGGTAGTCACAGAGGCATAAAATTGGTGGGACTGTTGGAAGCGGGACCACTATGAACGGGACATCCCGGGAAGCCAGGATATTTGACGTTGCGCGTGACGTCTAACACGCGTCTCCCCTGGTCCGACAGTCATCCAATCACTGTTCACTGTGCACAGTTAGCGATGCTGGTTTGTTTACAATAAGTGGCGGACGCTGTGCACAGTGTGTCTGGTGCTTGTTGTAAACAAACGGAGGTCGCTAAGTGAACACATGCTGCTGCAGCACATACATACTATACTGCTACAGAGCGAACTGTTAGCCTGTTAGCACTGTGCTACTGCGCAGCACTGCTGCTGCTCTGACTATCGTCTCCTCCAACTATACGCCCACCTCGTTCTGCGATGCCAGACTGCACTATAAAAGGGCATGAATATAATGCCTTTGCGGGATCACTGTGAACTAAGGCAAAAAGCCGGCACAGATCTTTCCGGCAATATAGCGGGACATTTGCAGGACCGCACTATGAAAGGGGCTACTGATGTCTCTTTAACAATGTAATTCTATGGGAAACCGTCTTTTGGAGAAAAAGCCCCAATGGCATCACATGATGGACCCCGGAGTCGTGATTCAACACTTTGTCAAATTTGCTTCAAAGACCAGCGTTGTTTTTTGGCTCTCAGTCAGATTCACCCCTTGCTCCTCCCCAGCTCCACCCTCTCCTCCAAATATGGTCACTTCTGGATTAAAAAAAAAACCAAGATGGTGATGGCCATAATGCCAAACTGTAGGCTTCAAAACAGTAGTCTTTAAACCCACAGGTGTGGGTCTGTGGTCTCACAGTTAACAACATCATCTCTCTCCTTTGAATGATTGTCTCCAAAATGTGTCTTGATACCAGGACCAGTGACCGTTTGAATATCATGCCTATCATTATTGTTTTTCAGTCAACATTTAGGTGTGGCTGTGGTTGGTAAACACCGATGCACTCTTTCAGCCATTGTCTGTAACAAAGTCTATTTTCCTCCTGTTCTTTAGGCTCAGGCTGTGGCTCTGACAGTAGCTCAGGCCTTCACTGTAGCTTTTGAACTCTGGCAAGTGGCCAAAGAAGGTAGGCATCAAAATCACCACCTTTCAACTTCACCATCTCCACTTCACCCCACACACACACAAGCAAGCACTGTCTACGGAGGAGTTGTTTTGTCAGCGTCTGAGACTGCTTGTGTTTGTACTGATTCAGCCTTGAGGCTCCAAGGACATTGATATCTTCTGTAGGTTCAAAGTATTGGTCTCCTTGTGTGATAATCTCTGTACATCCTTATTTATTGTAGAAAAAGGGAAAAGAGTGAAGTCTGGTTCAGCTGGAGAGGCCAGCAGTAGTTCCCATTCAGAGAGATCCAACAGCTTGGGGAGCCTGAAAGGGACAGGTAAGAACACTGTATACCTTTAGTCTCTTTAACCCATTTAGGCCTAAAACGGCTGGAAAAAATGCCTGGAAAACCTCTGGGTGATTTTGAAAGAACCCCCTAAAACCTGAAGTTTTTCTGGAAATTCAACAGAAGATTTTTCAGCCGATAGAAATGAAATTCAAAAAGTATTTGAGAGCTTATACCTGTGGCTCTCATGAGAAGTTAAGTTTATTTGTCCAAACCTTCAATAAAGTGTTTTAAAAAATCACCAAGAGACTACAAATACTACTAAACGACGTATCCACTTTAATGGTAGTATAACGCAACAGCGCTCCCGGTTTTAATGGTAGAAATGCGGTAATGCTTTCCCGGCTTAAATGGGTTAACATATAAACTGAGGTTACCTGTGTGTAATACTGCTACAGCAACTAATGGCTTGTCCTTCTCTCGCCTCTCAAGTAGATGTTGCCACAGACAACCTATTGGACTTTGAGGACAGTGTGAATGTGGTGGTGGAGACCAATGGGAACGTAGAGGAGGATCAGCTGGATAACCACAGACCCTCTGAGACCAACAATAACCCTGCCTGGGTAAGATCCTCCTCTTCTCTTCTGGCTCTATGTTGCTGGGTGGACATAGTGAAGTGTTTAAAAAGACTCCTAAATCTTTCTTTCTCTCCGGTTATTTAAACTGGTTTTTGTCTTATCTCTATGTGATGTTTGGATCCCACTTATTTCAAGTACTCAAAATGATTTATCTCTGCAGATTCTAAAATCACAAGATTTAAATACAGTTGAAAGGGTTCCTATGAGTTCCTTAAACACTTGATTTTTAATGTGGTGTTCAAGATTTGAAAAGTGCTTTGATCATGAGTAAGGTGCTTGGAACTGTTTGAAATGTAGGTTATATAGGATGACACTTTAAAACCTTGTTTTCCTTTAATATGTTTAATTCTGTAGAGTACTGCTAAAACACAATTTGGTTGTTTATAACACAATAGCATTTACTTTAATGTGATGAAGTGGAACAATCAATGTACTGTATATAGTGTACACTATGTGCTATATATAAATATGTTGTTTTTGACTCAGGACTTAAGGTGCATTTTAAGGTTTTTCAGCACCTTACAGCTGTGGTAAATTATGAGATTTTTTAGGTTGCGTTGTAAAAAGGTCTTCCATATAGGTATATGAAACACCATTATTACATGTCTATTTAAAATCTACTGGGTGAATAAATGAATCACAATTTTTCTTCTTCTTTCCAGGAAATAGAGGATGGTTTGGATGAAGCCTTCTCCAGGTGAGATATTTGTCGAAATAGTTCAATTATCAAGTCAAATTAACCACAGATGATTCTCTGCTGCCTGTTAAAATAAAAAACCCAAACTCTACCTTCAAATCCTTCAGCATACTATAGGTCACTCTGTACTGCTTGGCTCTACAGCTCCACTTAGTGGTGATTTTTGTGTACTGCAGAAAACAAATCCTCCAGTCTCTGATTGTTTAATAAATGAGGAAATGAAGGCATAATCTCAAAAGGATACAATCAATGAAAAATAATCTGAGAGCTAAACGTTGAACTGTCCTCAATCTATTGTGTGTTTGTGTCTCCAGCTGTGCTCTGGATAGCTATGGTTCATGTCCAGGTAAAGTCCAGTACCACTGTCAGCTGTTACAAGCCTTACGTAGTGTAGTAGTCCTAATTACTAACCTAACTGTAACTCATTCCATTCAATCACTGCCAACCCAATACCACTGATATTTTTATATATATTGTTTTTATTTATTTATTTATTTATTTTATTTTTTTGGACGCTGTGAGGAGAGGACGCTGGCGTTGTCTGTTCGCCGCTTCTCCAGACCGTATCTGTATTTTCTTCGCTGTATTCTAAATGCCAATTAATATAAATGATTTGTTCAAACAAACAATCTCGTCGCCCAACTATCCGTGTTTTTTTTATTTTTATTATTATTATTTTTTTATCCTTTTTATAATTAGAATGTTATGCTTTTAACCTGTAGCACTTTGAGATTTCATGTAATGTAAAGTGCATTACAAATAAAATGTATTATTATTATTATTATTATTATTCACTGATCACAGCTCAGTAATGTGAAGAGGCTTCCTGTGTGCTTTATTCACTCCCAGATGGAGTGTTTGTCGAGTGGGTTCAGAAAAGAAAGCTGATTCAAAGTATTGAGTTTCAGTCAAAGTGAAAAATGTCATCATCCCTTCCCATCTCATCACCAAAAATAGCTTCTTTTTTTCTGATAACCTTCTTATAGTCTGTTTGTCTTTCAATAAACGGATAAGTGGGAGTAATGTGACTCCACTACACACAGACGGCTTTGCTGTGCAATTACTCTGTTTGTGGTCGCTGGTGTGAAAGTGGAGCAGTGTGTCACGTGAGCCTATAGACACATGAAACAAGTTATCCCATGGTTCAAGTAAACTGAAGTAATCCTTTTGACCTCCACCAGGACTGTGCATATATTATTATCCCAGTAAGATAAGGCAGTTTGCAGCCAAAACAAGGGGTCTTATTTAGGAGAGATAAGAGACTAAATGTGTCTGGTAGGCTGAGCTGCTGTGGAGGCAGCATTAAAATCACTACTTGACCTGAAATTGACAAGACAGACTTCCTGACAGTGACGTCAAGGGAAGATAATATGAACAGAATATTTTAATCACACCTTTTCTAGAGGAGATTTTGAGAGGAGGGATGATTAGCCTATTACTCAGTGTAACACATCTTCATATCACATCATTTAGGCTAGAACTAAGTCTTGATTATGTCATAACTTTATTTTGCTGTCTTAAAGGATAATGCTATGTACTTCCTGTGTATCCAAAGCCTAATCTTTTTCCTCTGTGCCATAGATGCCCACTGTTGCCCAAAAACGTAATATTACTATTCCTGTTCCTATTACCAGGGAACATTGCGTTTGAGTTAATCTCACATACATCGTCCTGGTGAGGTATACCTCCATCATCAGTATATTACCTATAGAAGAATATTTTGGCTAATATTTTCACTTTGATATATTTTTTTTATTGCTTTACCTTGTAATTGAAGCTGTTACTGTGCTCTCTTCAAAGCCACCAGACTCCTTTGACAAAAAAAAGTAATTTAACCTCTCAAATCGCAGAGTGTTCCTGGTCTTCCACTGCCTCCATCGGTTAGTTTGAGTTTTTGTGACTTTGGGGTTTTAAAGGGTTAATTCAGATTCACCAAAGTCACACAATAACAGCATCATAACAGGAGCCATCAGTAACTGGTCTGGAAACTGCTCTGCTCATGACTGTAGAGTGTACCAAGTCCAAAGACTTTGGACCATTTGTGGAGTTGCGGTGTAGGAAACGGATTTCCGGATAACACATATAGACCAAAACTTCCTGCTCTGATGAGCAACTTTATCTATACTTTTTGAAGATATTTTAGGGCAAGATGATATTGCAGCTAATCTCTTTAAATGTATCTGCATATGAATGCAGCTAATAAATAAATGAAAAGGTAATATAAAAAACTAAATCCTAGCTAATGCGTTCTGAGATTTTATTTCAGCCAATTTGTTCCGTATCTTTTCTTTCTCTACATTGACTGAAATGTGATTGGTCAGTACGATTTAAACAACAAATGAGAGGGAACAAGAGATTTGTTTGTGTCTATTTGGATTTGGATACAAATAAGGGCAAGTAGAATAACATCAGTCTTTTTAAAAGATGTAATATAAACTGGAACAGAAGATCTTTTGGTAACGCTTTATATTAAGGTCCTTGTAATAACCAATAATTAACAAGTAATAAGGCCCTTGTAAGTCCTTACAAGACGCTTATTAACATTAGTGTGTGTTTATAAGCTTATATAAGTGTTAATAATGGCATTACAAACACCTATGACCCACCCATTATGTCTTTACCATGCCTTTATTAATCTTATTTTGTTTGCTTATTGATATTAAAATATACTTTATTGCTCACCTATTCTAAGTTAACTATAAGTTAACTATGCTTTTGGCAACTACCGGATCTAAAGCAAGAACAATGCCTTATTACTTGTTAATTAATGGTTATTAAGGACCTTATTATAAAGCGTTACCGATCTTTTTCCTACCCATCCATTCATCTTTCCCCCCTCTGTGTCCTCAGACTGGCAGTGTCGCGTACTAACCCCCAGGTCTTGGACATTGGGGTGACGCCCCAGGACTGGCTCACTGAACCCGACTGGGACAGCACCAATGGAAACACTCCCAACGGTCTCAGCCCATTCGGGGACGATATCTTCGGCTTCTGACCAACACAACACAGCAGAGAGAGAGACGATAACTGAGGGGAGGAGGGATGTCTGAACAAGGCATCACTGCGTATTTAGGACGAGGCTCCTTTAAGGGAATAAGTGTAGAGTTGTGAGATCACGTTTGGTTGGCCTCCTCACCTTGTTGTTGCACTCTTCACATGGACAATTCTTCCCTTGTTTGTGGAAACGGCACGGGCTGCTGCCCCTGCACACCAAAGCAATAATATCATCCTTTTAAAGGTTACGGCATCTGTCCTGTTATTACACTACAAACATCCTCACAAACTTACAACTCATCTTATGTCACCATTTGTTGCCCTTTGTTTTTCTATTCCAGTAGTTTCTGCATCATAATCAGTGTTTTGTATATGTGTTTAGTTATAATTTATAGATTTATAATTATTTTTTTATGGATGAAGAGTAGAATTTAATTCAGACTGATGTACAGACTGTATCAACTGGCCTTAATAACAGCAGGACAATCAGCCACACTATATCTTTCAGTTTCATGTCATGTGAGAATCGGCCTTCCTCCACCTTATATAAACTGAAGATTGTTTTATGTCTAAAATGTGCAAATCAATCTAATAGGTATTGTATTTATATGCACAGTGGCTCATTCAAGTCTTGTAACAGGCAGTACTTTTTATCTGCAGCGCTCTCTTGATTGAAGCCCAGATGTGTTCAAGGTTATCAAATTCCATTTTGGCCGATTCATGTACATTATAATCTATCAGCATTATACAGAATTAAAATATATTCATGAAGAAAAAAATTGACTCCTGGTATATAAATGTAATTTATTAAAAACACAGTAACTCCATTTACATAACAGTTGTATGTAAAATGGAGAGCATGTTGTTGAAATTGAGGTTCAAAGTTCCGTGACAGATTGACCACAAGCTGCACTGGAGCTTTTGTTTATTGCCTAGGTAAATAATGAACATTTAATCACAGCTTTTAAACTCATGTGAAAAACAGCTCTTATAGTGGGGGAAAAAAGTTAATTTGCCTCAGAAATTCCGTGACAACCGGTAAACTATCTGCAAATTAAGATAATGACTTGTATAGTGTCTTTCATACATAAATATGAGGCACCTCAAAGTCCTTTGAATAACTCAATAACAATAGTACATTGAATTTATAAGCGCCTTTCTAACACTCAAGGACACTGTACAATAGTTTAAACAAGACAAAACAGAATGAAAACAAGACACAAAAAATAAAACAAAACAAGGAGACCGGTGCGGTTTCAGAAAATAATAAAACAAAGGGAAAAAAAAGAAGTGCAGTGCAATCAAACTAAGTAAGCTAATTGGAGCAACTTGACATTAAAACGAAAATAGAACAGACGAAAATGTCTCACACAAAACAATTTCAAACAAAATAAAACAGAAATAGATCCTTTTATTGAATACTAGCAAGGCAAAAAAAAAAAACAATGTTCAATATCCAACTTAAGGAGTAAAGTTGTGGTGTGGTGCTAGGAGAGAAGGTCCTCTCTGAAGAGCTGCTGCAAAACTGGACAAACAACTCATCTACATCCTGATAAACTCTGTATGTTTAAAACTATGTTGAGCAATTGACATACCTTTATTGTTTATTTTAAGCATAGACTAAAAAATACAAGATACAGAATAATCCACAATGGGTTTTTTTCTGGCATACATTTCTGGCACGTTATTCACAGTACATACTTTGCATAAGTGTAGAAAGAATGCTAGGTGAACATCAATCAACAGTAAAACTTACAATAATAACATCAATATTGTAAATTCAGAGCAGTTGAAATAAAATTAAAATAGAGAAAAAATAAAATACATATAAAACAGTCTAAATGTTGTTTTCAGTAAGGGGGATTTGAATTAGTGGGGAAAAAATTCAGAATATATAATTTTTGTGCCTTTGTTATTGTTAGAATTTTTAGAGATTTTAAGTACAATTTGATTTCATTCATGAAGACAATACATTGAATGATCCACAATGTAAACAAGCACCTACGTTAGCGCATATATATGACGTCTGTCAGCATGCGACGGTAGGAGTTGAAGGGCCTGCAGTGTATGGGTGCGCTTCTTTTTACACAGCCGACGCACGATCCCCTAACCCTAACGGAACGAATACATCTCTGAAATTGGGGAAAAACATTTACCTGCGGGAGGAGGCGTCAGATTAAAAAAATAATACTTGTAATTATTAATTAAATATATTTGTGGTTGAGGTGGACGTTTGAACTGAATGGGGCATTCAGCGTGTGTTTAAACGGGGAGCAGACTCCGCCTGCTCTACGTTCCGCAGGCGTACGCCGGTGTAGTAATGGTTCGGACCCGCCATCCACCACATGCGAAACCCACAGTTAGTTAATATTAGTTAACGTTAGAGACGTAAGTTACCGTTAGTAAGGGTTAGTTTAGGTTAGAGACATTCACGTGTCCGTCGCTGAAGACTGCGTGTTATTTGTGGATAGTGACGTTATCTGTACCTTCAACAGGTAAGTTACTAAGTTCTGGTCTGAAAACTAATGAACCCATGTGACTAAAGGTGAATTTAATGTTTTTATTGATCCAGTCTCACGTATTAAATGCACGTTCTCCCTTAACTTTTGTGCTATTATTCTTTAATTCCGTACAGTCAGTCACATGTTAGTGTCCGACTTGTACTTTGAAGGTTAGATCTAAAATCTTTAGCGCTTTAACCCTATAAAGCCAAGTGTATCACATTTGATACACAAGTTGTTGAGACCTCTACATCATCAGTGTGATATATTTTTTTCCTGAAAAACCTGATGTATACATGTGTTGGAGATTTAAAAAAAACAACTGAGAAACAAATTGCACAAAAATACCAGATGTAGCAAAAATGATAGACAGGTTCATTGCTGGGTGAAAACTTCATATCAGCAGATAAATTATGTTTTTTTTTGCATATTTGAGGAAAATGTTAAAAGGAAAGTCTTAATAGGATAAAAATGTTAAGTTTTATGTTTTTGTTAGTTAAAGAAAAACAAACTGCGAGCAACAAATTGCACAGGAAGACCTGATTTGTATAAAATATGATACAAATTAGAATTCATATATGCAAATTGATATTTTTTTTGTCAGCAGGTTCAATAAATACTCAAGTTTTAAAAAAAATATAATTTTCTGGCAATTATTTCATGGTTCAGGCTTTATAGGGTTAAATGGTTAACAATCCCGGAATATAACCAGTAGTGTAGTCACATATCCACACTGTTTTATCAGATACACCGACAGATCTTTCAAAACAAGAATTAACTATGGACAACAACCCATTTATTTAAAAGTCTATTTAAATGGCAAATATGACAATTATGCCAATGTACACACAGCCAGTGTATGCTGAGTTTAACAGAGATTGTGTCTACTCGCCTATCCTCTATAAAGTACAGTGTGATGCTCCTCTCCACACAGAGATGTCGTGTTTTGGTGGTGATCCCAACTTCTGCCCAGAATGTGGGAATGTTCTTCCTCTTCCAGGACTTCAGGACTCAGTCCGCTGCCCCCGCTGCTCCTTCTTCATCCCTGTAGCAGGTACAAACTGTCTGTTATGACAGACACACCCTCTAAACCCCCAGTCACAGTCCATGTGTCAATGAGAATAACACACACTGACATTAAAGGAAATATGTACACAGAAACATGCACAGAAACCTCCATGGTCCAGCCAGACAGAACATGTTCCTCTTCATCCTGATGGCACCAAAACATCAACATGGCCGAGCTGCCTCCTGGGGGCTTCTGTAAAATAGATACATTCTAAACATATTTTCTTACTTTTCTCCAGTGATATCTATTGTGCACATAGTTTTGATTTGCCCACATTTTGAGATTTCTACCTCCACCCAAATACAGTAGACATGAATGTAGTTTAGTTTAGCTATGAGCTTATAAAATATAGGTTATCTTTGAAAAGATTCAGTAGCAAAATATCTTTCCAGAACGATGACCTTGTTTCAATAGATAACAGACACAGAGTACTTTATTAACCGCGGAGGGTAAATTGTGTTATCATAGCAGCAGGTGATTTAAGAAAGTTATAAAGTACAAAATAGCAAAGAAACAAAAAGATAACACAAGACATGAAATAGACAGGATATGTACAGTGGCTAGTTCATGTTTAAATCGACAGAGCAACAAAGAGACAAGAGTGCAAAAGTGTTATGGCATATGTGCAAGATATTCAGTCCGATTGAATGGCTGCTTGTTTGGCATGTGCTGAGGTGTTAAAGTGTGATTGAGGTGTGCAGGACGAGGAGGACACTGAGCTGAAGGACCAGTGGTGAGAGCAGACTGACTGCTGTGTCTGTTGTTAACAGCTGGACTCTATAAATGAGGTTACCGTTTCGTCTGGACTGGCAAACACTGCTCTCGCTGCAACAAAAAATATTGCACACGCCTCACTATGGAGTTCAAAATTATCACATACTAGAGCAGTGCCCATAGGAAGTATGTGTTCTTATAGTGGGAGATGCAACATAAGAAGTGAATAAAGCTAAATCTCTGCTGAGCATGCTAATTGCAAATAACAGAATTTGCACATTACATGCAGACCACTACAACGTCTGCAACTCCATAAAACACTTACTTTTCATAAGGTACGCACACCATCCAGCACATACACATTGAACATTGATATTCACTGGAAACTATTAGAATATTATTGGAAAATCAAACCTTGTAGCACACTCCAAAAGATAGGTAGGCTAAATAGACTTACAGATGAGATGAGTCAGGGTGGAAATCCAGAGTGAACTGTGTTACTGACCAGGTGTAGGCCTATCACACAATGGGGCGGAGCTCCACTAAAAGGGGGCGGAGCTCCCCTAAAAGCCGTCCGATCGGAAACAGTGCAATGCTGCAACACGTCCTACGTGAATAATGATGTTATTTTGAAAAATGAATTAAAAAATCTTCAAAATCGAGGATGCACACCTTCATGCCATGTGCAAGCCATATATAAAATCTTAGGTCAGTCTGACTAACGTTCAGCGAAATATGCCCTAGACACACACACACACACACACACACACACACACACAGGCACTTGCTTTTATAAATAGATGTATACTCTCAATGTTATACATTCATTTTTAATAAGAGCACACATTTCCATTGATTTTCCATTTCATACATGTGTTCATCATCCAGAGTTCTCAGGCCAGAAGATCTGCTCTACAGTCGTATTCAACCCCGTGGAGCAGTCGTCAGTGGCTCTGGAGGACGAGGGGGACGAAGTGAAGGGAGCTGTGGTAAGAAGAGAGTGTCTGCTGCTGATTGGCTGCTGGCTGTGATGGGAACAGCTGAACACTAACGAGCTTCTCTGCTCCTCTAGATTGACAGACGCTGCTCTCGTTGCAATAAAGAGGGGATGATTTACCATACCAGGCAGATGAGATCTGCAGATGAAGGACAGACTGTTTTCTTCACCTGTATACACTGCAGGTAATTAATATGAACACTGTTAGAAAAATTGCATGAGGAAACCTTGAAAATTGACCTCACCATTTTTCTGCGCAGTTCGTTGATGGGGAAATGAAGAGCTGGAGACGTCCAAGTTCTCAGTTTAACAAAAGTTTTATTACAATACGTCAAAAAATGTGCACTTTACAGAGATTCTCCGGTTTCAAAAACTCATGTCCCTGAATACAAACAGACGTGTTTCAGTTTGTGAAGTCTGAACCACGACTCTCTCCCTGGAACCCATTAAAATAACCTTACAATTGTTTACAAAACATGCTGGTCGATTTCCTCCAGGAAGTCCCGCCCTCTTGATCGCTGATTCGCCAGTTTTAATTAATACAACGGCACGTCAATGCCAGCTGGGCATACGATCTTGCTGCCCCGGACAAGGCCATCCTGGCCTCTTCTCCGGAACATTCAACAAAAAACATTCTGTCTTGTTATTGTGTCTCACAAAGATAGTATGTCTACAGAGTCAAAGGTTTTTCACTGTGTCACATAGATTCTAAAAGTCTAAAAAGTATGAAACAGACAATGAAATATATGTAGTTAAAGTTTCTAAACCAAAATGAACACACAAACATAATCATTGTATCAAAATCATATTGTCTGACTTAATATAAATGCATAGAGATATTTATTACACTCAAGGTTTGACCTTTGATAGTGACCTGCGTCACTCACAGAGACAGAGAACAGAGAAGCAGAAATAAAGCATAAAATCATTTACCAATATAGAAAATAATCAATTATTTTAACAACACACTGTATTGTGGAAATGAAACATATTGTGTTGCTGTGTGATCTTTTCCAGATAATTTTAATTTTGGTTTTTACAGGTATCAAGAGAAGGAAGACTCATGAGAAGTCCGGCCCACCTTCCCCGAGCCTCTCCATGCTCTGCTCTCCTGTCTGCCAGCGTCACCTTGAGGTGCTTGGCTGCTTCCTCAACACATGGATTGTAAATATAACGCTGGATCCTTCAAGTTTGGCTTATTCAGTGAGGCTGTGCACTGCAGAGCATCTCAATACTGTTTTTGAATAATCAGCATTCACATTTTGAATAAAGTTTGACAAAAGGATCTTGACTCAGGGTCCGATTGCTATTTTTTTTGCCAGAACTCTCAGTTGCATCTTGTGTTCTTTGTCAGTGGAGGAAGTTTACTTCATCTTACTGGAAATATTTCAGCTCACTTGTCATTGATCATCTTTTACTGATAAATGCTGTGAGATACAATGAAAACAGCAGAAAAAGCTGCTAAGAGGACCTCATGTTACCATTTTTCTTGTATACTACAGTTTCCAAGGTCACAAATGATCTGAAGTTGATGTGGCTGAACACAAATTTCACACATTTGATAAGATTCTCAGCCTGAAGGTACCCAAATGCAAATTTTGAACAGCACCCATATTGCCCCATACTGGCATTAGGAATTACACGTTTTGTACTTTTGCATACTCCTGTTAGCAGAATAAACAGATCTGCCTCAAATGTAGCAAGAGCAATCTTGCACACAATGAAACTGTTGATATTGTTTTTTATCCTCGTGAGTGTCAAGAGGGCTCTAGAGTGCCCCTACAACATGTCAACCAAATTTAAATTCCCATGCAATTTATGGTCTAATTGTGCCGTTTCATTTTTTTGTTGTCTTTTTTCAGTTTGATACTACTTATTTATTTATTGATTCATAACATTTATCACAATGAGTTCTCAAACTCTCCCATAATAAAGTATATGTGGAAATCGCTTTAGATTTTGGCCTCAATGATTTCTTTGATTGTATATCAGTGATAACTTTATGGTTTGTAGGAAGTATACCGTATTTCATAAGTAAACAAACTGATTAAAACTATAGTCAACTATTAATGTGTCCTACCTGATAGGTTTTTCTTTATATTTAATATTAAATACTCAGATCAAGTGCTGCCTACACATAACCATATGTGTATCTACTTTTATGGTTAAAAGTAGACCTAGCAGCTTGTGCGTGTACGAAAAACATTGCAACATACGTTGAGCTGTGGGCTGTCACAATTCTGGTTTACAGAAAGGTTAAAACCGCCCTGACACAGAGAGAAAAACTTTATTGGAGACGGGACACCTCTTTTTTCAGCAGCACTTAAGATTGGACAAGTGTTCTCCCGTTGTACCTAGGCAGTGTATTCTGATGTCTGGTAATAAAGAAAACGAAAAGGAACATCGACGTGCTCTTTGATTCATTTTGTCACTCAAGAGAGGTAGCAATTTCACTACAAATTCACAATATTTAGTGCTGACCACTTGTGACCCAATCACCCAAGACACATTTTTAACCAACAGGCTCTGAGTAGAACATGTCTGAAGGTTGCAATCTCTTAATATCTTTTTTATTATGGGGAGCCTTACCCAAAATGTATTTAGTTTTCTGTAGTTTTCATAGATATGATTTAGTGAGTCTGAAATAATTAATGGTCTGACAGAAGGAGTTATATTTTTCACTGTTCTTTATTTAGAATTGATAAATAGCAAACATGTGTATTTTCTTGCACCAAATGCAGAACTGCAATGCATTGTGGGCAATCTACACCACTGGAGCGACCATGGTTGTTCACTCGCTCCCTCAGCCCACCAAGGGTTATCAGCAAATTCACTTCAGTTTTTCAGATGATTGGAATGAAACTCAAGATGGCAGTAGAGACTCTCCCAGGTGAACCGCTATTTAAAAGCACAGAAGCTCACTTTTAAGGCCTTTAATTTGGAAAGAATAAACTTTCAGTAGTTTTAAGACCCCACAGGTACACTTCATTACTCATTGAATTGTTGTTGCAGCATATTAAAACAAAAATAGGTATCAAGATAAATCATTTTTTTTACTTAGGTTTATCATGTTTTAAATGTTTTCCCTCTTTATGTGTCAGGAATTGAGTCATCCTCAACGTTTGTTTCAGAATGACGAAGACTGTTGGATAACAATCAAATACAAAATAGGATGTAGGCTCTACAAGAGGACTTATTTCCTTTGCAAGGACTGTGTTTTTTTCCTTCAAAATGACAGAACAGATTTTAAGGCATTCTTTAAAAATAAAAATAAAAATCTCAAATGGCTTAAAAATAGTGCATATATGTGATGTAAATATGACAGAAAATAGTGAGTCTGAAATAATTAATGGTCTGACAGAAGGAGTTATATTTTTCACTGTTCTTTATTTAGAATTGATAAATAGCAAACAGCGTCCAGCAGGGGGCAGCACTGAGCCTCTCCAGCTGTTCCTGCATCCCCATTAGAGCAGCCGAAGAAGAACACGACCAATAACACGCGCCTGTTAGGCTCACGTGACTCAGCCCAGAAACATGGCCGCACGCTGACAACAATGCCGTCAGTTTGGACATAAAGACACTTTACCGTCAACAACTCTTCCAGTTTGACCTCCGCCATCACGGTAAATAATGAATTCATCATAAGCTTATTATCAGACCTTGGTCCGGGAGCTGCTTTGCTGTCAGTTACTGTGACGTCAGTGATATATTTTGGAATAAACTGTTATCACACCCAAACAGTTAATAAACATGTACTGAATGAAATAAAAGGAGGCCCCTGTGTGTGTCCGGTAGATAATGAAGCTCCGTGTTCAGCTGCAGTGTAAGAATCTGCATGAATACCTGAGAGAGCTGAGTCCTGAGGTCTTAGACAGACTGTACAACCACCCAGCGACATGTCTGGCTGTTTACAGGTATGGAGCCGTGATAATAAATAATAGACTATTATCATACACACTCATGGACTAATGACTCCCTTAACTTTCTACTTTCTATTGTGATCTTCACCAGGGAACTGCCCTCTCTGGCCAAGAACTATGTGATGCGGATGCTGTTCGTGGACCAGCCTCTGCCCCAGGCGGCCCTGGCTCTGTGGGTCAAGATAGACAGTCAAAAGTCAGTCACTCACCTCGGCATGTCTTCACTACAAACCTTCAGCCTGTATCTTTCATTTCCCTATCATATTTCTATGATCATGCCCTCATTGGGCCAACCACCACTTACAAGCCATAAATATGTATTCTATTATTCAATAAGTTCTGTTATTTCTTGTTTCTGTCACAGATCTGGTTGTCCATACACATTTCATGTAGACTTATTATTGTTTACACTTGCTCACTTCAGTTCAGTTGTTCTATTGCTGCATGCCTGTGGCTCACTAAACAATTAGTAATAAACTTGCTGTGTGTGTGTGTGTGTGTGTGTGTGTAAGATAAGATAAGATATACTTTATTCATCCCAGCAGAGAAATTTAGGTGTTCCAGCAGCCAACATACACACAACACAACACATTATTACATACATATTCCACCTATACAAAACATGAGCCCACAATACATAGCCTAGGATAGAAAAAGTGGAATGGATGGTCCATGTGCATTAGTAGCTGTTACTCGTAGATAACAGTTACAGCAAGTGTGCAAATATACAGGTGTGTGTGTGTGTGTGTGTGTGTGTGTGTGTGTGTGTGTGTGTGTGTGTGTGTGTGTGTGTGTGTGTGTGTGAAGTGACATTTCGGCCGGTCCTCACTTCTTTAAAGGCCTGTTTGAGAGTTCAGACTTTGTTTTAGGGTCAAGGGTACAATAAGGTTTACATTCAGGTCCATAAATATTTGGACATTGACACAATTTTCAGCATTTTGGCTCTGTACACCAACAAAATGGATTTGACATGAAAAAAAATGTAAGTGCAGACTTCCAGCTTTAATTTGAGGGTATTTACATCTAAATCATTTTATATGTGCCCTCCACCTTTTTAAGTGATCAAAAGTAATTGCTGAAAATTGTGTCAATGTCCAAATATTTATGGACCTGACTGTATGTTAGGGTTAGGGTTGGGCATTTAGATATGATAGTGAAGGTTATGTTAAGGGTTAGGGTAAGGGGCTAGGGAACTTACTATTCCAATGAAAGCATTTAATATGACATCATTATATAGACTTTCTCTCAGCACCGTAATTGACCATCACATTCCCTGCCCTTAAAGGGCTTCATCATGATCCAGCTAACTGTGACTGATATATACATACTTTTACCAGAATTATACTGTGAAGGAGAAAATCAGTGTGTAATGAAGTCCTCCAGTGTTAGTAGCTCTGTTCTGATCTACTGAGCAGGAAAGTAACGGTGCATCACACATGTCAGATAGCATCCACTTCACTTCATTTAATTTTCTTTTGTTTTTGGGAACTACCTACAGGGATCATGAGGAATGTGTGGCAGTGTTGGCAGGACTCCGCCTTTGGCACATTCAGCAGCTGCAGGGAGGTCTGCAGGGGTACATTTTAAATGCAGTGTTCAAAGACAACCTGAGGATCGCTCTGCTCGGCGGGTAAGTCTGCTCCATGTAGCCATAGTGCTGCAGGATCCCTCTCCTCTCTTTTCATTCTACAGTTTAAAAAAATAGCTATTGCACACACAACTCTGTGTTTATGGCCATAAACACTAACTATGTTTCTACATAGTTAAATAGTGTTTGTTCAACACCAAACACATCTGTTAGGGTTCCAGACAAAGATAAAAAAAATGTTAATAAAATGTCACTTCAACAGTGTAAATCAAATCTTATGAACTCCATATTAGATTTTGATATTTTTAAGCCAACTAGACACATTTGAGACAGAACTGCAGCTACAGTCATCACCTGTTGTTGTTTTATATAAAAGACTGTGTGTGTTGACCCAGGGGCCGAGCATGGGCAGATGAAGGCAGCACGCTGGGTCCTGACCGCCATGCACGGGACATCGAGAGCCTTGACCGCTATGCTATGGAGCGCTGGGAGGTCATCCTGCATTTCATGGTGGGTTCCCCCTGTGCTGCTGTCTCACAGGACCTGGCTCAGCTGCTGGCTCAAGCAGGCCTCATGAAAAGGTACATAATACGTAATAAGTCCCCCTCAGACTGCTGTTTCAAGAACGTTCCACAGGTGTAATGATCCCGGCTCTGTGCCGCCTTCAGAGGTAGTGACAGAGGCGCTACATGGGCCAGACTGTTGGAGGCGGGATCAGTGTGAACCGACGGAGCCGGAGGCAATATGGAACATACGTGATGTATATTAATTATGACAATAACAAGGGAAGTGGGCCGTATCATCAGGAACACGCTTTTCACTTGACTCCGACAGTAATCGTATCATCCATCCATCTTTTTGTTTTCACACGGGACGCTCTGCTGGGTGGAAGTCCATCTTGGGTTTGGTGTGGGTTCTCAGCGTGGGTTCTCAGTGTGGGTTCTCGGTGTGAGTACTCCAGCGTGGGTTCTCAGTGTGAGTACTCCAGCGTGGGTTCTCGGTGTGGGTTCTCCAGCGTGGGTTCTCAGTGTGAGTTCTCCAGCGTGGGTTCTCGGTGTGGGTTCTCCAGCGTGGGTTCTCAGTGTGGGTTCTCCAGCGTGGGTTCTCAGTGTGAGTACTCCAGCGTGGGTTCTCCAGCGTGGGTTCTCAGTGTGGGTTCTCCAGCGTGGGTTCTCCAGCGTGGGTTCTCAGTGCGTTCTCCAGCGTGGGTTCTCAGTGTGGGTTCTCCAGCGTGGGTTCTCAGCATGGGTTCTCTCCAGGTCCTTCCAGGTTTCCTTGCACAGCCCAAGTTAGTTTTCTGCTTTACTGTGAGTGTTTATTAAATGCCCTGTGAGGACAAATCAACAAATTCTTGTCAAACTTCCCCAAATATAATAAAATGTGGGACAGCTTCTCTGATCTGTATCTCTGTGTGTAAAGCACCTAGGACTGATGTTTGAGTCCTGAATGGGGCTTTTTCTAACATAACCAGTAACCCTTACAGAACTTGAGCTACATGTTAAAGTATTGTTGTTTTAGTGACACAGAATGTTTATGTAGAGAGTTTTGTGCGGTACCCCGTGCTGTTCTGACATCTGATTTTTTTTTAGTGAGGCAGGAGAGGCGCCCTACATCACATCAGCAGGTTTCCAGTTCCTCCTACTGGACACAGCCTCCCAGCTGTGGTACTTCACACTGCAGTACCTCAAAACTGCTCAGGTACTCTCTGCTCTGTGACATCTGCTGCCTGGACCTGATCTGCTATGAATAAGTTAGAGGCGTGGTTCTCATCATTTAGTTTTCAGGCTCTAGAGTGTACAGCCTGTCATTGCTCTGAGTAGCACATGTTTAAGCAGAGACTGGCTGGAACTAAAGCAGACTCTGGTTAATGGCCTGTATGCCCTGTGTCTATCACAGGAGTGGAATGGATAGAAAAAATGACATAAAATAATAGCAATAGTCATGAAACTACAAACTGTTTATAAAGCAGCAGTTAAATGGAGATCAGTCCTTTTTTCTTTCCTTCTTTCCTGTCCTTTTAATTATCAGTATTTGAAAAAATATGTAATAATGAAAACAGTATTTGTGTTAAAATAATAATTAGTTTGGTGGGCACTGTATGCCATGTCTGATGTTGAAATGATGCAGTTAATGCTGAGGGAATGTTCATTATAATGAATACAGCAGTGTGGCTAATGCCAATCTCTGTCATTTCTTTTGTTAACATTTCTGTCATTTGAATACCTGCTTTTCTTTGAGAATATCTGTTTTTAATAATGTGTCTCTTGCAGTCCAGAGGGATGGACCTGGTGGAGATCTTGTCATTCTTATTCCAGCTCAGTTTCTCTACTCTGGGCAGAGTGAGTTCTTAAATTGCCAGAATGCAACATAACCATGTTAATGTCACATTTGAAAACATTCCTGCTTAGTTTGAGTAGTAATTGATGATGTGTTGACTGTGTTCCTCAGGACTACTCAGTGGAGGGCATGAGCGACTCATTACTCACCTTCCTGCAGCACCTGCGGGAGTTTGGACTTGTCTTCCAGAGGAAGGTGAGTTAACCCTTTATCAGGCGAAGAACTATATTTGGTAACTTCAGGTAATATTTCGAGAAAAAAGTTGCAAATTTACTAGATCAAAGTGGCAAATCTACAAGAAAAAAAGTCACAGATTTAAGAGATTTAAAGTGGCAAATTTGCGCGAAAAAAGTCGCAGATTTACAAGAAAAAATTGGGAAATAGCAACTTTTTTCTCCCAGATTCACCACTTTAAATCTCATAAATCTACAAATTTTTTTCTCATAGATTTGCCACTTTAATCTCGTAAACTTTTTTTCTCAAAATATTATTTTCGTATTTGTTTTTTTTACACATTCTGGCTGTATGTAATATCCTCCAATATTTTCTAGGGTTGAAATTTGGAATTTGCAAGTATTTCAATGAGTGCCCTGTTAAAGTGGTGAATCTGGGAGAAAAAAGTAGCTTTTTTCCCACTTTCTTCTCGTAAATCTGCGCCTTTTTGGTGCAGATTTGCCACTTTAAATGTCTTAAATCTGTGACTTTTTTTCTTGTAGATTTGCCACTTTAATCAAGTTAATTTGCAACTTTTTTCTCGAAATATTACCTGAAGTTAAAAAATATAGTTCTTTGCCTAAAAATGGTTAAGGAACCCCTGGTAAACGCTGAAAAACTGTCTGATATATGTCTTCTTAGACATAAAACTGCATTTTTACATAAAGCAATAATTTCTTTTTTTGCAGCAATCATCATTGGACTGATGAAGGAAATGTGTTGGGTGTAATTATGCCCCCTTACCAAAGCAGAGACAAATGAAATACTCAGTCAGAATATGTGTATGTGAACTGAATAAACAATGAGAAATGACTACAACTTGTTTAGATATACTGCATATAGCCATGACCGCTACATGTAGTTACAATATGTTAGCTTTCTGTAATTCTTCTGTCTGTTGTCATCAGAGGAAGTCGAGGCGGTACTACCCCACCAGACTAGCCATCACTCTGGCTGCAGGAGTCACTACCAGCTCCTCCTCCTCCTCCTCTGACTCCTCCTCCAATGTGTCTTCCTGCCCTGGTACAGGAGACGCAGGTTTCATTGTGGTAGAAACCAATTATCGTATCTACGCCTATACAAGTAAGTCTGATCACTGGAAGCATTTTGTGCTGCGTGTTAACAAACTTTCACACAACGTTCCTATTTATAAGACCATTTTAGAAGGCTGTGAGATTGTTACACATTGCCTGGCCAAAAGAAAAGTCATACACACCGCCGAGAGCTTTGATTACGGCACGCAACCATGGCAGCGATGACGCATTGCATTGCATTGTTGTGCAGCTCAACAATCAGCCACGTTCAAAGATGGAAAGCCTTTTGTCTTTGACATCAGGAGATCATGACAGCATGAATGTTTGGTAGAAAATGATGTGAAAGCCAGATTTTTACATAGTTTTTGACTTTCTAAGGCTTTGGTCTTAAACTTTTGATCAGCTGCTGAACAGCCTGTTTGAGTCTGAATGCAGTTTTCAATAAATTGCCTGCTCTATTCTTTTCTTTTCTTTTCTTTTCTTTTCTTCTTTCTTTGTCTCTTGCTCCTGTTTATTCTTTTGCATTTCAGAGCTCTACTTACAACCTGGTTATCTTCCACCAACGCAAAATGCAAATACAACATTTTTCCCCCGGTCTTAAGATTTTGTTCAGGAGTGTAGTTAGTTACAAGACTTGGAGGAAGAGTTCAGTATGTTTGGAGAAAGTCCTTCTGACTATGTGTGAGATCTCCAGATGGAGATCAGTATGGTAGGAGAACAGGTGGCCTGGTCAGTGTTAAAAAATCCCCCTAGCAACACATCTGAAACCTACCACAATGTATTTAATGGGATTAGCTTATAGAACCTGTACTGATACTTGTTTGTGTTTGTGTCCCTTCCAGGCTCAGAACTTCAGATCGCATTGGTGGCTCTTTTCAGTGAAATGCTGTATCGCTTTCCCAATGTGGTGGTGGCTCAGGTAACAAGGGAGTCAGTGCAACAGGCCATCGCCAACGGTATCACAGCACAGCAGGTATTCAACCACTACACACAGTTTACTGAAACAGGTAGGGTTGGGCAACCAGTTCCAAATTGGTATAAAAAGCTGGTATAAAAGAAATCAGGTTCCAAAGAAATGGTACA
This sequence comes from Centropristis striata, assembly GCF_030273125.1. Classification (NCBI taxonomy): domain Eukaryota; kingdom Metazoa; phylum Chordata; class Actinopteri; order Perciformes; family Serranidae; genus Centropristis; species Centropristis striata. The sequence goes on from NC_081530.1 coordinate 4,828,971, forward strand.
GCTACAACTTCAGTGTTAATTTACTAAGGGGACATGAAGATGTGATGCATACTTTCTTTGAACATGAAGGCCAGACTAGTACTAACAGACTATACACAGCTGCAGATATATACTGTGTGTCTTCTGTAGTAAATGTCTATATTATCAATGTGCTGCATTGTTATAAACTATAATAACCTGGTCATGGATTATGTCTCTGGCCCGCGCCTCACCACATGACAGACGTGATGCTGTTGATTCACCGATCAGACTAGCTAGCAGCTCTGCAGTCCTGCTCAGTGCTGATGTCATCTATTTATTCATTATAAAGGCTGTTTAACCCATTGAAGCCTGGAAAGCGGATACGTTGTTTTATAGTATTTGTATAAGCTCTCAAATACTTTTTGAATTTCATTTCTATCTGCTACAGAGGCTGAAAAATCTATTATTTAGTAGAAGCGTTGACACTTCTGTTGGATTTCCAGAAAAACTTCAGGTTTTAGGGGGTTATTTTAAAATCACCCAGAGGTTTTACAGCCGTTTTAGGCCTCAATGGGTTAACAGCCCTGCAAGATACATGAGACGCTATTGTTTCAATGTCTTCAGTCTTGACATTTTCTTTATTGTTTTGCTCTTTTTTTGCCATGCTTCTCTCTTACAACATCTTCCGTATGATATGTATATTACGCTAGTACAGATTTCCCTTGAAAACATCCACCAATATATGGAAACTCTTGTCTATCCTCCAGATTATCCACTTTCTAAGGACCAGGGCTCACCCCGTCATGCTCAAACAGGTAAATTAAACCATCTGTTCTCACTCTTAATTCAGATATTAAGTGGTTGTCCTTTAGCCTATATGCACAGTGTTTTCATCCTCCATGTGTGTGCTTTAGACCCCAGTGCTGCCTCCGACCATCACAGATCAGATCAGACTGTGGGAGCTGGAGAGAGATCGCCTGCAGTTCACAGAGGGTCAGTTTATTTTCCAGTGTGTGCAAGACTGTGCAATAAATGTTTGTTTATGGAAGAAAGGCCATTTTGAAAAATAAATCCTGTTTTACCAGTATATTTTGACATATCTTAGTAACAAGTTTGTGTTTTCTGATCTTCTCACGTTTTAATTGGCTTTAAATGAACTCAACAATTCCTCCATGTTTGCTTGTTTTCCTGAAACATCTAGTATAATGTACATTTCTTTAGAATTTATTGGGATGCACCTGTATGTCCCCTTCACTGTCGGACCATGACTATACTGCTGTGTAACTGTGCCAAGTGTGTCATGAGAGAGTTGTTTTCACAATTGTTCAGTGAAGAGGGACTAAGATTGACATATGTCCCAACTTGAACAGCCAATGGTGTGTAGATCAGACAGTCAGTAGTGGTGGAGCTGTGCCTCAGCTCTCAATGAGCCATCTTCACTAGTCCTGCCTGAATGTTATGACTGACAGACTCTCTCAGTCTCTCATGTCATCTGAGCTGTTGTAGAGAGTATGAGAGTATTGATGTTGACCTTTAACCTGTCTGATGATGTTTGTGTCTCTGTTAGGAGTGCTCTATAACCAGTTCCTCTCCCAGGCTGACTTCGAAGTGCTGCGAGACAGAGCTCAGGTTGGATTCAGCTTCATATCTCTGTGACTGAAAAATATAATATCTTATAAACAATATTATATGGATTTTAATAATTTAAATGTATACAATTAGGTTAGAAGCAGCAATGAGCATGTTTTTACTGACATCACACGTTCACTATAGGGCCAAAGCACAGTCTACTGTCTAAAGCAACAAATAACTATCAACTCCATGCCATATTATTACCATTTTAAGCATCGTGCGATATGGTGAGTATTGCAATACAATATATTGAGATTTAACTCTTTAACTGCATTTTGTGTCCACATAATTAAATTAAATCAAGAGTTGCTTTGTCAAATAAGAGAAAATTCCCAGTCTATTCATCTCACTTCAGTCTTTTTATTTCTCCACAATGAGAGTCAAACCCACAGACTGACCAACAAAGTAATCAGTCAAACTGAACTGAGATCAAACATGCAAACACACACACACACACACACACACACACACACACACACACACACACACAGCTTTACAATTGACCATGTTTTTGCAAATTTACAGTACTGAAATCACACTATATTCACTATTTTCTTGCCAAAGGAAATAACTTGATTTCAATATGAATATGAGTGTTAGGACAGGTAAACCAGTAGCTCCACAACATCAACTGATCAACAGCATCCATCCACAGTGCTGAAACCGTTACTGCAGTAATCTGCTGCTGTTTAACCAAGTTGTTGTGCTGCAGGGTCTGGGCTGTCTGGTGTGGCAGGACGTGGCCCACAGGGTGATGGTGGTGTCGCCACAGGGACACAGTGAGGTCAAGAGGTTCTGGAAACGACAGAAGTCCAACACGTAACTGGAGGAAGAGAAGCAGAGCGGAGTGATGTCACACTTGAGGGATTATTCCTATGATCTTGTTGCCATAGTTGTTTGTTTATGTCAGTGCTGCAAGAAAAGGGCAGACAATATAATCTATAATTTTGTATGTTTCATAAAATGCTGACTTCCTTATTAAATGATGATAGTAGAGAAAATGTACATATCAGCTCATTCTTCTTTTCAAATCGAAGTTAAGATATGTATTTTGCAGATTGTGATGATAACTGTGATAATTTCCAGTGAAGCTAAGGTGTTCCAATGGGTCAAAAAAGCAAAAAGTACAAGATTCCTCAACTTCTTCACACATTGAGTGCATTCAATGGTTTTTAACCCATTTGTAGTTCAAACGAGGGTTTCATTGATTAAGTTGTTCATTATCTGACTGATACAATCAGGTTTTCCCTTATCACTTGAAGTCCCCCTGTAGTCAGGAGGGATTAGGGCTTTGTGACATCACAAATAGTTTTGAGCCAATCATGGTTCAGTAGGCAACCTACACAAGAGCAGTGTTTCTGTTTTATAATATCTGCTATTGCAACATTATTATTACCACAGCTACTTCAAAACTGTATTGTCATGAAGTCACAATAACAGGACTGTGCCATAGATGGTTAAATCAGTGCTTTACATCCAAAACAAATCGCTTCTAAAATAAATAAAGACTTGATGACATCATGTCACATTAAGTCAAAGGTTAGATCTAGGGTCAAGGTCAAATCTATTAAAGTTTTAATGAAATGTAATGTTTCATTAATTTATATATATATATATATATATATATATATATATATATATATATATATATATATATATATAAACCATTTAAAGTGGTTTAGTATATTTCATAATAATTCAAGTATTTAAATACTTTTTAAATGTAGGAAAAAATCTTATGACATGATGGAATATTGACGTGTATATGTGAAATATCAAATTGTGAGTTGAGTCGTTACATTGATTTAAATCAGGCGAATATTGTGTTTTCTAAAAGTCTTTTTTTTTTGCCTTCAAAGCAAATTGGCACATAATTAACTATGTTTACTGGAGTCAAACTACTGGTCTGTTGCTCTCTGTCAGCTTTAAGGCAGAGCAGTTGGAGCAGTGACAGGATGTCATAACAACCACAACAAAAACAAAAGGTTAAATCCTTTATGTCTGAGCTAAAAAAGAAAAATAAGTTTGTACATCTTGTAATAGCTAAATAAATACACAGTGCATGAGTGTATATTCAGAGTTTATCCATTAACATCAGATGTAGACCTGCCCTCTTTAACTGAATATGTTGCAGAGGATTAATTATTTATGAATTATTGCTCTTTTTTATGTTTTCCCCAATGATTATGGAACTGGGGTTGTACTGTAATTTGATTATCAGGTGTAAATAATAAGAGCATTCAATTTTACATATAGTTTTATTCCACACTAACAGTGTATTCAGTGGTGGTGGAATGTAACTAAGTACATTTACTCAAGTACTGTACTTAAGTATAGTTTTGAGGTATGTGTACTTAACTTGAGTATTTCCATTTTATGTGACTCTATACTTCTACTTCAATACATTTTGAGGTAAGTACTGCACTTTTTACTCCACTACATTTAGCTGACAGCTTTAGTTACTTTTCAGGTCGAGATTTAACATAAAACATGATACATTTAAATTAAACCGCATACCAGTATATTAAGTTGTTAAAATGAGCCCTGTCTACTAAATAAAAACACTGTTTATATGTTTATATACATGCATCAAAACAAATCTGATAATATATTTGGAATAGCCTATAAAACAATCTAAGCGGTGACATGCAGCACAGCGTGTACTTTTACTTTTGACACTAAGTAGTTAACTACATTTTGATGCAGATACTTTTGTACTTTTACTTCAGTAAGTTTTGAATGACAAAAGACTTTTACCTACTTGTAGTGGAGTAATTTCACAGTGTGGCATTAGTACTTTTACTGAAGTAAAGGATCTGAATACTTCTTCCACCACTGAGTATTGGTAGTATTGATCAATATGAAACTCATTAAACCCCTTAACTGTTAACTCAAAATGCACATGATGAAGCAGCTGGTGGGATTGTGTTTCCCCGGAGAGGTGTCTTGTTCGATTTCATATGACAAACAAAATTGATTGATTGATTGATTGATTGATTGATTAAGTCTATTTGTGGAGGGTGGGGGGCTTGGACCAGCCATGAACACACATAATTCCACGTCTTAATACGCACAGAAAATGCCAAGACTGCAACAAAAATCACGAATTTGCTTTGAAGACAAACGTGAGTTAGAGCAGGAAGACTACTGCAAAGTGTTTTATTTTGAAACAGCCTGGCGACGTGTTGGCTACGTAGTCTTGTTTGTGTTGCAGGCACAGCGTGACACTTTAACACTTAAAGCAAAAAAATAGTTTTTCTATAGCAATGTTCTCGTGACACACCGTTGTGTGTCGGGAGGCTACCGCAGTATAATATCTAGATATCTAGCAGGACAGCCGGCCGGACCGCAGGCCGCACATGGAGCACCACACGTCGCGTGAAATTGCCAGCGGCGCGAGGCTCCCTGCAGCGGCCGGTGAGCGCGAGGAGACCCCGGGGGAAGAGGCGACGGGAGCAGAGGGCAGCACCGGGATGCTGAGGCGGAGAGGAGAGGACGGAGGCACCGCGGAGGAGGAGGAGGAGGAGGAGGCGCAGTGTGGAGATGAACCGGAGGACCAGATCACCATCCGAGGGGAAGGAGACGCCGGCAAGCACGAGGAGGAATTGGACCCACGAATTCAGGAATGTTACAAATATATTATTATTATTGTAATTATTATTATTATTATTATTATTATTATTCTTATTCTTATTATAACCGACGAAGCCGAATAGACCTGATATGTGGTTTTACACAAATAGGTTAATATGGTTTTATATAAATATGTATAAGGTATTTACTAAGCGATATGACGTCACTCGGCACCAGGCTCCTTCCCAGACCAGTACCAGGCACGGCCAGCCCCGTGCTGCCAGCACCGCTGGGCTGCTATAGTCACCCTGCAGGGCCGGCTCTAGCCCATTTGGTGCCCTCGGCGAGATCCACCCACCACACTTCAGCACCTTTGTGTTGAACAGCTCCGCTTGCTGTTTCACGGAGGGGGGAACTCTGTGCCAACCAGGCTATATAATATAATAACTGTCTGTTTATATAATTATTAACTTACAAATAAATTTGCAAAGAAGCTCAGCTGGAGACCGCTAACAAAGTTAGAGACAAGAGAGACAATAAAAGTGCAAACTGCACGAAAAATGTGCGTTACTGTGTTAAGCTAGCGTTGCTTTATTTCAACCTAGCTAGCAAGCTAATACAAATGAAACGTCTTCACACAAAACGGCATTTAAAAAAAAATTGGGACTTCTCCTCCTCCTCTTTTCTTCTCTTCCGATACTGCGCACCGGAGAGATTTGACGGCTGTTTCATCTTGCAAGAAAAAATAAAATATCAAAACATAACGTGTCTGTCGCTTGACGTGACCTGACCTCTGTGACAGCGGTCTGACTGTCTAAAGGGGGGCAAGGCAATGACCACACGTCACGTGACTCAGCACCACGAGTGACAAAATGTCATTGTTTATCTGTTTCTTTATTTTTTCAATATTTATTATATTAATAATAATAATAATAATAATAATTATTATTATTATTATTATAATAATGCATTTTATTCATAGGTGCCTTTCAGGACTCTCAAGGTCACCTTACAATAAACAATTAAAAACAAAACAATAATAATACTAAAACAGCAATGGCAGTAATAATAAACAACAATAAAACAATTACAAATTAGAACAATAAACAACAATGACAGTAATAATGAACAACACTAAAACAGTACAGAGAAAAAATTGTAATTTTAAATTATGAATATATTAGGGGTAGGCATGTCTAAACAGGTGCGTTTTGAGATGTGACTTGAAGGTTGACAGTGTTGTTAGAGAGCTGATGTACTGAGGGAGTTTGTTCCAGAGTCGGGGGGAAGACTCTTCATGTTCAAGACAGAACACGAAGGTAGGGCGACAATGGGCATCGAAAATTATTATTGTTTTGTTTTTTTCTCCCTCGATGGTGACTGGCGGCGCCCCTCCAGCAGATGGCGCTCTATGCCTCAAGCCGGCCCTGAGTCACCCACTGACACTTGATCAGTGCTTTCCCAGCTTCTCTCCAGCATTCCTGTTCCTAATCTGCTTTTAATACCGATCATCTCCCCTCTGTGTCTCCAGGAGGAGCTGGAGCAGCTCAACCAGGCCAGCGATGAGATCAACAAGCTGGAGCTGCAGCTGGATGTGAGTAGCTCTCACAATGAATGACAGTCACGCCACAGCTCACTGATGGTGACATGCGATCTGTGGTCGTGTGTGCTCCCCTCAGGACGCCAGGTCCAGCTACAGGAGGATCCTTACGGATTCTGCCAGGAAGCTGAACGCTCAGGGCTCCCAGCTCGGTGCCTGCATTGAGAAAGCAAGGCCCTACTATGAAGCGCGCAGACTCGCCAAAGAGGTGTGTGTTGTAGCTGCAGGACTCCACAGTGAATGTGCATGGATACACTCAGTCTAAACAGTGATGCAATAGATCCTCCATTTATGAAGGTTCTCATGTTTGGTTTGTGTCTAAGCAGAGAGCCAGTGGTGGAAGAAGTATTCAAATCCCTTATTTAAGTAAAAGTACTTATAATACACTGCAGAATTACTCCACTACAGTAAAAGTACATTGTTCAGAACTTACTTGAGTAAAAGTACAAAAGTATCGGCATCAAAATGTACTTAAAGTATCAAAAGTAAAAGTACTCGTTATGCAGAATGGCCCCACTCAGATTGTTTTATATATTCTAAATATATTATTAGATTGTTATTATTGATATTGATTATGTTAGCAGCATTTTACTATTGCTAAGGTACGGCTAATTGTTACTGCTTAACCCTTAATAGGGCAAAGATTCTTTAAGTCAATAAAATGTACAGTTTGGATAGTAGGTAACATCATGGTGATAGGCCCTGGTGCCCCACCCTGCCCTAAACACACACACACACACACACACACACACACACGCACAGCCACTACAGAGAACTGCTATTGGCACCATCAGGGGTTAAAATGCACCTCAGATAAATTAATAAATAAAAAGAATCATTCACATCAACAATTGCATGATGCTGATAAAAACAAAAGTGTATACTGTCAAATTTCGGACTCTCCTCTCTCTTCATTGCATTTTTCATCAAATCAAAACGTAGTGTCATATGATCTTGTGGCCCTTGGCTATCTGACTTCCGTTGTGTTTGCAGTGCTGCTCCTCATATCTGAGTCTGTGTTGATGCCGGTGCTTGGTGGTTGTGTTCCATAGCAGCCATCAGCATTTCCTTTACAACAGGCCCCGAGCTATTCCTACACTAAACAGACCCGTGGCAATTCTGGTTGCTGCTTTTTTTCTTCCTTCATGGGCCCCTGACGATGCCTGGATCCCGGTTGCACCCTCGATATTTACGCACTGGTTTGGATAGTAGTTCTGGGTCGCAGCCTGATACTGAAAGAAATATTTCTACTCTGTTTGCACCGTTTTAATCTTTTTTTTTTTGCAGTAATTATTGTGATTGCTTAGAGTGTTGTTTTAAGCTGCCTCTGTCTGTTCCCCCAGGCACAGCAGGAGACCCAGAAGGCAGCTCTGAGATATGAGAGGGCCGTGTCCATGCACACTGCTGCCAGAGAGATGGTTTATGTGGCAGAACAGGGTCTTCTGGCTGACAGGAACACCATGGACCCAACCTGGCAGGAGATGCTGAACCATGCCACTGCTAAGGTACACAGCCAGACTTCTCCCTGACCCAACACATTGTATGTATTCTACTCAGGCCAAAATTAGTGCAACCTGTGAGAACATTAGCTTCAAGTTTACCTTCAAGACAAGAATGTATTTTCCAACTCGTTTAACCATCAATTTCAAAAGGTGGTGACTTGATTCCAGTTGGCATGGACACTTCTTCTTGTTCACTAGAGATACAGGTGAAAACCTCAAGGGTAGAGTAAGAAGTGAAACCAGAACTTAAGTTTCATTAGAATAAAAGTAATGCAGAACCTGACCAACTGAAGCAAGCCCAGATCCTAACTTTGCACAGCGCCCGCTGCAAATTGTAAACAAAGCCGCATGCTAACGGTACATGTGGTGTCCACCGCTAATCGTAAACAAACCGGTATCACTAACTGTGCACTCAGTGTCTGTCCAACACATGCTGCTGCAGCACTTACATTCTTTAGCCTGTAGCCTGTTAGCACTGTGCTACTCTGCAGCACTGCTGCTGCTCTTACGATCGTCTCCTTCCACCTCGTTTCGTGATGCCGGACTGCACTATGAAAGGGCAGAATATCACGCCTCCGCAGGATCACTGTGAGCGCCCGATGGTGAAAAGCCGGCACAGATCTTTCCGGCAATATATATATATATATATATATATATATATATATATATATATATATATATATATCTACTTGCACTAATGTACAGTTAAATCTGCATTTATTAATCTTATTTATTATATAATCTATACATATATATATATATACTGCATTTTTATACAATTCATTCCTGTATATATTGCAATATGATTCACAATTACTGCTTAATGCACTTCTGGTTAGATGCTATCTGCATTTCGTTGCTTTGTACTTGTGACATGTGCAATGACAATAAAGTTGAATCTAATCTAATCTAATCAATATAGCGGGACATTTACGGGATGGCACTATGAAAGGGGCTTCTGTTTTATTTAGACAGCATCTGAACGTGTGTGTGTGTGTGTGTGTGTGTGTGTGCGTGCATGCTGTGGGACACTTGAATAGAACAGAGCCATCGTTATGTTAATACTGAGAGTGGTGGTGGGGGATGCTTTACTTCCTGTGCTGCTCAGGTGAACGAGGCAGAGGAGGAGCGCCTCCGCAGTGAGCGGGAGCACCAGCACGTCACACAGCTCTGCCAGGAAGCCGAGGCTCGAGTCCAGACCCTCCAGAAAGCCCTAAAGAAGGTCATCCTCAAATCCAAACCTTACTTTGAACTCAAGGCTCAATTCAATCACATTCTGGAGGTGTGTACCAGCAGTTAACCTTTTTTTCTGTTTTTACAATATCACAAATAGACTTTTCTGACCATGATCAATCTCATGATACTCCACATGATTTAGCGGCTTTTGGGCTGATGTACTTTACCTGTGGCTAGTTTTAGCTGCAGTGTTTGTGTGTGTGTGTGTTGTCATGTATGTGAATTACCAAACATACACACAGAGATATGGGGCTGGATTCACAAAGCATTCTTAAGAAAAAAATGCTTCTTAAGTGCCACTTTTTTCTTAACTTGGTTCTTAAGCCAAAATTGAAGAAGATTTGGTATTCATGAAGAAATTATTTTCTTGTTTTGAGTTTTTTCTTAACTTTCTTCTAAGTATTTTCCTAAGATAGAACTTGAGAACAAATGAGATTCTCGAAAAAAAAGTTCTTAGATTCCTTCTCATATTTCTTCACAACTTTAAGAGAAACCATCACCAGTCTTAAAACAGCTACACTGAAAATATGTATTTACTTGAACAAATTTGTATGAAATTTATTTGATTTATTTAATTTTTTTTGTGAATGTATCACATAAAGCTTGTTTTGGCAGTTGATATATAATTGAAATGTCCTTTCAGTCTGTGTGACATGTTGACCTATTCCTAGATTATATTACAATGTTCTCTTAGTAAATCACGGGGGCAGTTCTTGTATTTGATACCACTTAATTAATCACTATGAATCACGCAAATGATCTGAAGTTAAAAATCTAAGAACGTCCTAAGTGAAAAAAATAAGAAGTTCCTAAGACATACGACAGTTCTTAAGAAAAAAAATGGTGAAATAGCATTTAAGAACAATCTTAGGAACATCCTATTTTTTTCTTAAGAATTTTCATACCCTGAGGGAGATGCCTAACAGAGTAGATCAGTGATTTTTGGAGAGATTTAATGTTGTTATGTGCTGATGTATAGTTTGCTGTGGTAGTTCTGTGGAGGCCTGTGACATCATCAGTCAAATTGATGCAATTTGTGTCACAGCTGCTATTCGTTAACTTCCTGGCTGCTAGTGTTTCCTTACACCAACCTGCTCCTGATCGTGGATCATGGTTAGGAGTAGCAGTTGGGATAAAGTCGTGACTGATGATAATGCTTTGACTTTATGAATTTTTCTGAAAAATTTTTTTTTTCAAGTTGTGTGTACTTAATTTGATTACTCAAACCAAACCATAATTATTAGAAATGCTGTGGAGAGAAATTTGAATGTGTCACTGTGAGCTTTTCTAACTTGCTGTGAACTTTTTTTTTCAGGAACATAAGTCTAGAGTAGTACAGCTGGAGGAGCGGGTGGCCAAAGTAAAAACCCGTTACTCCGTGGCCCTGCGGAACCTGGAGCAGATCAGCGAGCAGATCCACGCACAGAGGGGACGAATCAGGGCCAGTAGGGGGTGTCCTGCAGTCTGCGGGGGGCGGAGCTCCCCAGTAGGGGCCGAGGCTGAGGTCAGGGCCACCGTTGGGATTAATATCGGGAGTAGCCTCAGGAGCAGCTGTGCGGGAGTCGGTGGAATAGAGAGCAACTGGGTGGACAGTGAGAAAACACGGCTGTGGGTGGAGAGGCACAGAGAGAGCGGCTGGGGCCAGAGGGACCAGCTGGAGGTGGAGCAGGCCGGCTCAGACTGCATGTCAGTCATCAGCCTGCAGACCATCGCCTCCGACCTGGAAAAGTGTGACTCGGTGGAGCACCTGGGGGACCTGAGCGACACTGGGAGCGTGCTGGGTCAGGAGTGGGAACGTGGCAGGAAAGCTAACGAGAGGCCAGTCAGCAAGGAGGTGGTGACCGAGGGCCCCCAGCAGAAGAGGGCCCACCAGGAGAAGGCAGCAGTTACTAAAGAGAAGCAGGAGAGCTTCATCAAGCAGCACCACAGAAGTGTTAGTCTATGATAGTCAGCAGGAGGAGGAAGCTGGTGAGTGATGAGGAGGAAGGATCATGGCAGGCTTATGAGAGGAGAGAGACAGCACTCTGACTGACAAGCTGGCAGGAATCAGAGAGGCTGACACACACTGCAGCTAGGAACAGCAGGCAGGGTCAGCAGGTACATCTGACACACTGAGGAATCACTACATGACAGCAATGAAGAGACAGAGCAGTCCTGCAGAGAGCACTGACACCCCCGCACACTCTCACCCAGTCTGTTGCTACACACACGAAGACACGAATGAAAGTGCATGAAACAGCTGGCAGAAAGAAAATCCCTGAGTGTAGAAACAATTAGAGCTGTGCATTGGCACTTCCCTCACAATTCGATTCAATTCGATTCTACGATGCATTGCGATGCATCACAATTATACTGCACACAACAAGGGACATTTTTCGTCAGTCATGAGGCAATACAAGCAGTCAGATAGGCCTAATAACAGTAGATTTTATTGGCTATATTTTGAAAAGATGGCAAAATGAATCTCCTGCCTGAGTTCATCTTAAAGTAAGGAAAGAGAAATGCCTCCTCCTGCCATAAAAAAATCGATTATGGCACTTTGCCGCATCGATGCTGAATCGTGCATGCTCCGCATTGCGATGCATCGCCAAATCGATTATTGTTGACACCACTAGAAACAATGCAAACACACGCTAGTATTCAATGAATATATCTGGTGTTTAATGACCCGCCGGCCATTTGATTCCAGTCTGTTTGATCATGTGTCTTAATCTGTCAGACTGCATTTTAGTGATGTCACCGAATCTCAGTATTAGCATCATCTTGATAGTGGTATAAAAAGGTACACACCTTATCTCCTATCAAAGTATTTCTATTTATCATAATATGGTCAAATACTGCTTTTCCATTGCCTTATAAAGTGACGTGGCCTCAGCTTTACTGATATGTAAATATTACAGTAGCTGATTAGATCATTAACTAAGTGCAGTTTGATGGAGGGTTATTAACCATCAGCAGAAGTTGACACAAAGTGAATTTTAACGGTTGTTGTTCGGCCTTAAAATATACACACAGCTTTATTGTTGCTCTTGATTGATTTGGTTTTGTGCTTCAGTACCAGTGTTGGACAGAGTTCATAACTCTGTTACTTGACACAAAGTCTAAATAATCAATACAGTTAAATATTACTCCACTACAAATTAAACTTGTTCAGTTGGAGTTAAAGAAAAGAATATTTGCTCGTCAGAGTATATTTCTGTTTAATGTTAACGCATGGCTGTATTGTTGCCACCATACACTCACAGAACCTAATGACTCTGAACCCACCTAGTAAACACACTTGTTGCTTGTAGAAACTGTAAAATGACTTTTACTCACAAAGGTTTTGTTGTATTTGTAATGAGCACTGTTGTCATCAAGTAATGTTTGACTTATCTTCACTTCACTGTCTCCATCACGGCCTCTCTGCTTCTTGCTCTGTGTGTAGATGTGGAGCTCAGTCCCAAAACAGAACAGAGGAGATGCTGCAGTGTGATAATGAATTACACCAAAACTTAAAAATGTACCATAAAAAAGAACTAGTAATGTCAGAGCCTATCAATACTATAAAGCAGGGGTGTCAAACTCAAATACACAATGGGCCAAAATTTAAAACTTGAATAAAATCGCAGGCCAACATTGAACAAATAAACCTTTTAATATATACCAAACATGTTTTGCTTTAACATTAAATATGGAACCAGCAACGCTTATAAACATACAATATATAACTAAATAGTGCAGACATGCAAAATCAAATTTCAAATAAAAAACACATCAATGTCATTCATTTATTAAATAAAAATTAAATAAAAATCGTATGCCTCTTTTCTATTTGCATCCTTGTGATTTAAATATCAAAATAAACTTTTACAACAGGTTAATAAATTCTGCCTTTCTTTTCGCCATTTTTGGGAAGGGGTAGCTTGGAGACAGCTCTAGCTTGAGGTTGCTATGACGACTGTCACAGAGGAGCGCGTTTCTGGGTCCTGTCCTGATTGACGCGCCAAAACAAGAGCAGGGCATTGTGGGATTTGTAATATTAGCTGTAAATGAGCCGTATAATACCGGCGGGTCAGCTTTTATAGTACAATAATAATATAATAATTTGGTATTGCCTCGCGGGCCAAATAAAATTAAACTGCGGGCCAAATTTGGCCCGCGGGCCAGAGTTTGACACCCCTGCTATAAAGCATAATATGGCCAGAAATGAAAGAACACACCATATTTTGGGCTGTCCAAAAATTACCCCTCAAAAAAAAAAAAGTCATACAATAGCATGTCAATTTTGGTCAAAAATGGTCAAATTTTAAAAGACTTAAAATTGCCTAAAATGGGTCCATTTTAGTATGTTGATACATATTATTGTTTTAGGTGCGGGGACAGTTTGATACCAGCTTTCATGCCTTTTAGAAAAGAAATGAAAATTAATCTGCTTTGCCTCAAAGTACCATATACTGTGGAACCTTCATAGAACTATAGTGGAGCCAGAATTACAACATTTGTCTTCCAAATGTCATGGACATAAGTCCCCCAGAAGTTTTCCAAAATGTAATACTCATGTAAAGTTCTGATACTCTAAAGCTGCTTAGATGAGAATGTAACTAATAATCTTAATGCGAGATATTTGTATGAAAAAATATTTTGCTAGTTTCATGACAGCAGTGTGTTTTGGCAGAAAAAAACAGTGGTATGCATGTGTCAAGCTGTCGGTAAAGACAATATTAATTATAGTGAGCTGTGTGGGCGGTCATAATTTACCACAAGTGTACCTTTGAAATGTCAGTTCACCACTGAGATCCATCAGCCTCCAGACAAACTTATACTGACATATTGTGATTCAATATTATGATTTTTTTGCTGTTATGTTTGAGACCATGGAACAAGTTGAATTATACACTTCTAGAGACTTTATATGAGGCGTGTTTCCAAAACCAATGCAAATCGCGTATTTCACCAGAAAACTAGAGGCCTACATTTCTGGTTATTATAGGTATTTTTAGCTATCTCTTATAATTGGTATTGCACAGATGGCCATATCTTAATATCTGAGGTTATGCCTAGGGAAATAGCCAAATGTTTGATAAGATGGTGATTGATTGTGTTTAAGTGTCTGTGAACCCTAGAATGGTTTGGTTTTCCATAATGATCCTACTTAATACATCCAAGAGATGGATGCTATGGTTACATTGAATTTGAATATAAAATGATTTAACGGAGTGATTAAGTGAAACTAATATTAATGTTCTTCAATTGGAGAGAGCTAATAGTCTTTCTTAAAAGTTTACAGTGGATTTAAGCTCTATGCTCTATTGCCCTCAGGTTAGTCCTTGTCTACTTAGGAAATTCTTAAAGAGTTCAGTGTTTGTTATTGAAGATTGATATGACTTTCATTTCTGAAGTTGTTCCATCACATAACTTCCTGTTAAGCCACAAGTTTTTACATTTTTGTTTGTGTATGAATTACTTCTGTACACCATGTCATATGGTATTTGGTGTTTTGAAGTTCGAGTTTGACTTTTAACTAGAGTCTATTATCAGCCTGTCATAATGGGGAACTCATGTATGATTTAAATTCTAATTTAATTACATTTGTACTAATACATTCTTAGTAACATACTTTGTTTTAGCAACATCATATTTGTTCTAATTCAAAAAAAGAAAAAACATTTGTATTGTGTCTTTCTCTCATGTCCATTATGTAGAGCATGCAGAGGCAATGATCCATACAGTGTTGTTTCTATACTTGGTTTTGAAAAGCTGTGCTGTGATTTCCTGCACATTTGCACTTGATTTCTTTGTTACATTATATTTGAGGACTTCATTCTAAAGCCTGGTTTACAACTCTCCTGTAGAAAAAATGTATTAACTGTTGAGTGAACTTCCGAGAATAAGACATGTATAAAAGTGGTGCAACTTATATGTATGTACTTTATTCAACATGCACATTTAGATGTATGTAACTTGATTATTAAAAGGCTTTATTGTAAAGTCATAGAAGGGGTATTGGGTTATTTATAGGATACCAACAACACTTTCATTATTGGGTATATAAGTTAATTCATGAGGTTGGACATTTCCATTTGACAAATAATTAATAAAAACTCAAAAACTTTCATGTGACTTTTCACTGATGATTTTTCGTGTTCTAAAGAAATGTGTTTTTGGTCTAAAAAGCTGCTCAAACAAGAACAGAACCAGTTCCATGTTGGTGGAGAAGAGAGGAGACTTAAGGCCTGCTGGCAGCAGAACTATTTGTAGTTTTAATGGTATTAACAGAATATAATTCTGGATTAAGTTTAAGGTCAGTGGATGAATGAAATCATTTTGAAATGGTGTTTTAATTGCACCTTTATGCGGGGATAGCCCCACCCACTGTCACTCACTGTCAAGTGCCCCAAGTGGGAAAACTGCATTAGCTCTTGACAACGAGAGTGAATTTGATATTTTGCATTTGAAGATAATTTGTAAACATAAAAATGTGGATTATATTCTACACATTAAACATCTTGGTGCCCACCAGCTGTGGGATATTTTTAAGGTAAAACAGACATTGTTGCTGGTAAAAAATAATTGAAGATTTCGGGTGGAGTGGTTCTTTAGTAATAAACTGACTGCTAACCGAGCGTCAAACGTCCTTTGTTTGCTTATCAGTTCCATCTCTTAACAATTCTGGATTTCAATTATTTTAGGCATTTACTCAAGTACTGTACTTAAGTACAATTTTGAGGTACTTGTACTTTACTTAAGTATGTCCATTTGGTTATGTTCATATTCACCTAAAGCACTTCAAACTATAGGCATAGTCAAAACATTTCCTTCATTTATTTATTTAGTCTTTACAAGTACTAAATCTAGACAGGCACTGACTTTCAAGCATGACGGGAAACAAGCCTGATAAGATCAATGTATTGAACTATGTATGAACTACACCGTGGCTTTTTTTTTTTTTTAATAGAGCCCTTTCTTTTCGGGGGGGGGGGGGGCACGCGACGTTACTGTACACATGCACACTCATGCATTAATATGCCTGAAACAGAAAAATCATTCAACATTTGCAGTTGTTAATGCAAATCGGACCACGGGGAGAAAACAAAGTATATTAGTGCTACATTACTTCTACAGCTACAAACAAGTATTATTATGTTACATTAGGTGGAAAGTCATCCACAGAAGATTATTTCATTAATCACTTCTCCAAAACAAACAAACAAAAAATAAGAATTCTACAAGTCATTCCATGACTTTTCCAAGATCATGGGAACACTGAAAGATCAAGATTGAGATTAAACTTGACTGAGGTTCAATTATCATCACTGTTATCAGTCTCAGGTTCAGAAAAGTTTTTAGTCTTGTCATCAGTATCAGGTTGTAAATGTTGATCTGGATCTGAGTTCCTGTCTGGTCCTGGTCCTCAACAGTCCTCTCCACCAGCTTCTGTTTCCATTGGTTCAGTCCGTGTTTGATGAAGCTGTGAGGACTGAGGACAGACACGCCGATGGTTTTTGAGACTGGTGTACCAGGTGAATCTTCTGTCACAAACACTGCAGCTGAATCGTTTGTCTCCTGTGTGGTTGCTCAAATGTTGTGCCAGACTTCCTGCTTGTGTGAAAGCTTTACTACAAAATGAGCAGCTGAATGGTTTCTCTCCTGTGTGCGTTATCATGTGTCTCTTCAGATTTGACTTTTTCAATATCCGTTTACCACACACTGAGCAATTGAATGGTTTTTCTCCTGTATGAGTTATCATATGACTCTTCAGATCATCCTTCCGTGAAAAACATTTTTCACAAACTGAGCAGGTGAAAGGTTTCTCCCCTGTGTGGATTCTCATGTGTCTCTGTAAAAGTCCCCTCAGTGCAAAAGATTTCTCACAGACGGAGCAGCTGAATGGTTTCTCTCCTGTGTGATGTGCCATGTGTAACTGTAAATGTGCTCTCTGTGTAAAAGATTTCTCACAAACAGAGCAGATGAAAGGTCTCATTCCTGTGTGGATTCTCATGTGTGTCTGTAAACTTCCACTCTGTGCAAAAGACTTCTTACAAACAGAGCAGCTGAATGGTTTCTCTCCTGTATGAGATCTCATGTGTATTTTAAGATCTGCCATGCACAACAATCTTTTATCACAAACTGAACAATTGAAAAGTTTTTCTCCTGTGTGCATTCTCATGTGCCTCTTCAGATGTCCGATGGTGCCAAACCTTTTCCCACACTCAGAGCAGCGGAATGGTTTCACACCAGCACCACATCTGGAATCACTGAGAGGGACTTCATCATTTTTTAGTGGTTCTAAACTTGAGTCCTTCCAATCATCATCACTGACGTCAAACTCAGCTTCATTAGAGTCTCCAGTCTCATCGTCAGTATCAGGTTCTGGATCTGAGATCCAGGTTGGTTCTGATCTTCCACAATCCTTGCCATTAATTTCTGTTTCTATCTGTTCAGTTTGTGTTTGATGAAGCAGTGAGGACTGAGGTTCCTCTTCATCTTCTTCACTCTTCACAGGGACAGGAGTGAATGTGAGCCCTTGAAGCTGCTCTCCCTCCTGACTGCTCCAGAGTTCCTCCTGTTCTTCTTTAATGTGTGGGGGCTCTGGCTCTGGCTCCTCCTGGTCCTGGTCCAGACTGCAGCTCCACTCCTGCTGCTCAGAGAGAACCTCCTCTTTCACCACCAACAGCTGCTGGACGTCTGCAGGAAACACAGAAACACAAACTCATGCTAACCAGGGGTGTAACAGTCTGTGTGTTGATTTCTGTTTGATTTACGCCTGTTAGGTTGACTGCAGGATCAAATTTGTGTTTATGTTCAACACTGGTGAAGATGCAAACAACATTATTTCTTTCTGTCATCAGCCATGGCCAAAATAACCACCACTGTTTGCCAGAAGTGTAAGTCCCAGGAAAATCAAATGCCTTAATGTCTGGATTCATGCTATCATCTGGAGGTGTACATGGCTCATATAACCACGGATACTGTGCTACTAAAGTGGTGTAAACCCAAATTAAACAAATTTGCACTTAAATTTGATTTTATGCCATCCGGCTTTGGTCATTAGCACCATTAGCAACATTCATACCTGAGTGGGCCACTGGAACATTATTTATTTAGTTTTTTTTAAATCTGTCAATGATATCCTCAATGCACTATTAAGACACTGACACATAAAAAGTATTTGCCACAAATCAACTACACAAATAATGTGTCTACTTGTTTGAAAATAAAACTATAAATTTAACTAACCTGCTCTGTGTAACTGATGTAAAGTAACTAACCTGCTCTGTGTAACTGAAGTAAAGTAACTAACCTGCTCTGTGTAACAGAAGTAAAGTAACTAACCTGCTCTGTGTAACTGATGTAAAGGAACTAACCTGCTCTGTGTAACTGAAGTAAAGTAACTAACCTGCTCTGTGTAACTGAAGTAAAGTAACTAACCTGCTCAGTGTAACTGATGTAAAGTAACTAACCTGCTTTGTGTAACTGAAGTAAAGTAACTAACCTGCTCTGTGTAACTGATGTAAAGTAACTAACCTGCTCTGTGTAACTGAAGTAAAGTAACTAACCTGCTCTGTGTAACTGATGTAAAGTAACTAACCTGCTCTGTGTAACTGATGTAAAGTAACTAACCTGCTCTGTGTAACTGAAGTAAAGTAACTAACCTGCTCTGTGTAACTGAAGTAAAGTAACTAACCTGCTCTGTGTAACTGAAGTAAAGTAACTAACCTGCTCTGTGTAACTGAAGTGAAGTAACTAACCTGCTCTGTGTAACTGAAGTAAAGTAACTAACCTGCTCTGTGTAACTGAAGTAAAGTAACTAACCTGCTCTGTGTAACTGATGTAAAGTAACTAACCTGCTCTGTGTAACTAATGTAAAGTAACTAACCTGCTCTGTGTAACTGATGTAAAGTAACTAACCTGCTCTGTGTAACTGAAGTAAAGTAACTAACCTGCTCTGTGTAACTGATGTAAAGTAACTAACCTGCTCTGTGTAACTGATGTAAAGTAACTAACCTGCTCTGTGTAACTGAAGTAAAGTAACTAACTTACTCTGTGTAACTGAAGTAGTGTACCTGCTCTGTGTAACTGAAGCTGAGGGTTGTAAACAGCGTCCAGTAGTTTCTGTTGTCGCTCGTTCTTCTCTTTTGAACGACAAAGTTGCTCCTCGTACTCTGCTATCGTTCTTTCAAACAGACCAAATATCTCTTCAGCAGCCGCAGTCAGTCGCTGCTCCACCAGCGCTCTCACCGTTTCGACTTTGGTCATTTTTTTTACACAGTGACAATAACTTTTTCTCCACACAAACACAGTTTGCTCTCCACCAAACAGTCAGTTTGTTTCTGACTAGCGCCGCGGTGCTAACCAGCTAACATGAATGTATTTGTATTCTACCGGGAGATGAGTCAGAAGTAAAACATCCAGAAAGAAAAGGTGAACAGCACAAGGTCCATTCAGACAGGTTTATCTGGACATACAGAGGCTCCGATGGAGCACAACACACACTTTCTTAACACAAAGAAAGAGACTCCGCTGCGTCTACGGACTTCAGACGCCATTTTGGTAAAAGAACAACATCCGGTTCTTCTTCGTCTTCTTCTTCTGAGCAGTTTAAGGGCAGCTGCCATCAGTTATGTCGCATTGCTGCCACCGTGTGGTATTTTCCTATGTCATTGTCTTTCCTTTTCATATTATAACACAACCATTATTTACTTAAATCAGTCAATTATGAATAAAATGAATTACAGCCATGAGCTTCTTACACCTCAGTCCTACCTGTTTGAAATATGTTCTTATATTTCATTTTCAGCTGATCCACGTCTGTCTTTCGCCGGCAAGAACACAACTAAATGAAATAAAGTTTAGGTTCAATATAATTTCACAAGTTTTCACCTATACTATTATACTATTAAATCATATTCTTTGTCTTTGTACAATTTAGACAACATCCCAACAGAAGAGAGCAGGCAAAAATAACGGAACCTTTCCAAATAATAATGAGTCCAAACAGGCAGAAAACTGAAGGAACTGCAGAAGAAAAGGAGAAGCAGCAACCACATGGTAACATTTCTAGTCAACCTTTAATATGACAAGTCTGAATAATATGTT
Organism: Centropristis striata; assembly: GCF_030273125.1. Lineage (NCBI taxonomy): Eukaryota > Metazoa > Chordata > Actinopteri > Perciformes > Serranidae > Centropristis > Centropristis striata. The sequence goes on from NC_081530.1 coordinate 4,849,554, forward strand.
GTCACATAATCATAATAACTACCATAAAACAATTTCACACAAGCAGAGGCAAATTTTAGATTTTGATTGATATAAATAAAATTAAACTCCACTGGAGTTACACTCAGCAGAAAACACTTTTTCACAAGTACTTCATCTAGAATCACTTCCTGGGACTTTATTCAATCACTACTGTCATCAGTCTCAGGTTCAGAAATGTCTCCAGTACCAGGTTGTAAATGTGGATCTGGATGAGAGGTCCTGTCTTTTTCTGGTCCGCCACTGTCCTCTCCATCAGCTTCTGTTTCTATCTGTTCAGTTTGTGTTTGATGAAGCTGTGAGGACTGAGGTTTCTCCTCATCTTCTTCACCCTCCACAGAGACAGGAGTGAGAGTGAGCCCTTGAAGCTGCTCTCCCTCCTGATGATGGCCGACACACTTATGTGTTTTGACCTGAAGATGCCAGGCAAATTTTTTGTGACAAACACTACACCCAAAACGTTTCTCCCCTGTGTGGACCGTCATGTGGTACGACAGGTTTGTTCTGTTTGCAAACATTTTAGTGCAAAACAAACAACTAAAGGGTTTGTCTCCTGTGTGAGTTATCATGTGTCTCTTTAGGTGTGTCTTAGATGAAAAGCTTTTCTCACACTCTGAGCAGCTGAATGGTTTCTCTCCTGTGTGAATCCTCATGTGTTTCTGCAAATTTCCACTCCGTGCAAAAGATTTATCACAAAATGAGCAGATGAATGGTTTCTCTCCTGTGTGGATTCTCATATGTGTGAGTAAACTTCCACCCTGTGCAAAATATTTCTTACAAACAGAGCAACTAAACGGTTTCTCTCCTGTGTGGATTCTCATATGCAACTGTAACCCTCCACTCTGTGTGAAAGATTTTTTGCAAACTGAGCAGCTGAAAGGTTTCTCTCCTGTATGAGATCTCAAGTGTCTCTTCAGATGTGCCTTGCGACCAAAACTTTTCCCACATTCAGAGCAGCTAAATGGTTTCTCTGCAACAGAACAACTCAAATCACTGACAGAAACTTTATTGTTCAGAGAGTTTAAACCTGACTGAGATTCTCTGGTTCCCTTCCAATCAGCACTGTCATCAGTCTCAGCTTCAGAAGAGTCTCCGGTCTGGTCTTCACTAACAGGTTGTAAATGTGGATCTGAGCTCCTGTCTGGTCCTGGTCCTTCACAGTCCTCTCCATCAGCTTCTGTTTCTATCTGTTCAGTTTGTGTTTGATGAGGCTGTGAGGACTGAGGTTTCTCTTCATCTTCTTCAATCTTCACAGGGACAGGAGTGAATGTGAGCCCTTGAAGCTGCTCTCCCTCCTGACTGCTCCAGAGCTCCTCCTGTTCCTCTTTAATGTGTACGGGCTCTGGCTGCTCCTGGTCCTGGTCCAGACTCGAGCTCCTCTCCTGCTGCTCAGAAGGAACCTCTTCTTTTCTCACCAACAGCAGCTGGACGTCTGCAGGAAACAGGAAAAAACACACAGAGAAAAACTGTGATTTCATCCTAACTGGGAGTGTAACAGTATGTATATTAGGGATGCAGCAGAACGCTGTAAAATACCGAACCGCTCTGTCTGCTCTGCAGACATATTTGACTGGAGAAAACCAGGTTGATATGACTGTTTTTACTAACAGGTGTCGCACTTGACTCAGTGAAGTGACCCGAGTTCACTTTGTGTCGTTAATGCTACTGAGCTGTTTGCCAACGGAAAATAAACAGAAAAAGAAAAGAGCAAGGCTCATCTTTCATCCAAAATGTTTCCAAGACAGCAGTTTTAGTTCCGTCCTCACCTCTCTGTCCTCTCTCTCCTCACCTTTGTCCTCACCCCTCTGTCCTAACCTCTCTGTCCTCACCTCTCTCTCCTCTCTGTCCTTGTGGAGAAATAAAAAATAAACTAGCAACAGAACAGCGTTTCCTTGTAAATCCGTTTTTACCTCAGACTGGTTCATAAAAACAAAGCAGAATGAGATGTTTAAATAGAATATTAATAAAAGTTTTAGCGCTGTGAATCTAGAAACGATTTAAACGTTTGAAGGAAGCAGCAGCGGGCTGAAGAGTGGTGACCTCTGACCCGGCGCTCTCAGGTTACTGTTTACAGATATAATAATATATATAATCAGAAGAAGAATTTAGCTGTGAAAAACAGAATAATCATAACAAACCTGCTCTGTGAGACTGAAGCTCAGCGGAGCTTCTGCTCGACGCCATCTTGCTTTGTGTAAAGTGAACTTTACTGAGGAACAGCTTCCGGGGCAGATGGGTTTCAGAATAAAAGTCCGAAGTGTAACCGAAAGACGGGCTTCTTCGGGAAAACACGGGAAGATAAATGATCAAAAGGAATTTTTTTTTTTTTTTTAACAGAATAACAATTATTTCAAGTTTCAAAACATTTCTCAACACAAGGTCCAGGTCAGTGTTCTCTGAAGCTTTCTACTCCTCAGACTGTTGAATGTAATTAGTGTTGTTGTGGCACATTGTAGTGTGAAAAAATAAACCTAAATGAAATTAATAAAGCAGCTCTTTCACTTCTTGTGATGCCTTCATCGATTCACTGCATCAGTGTGGAGAAAGACACTTTCACATTTTCAGAGCTCAGGAAAAAACAATGGACCACATTTTTGAAACGAGTAAGATGTCTGTTGCAGTTTGTAGGCACAAAGCTGAGCTCCCTGACTCACCTGACCACAGATGCCAGCAGGTGAAATGCAGCCCAGGTTTCATTCGTTTTTTAACAACCTTTGTCCTTTTTTAGGCTGTTTTTTCCATTTTCATCACTTCCTCTTGGATGCATGGTGACAATCTGACACCTGTTCCATGAAGCCAGTTTTTTTTACCAAATAATCCAGGCTTGTCGGATAGTCTGACTGATTTTTACTTGATTCACTTCCATTAAATTAACACATTTCCCAGTAAAAGCTGCCAAAGTCACTAAGCTCTATTTGCTTATGGAATGCAAAGACTAACAGATTTAAGCCATGCTTATTTAATAAACTCACTTTATGAAACAAGCACTTGGCGGCTCTGTTTTAATGGAGTCCAGCTGCTGGCTGGGAGCTCCACACCCACATCCCCACATTATTATGTGAACCAAACACATGTAGACATATTATCAATAAAACGGCAGTAAATAAAAGTATTAAAATCAAACAATTTATGTATCAAGTCTGGTTATTGAGGTGTGACAACAATATGACGCATCCACAAACAGCACACGTACAAAGTCACTATAAGGGATGAAAATGAATATACATGCAAAGATATATATATAGACATAAAGTATAAACATGTGCAGATACATTACATACTGTACACAGCCACACAGCTCAGTGTCTGAAGGTCAAGTTATGTATGTTTATTTTCTTTAGACAGTCTAATAATGTTGAAAAAGAGGAGATCTATACAGACAGGGTTGTTAGTATCTCAACACATTTCAATAAACATTATAACTATATATATATATATATATATATATATATATATGTATATATATATATATATATATATATATATATATATATATAAATATATGTGTGTGTGCGTCTGTATATCTGTGTTGTAATTATTATATATGGTTATGTTAGGTTGAACATCATGACGACTTTTGAACTAGAACTACTTCTGGCACCGATTGTTTGAGAAGTATTTGCAAACCTGCCGAACAATTCCTCACACAGACTGCTGTCCCTTGGCTCCACAGGAACGATCCCACCTGCTGGTCTCCCAGAGGACGTGAAAGTTCAACTGTCAAGGTTTTTTCTCTCACACAGGCGGACAGAGCAGAACTGTTGAGGAAGTGCCGGAGCAGCAGGATCCATCACACCGCCATTAAGGTGATGAGGAGAAATAAATATCAGCCTCTCCAGTGTGTTCTTAGACCATCGCTGTCGGGTAGCGACTGACCATCACACATCTTCCACACAGAAGATGACCCTCTGCCCTCTGACAGATGACAGAGTCCTTCACTATGGACTCAACTGTTTTTTTTAAAAAACACTTTGTTCCTACTTCCATCAAACTTTTAATCAATGCTGCTTGAGGCTGTTGAGATTGTGCAATAGTTTCATGGTGTTTTACTACGGGATATGTGCAATACTTTTGTTATGTGAAATGTATTGTTGCTGGAAAGGTTTTCTCCTGTGTGGATTCTCATGTGTGTCACAGCATGGTCACTCCGTGTGAAAAGTTTGTTACAAAACAGACAGCTGAAAGGTTTCTCTCCTGAATGAAATCTCATGTGACGAACTAAGGTTTCTTTCCGAGGGAATCTTTTACCACAGACTGAGCAGCTGAACGGTTTCTCTCCTGTGTGGCATCTCATGTGTCTCTTCAAATGCGTCATGCGGACAAAGTTTTTATTACAAATCGAGCAGTGAGGCTCTGGATCAGAGCTCCTGTCTGGTTCTGGTCCTCCACAGTCCTCTCCATCAGCTTCTGTTACCATCTGTTGAGTTAAGCTGCTGGCTGGAGGCCCTGCCTCTCTGTTTTCCGCAGCTTGACTCTTATGAAGCTGTGAGGACTGACTACTAACACATTTATGGATTTTAAGCTGTTTAGACCAAGTGAATCTTTGCTCACAGATGCTGCAGCTGAATCGTTTGTCTCCTGTGTGGATTCTCATGTGTTGTGTCAGATTTCCAGCTTGTGTGAAACTTTTACTACAAACTGAACAACTGAAAGGTTTTTCTCCAGTGTGTGTTATCACGTGTCTCTTCAAATCTTCCTTCTTCAAAAATCTTTTCCCACAAACGGAGCAGCTGAAAGGTTTTTCTCCCATGTGGATTATCATGTGTCTCTGTAAATGTTGTCTACACGCAAAAGCTTTGTTACAGACCGAGCAGCTGAAAGGTTTTTCTCCTGTGTGATGTGTCATGTGTTGTGTAAGTTGCACCTTTCGTATAAATCTTTTACCACACAATGAGCAATGGAAGGTTTTTTCTCCAGTGTGATTAATCATGTGTCTGTTCAGATTTCCTCTGCCAATGAAACTTTTACCACAAACTGAACAGCTGAATGGTTTCTCTCCTGTATGGATTCTCATGTGTTTCTTCAGGTTTCCACTTCCAATGAAAGCTTTTCCACACACCGAACATGTGAAAGGTTTTTCTCCTGTATGGATTTTCAAGTGTGATTGTAAACTTCCACTCTGCGTAAAAGATTTCATACAGACTGAACAACTAAATGGTTTCTCTCCTGTGTGGATTTTTATGTGCAACTGTAAATATCCACTCTGTCGAAACGATTTCTTGCAAACTGAACAACTAAACGGTTTCTCTCCTGTGTGGACTCTCATGTGTCTCTTCAGATGTTCCTTACGGTTAAATCTTTTCCAACACTCAGAGCAGCTGAATGGTTTCTCTTTTTTACCACTTGTTGAATCACTGAAGGGAACTTCATCGTTACTCAGAGAGTTTAAACCTGACTGAGGTTCTCTGGTCTCCTTCCAATCAGCACTGTCATCAGTCTCAGCTTCAGAAGAGTCTGCAGGCTCCTCGCCTGTATCAGGCTGTAAACGAGAGTTCCTGTCTGGATCTGGTCCTTCACAGTCCTCTCCATCAGCTTCTGTTTCTTTCTGTTCAGTTTGTGTTTGATGAAGCTGTGAGGACTGAGGTTTCTCTTCATCTTCTTCACTCTTCACAGGGACAGGAGTGAATGTGACCCCTTGAAGCTGCTCTCCCTCCTTACTGCTCCAGAGTTCCTCCTGTTCTTCTTTAATGTGTGGGGGCTCTGGCTGCTCCTGGTCCTGGTCCAGACTGGTGCTCCTCTCCTGCTGCTCCTCTTTAATAGTCCATGTGTTGGCTCCTGAAGTGACATCTGAAAGACAAAAAGCCATTTACCATCTATACATTCTGAAATGTTGTTTTTGACTGAAATACCTTTAACAATAACAATACAGTATGCAATAATTCTGGGTTATGATTTTTCTCATGTTGTTTATTTTATACATTTAATATTAAACACAGTCAGCAAATAGGCTGCATTAAATACAGTTGCCTTGCTGTAACATCTGACAATTGAATGGCATTTTTAATAAAGTGGGGAAAGCTTGACTTGGTTAAAAATGTGAAGACACAAAACATCTGTAATTATCATTTTCAACTGAGATTAGTAAAACCACATTTGGAAAGTTAAAAAAAAGCTGTTTTATGTCTATTCTTCTTCTCTCATCCAATATTAACTATTTTACTGGCATAAATGTGTGAAAGCCATCCACCCTCTGAATGATTCAAGCTTAATATAACAGCCACTTCTTTTGATTTGCTTTTCCAGTCCAGGAAAGTTTCAGTGACCCTTGATTATCACTGAACCACAGTGTTGCAAACTGAGTTCTAGAGAATCACCAAATCACTGTTTAGGTTAGAATAAATGCAGTCCAATATGCCACCAGAGAGCAGTCCAGTCTGTAAGATTAATCTGTGTATGGGTCAAAGTTTCTAACAAATAATAATAATCTAAGGGATCCATATGAATGTGTATGAATGAATATGTTTGTTATTTGTGTTTTTAAACATTTAATTCCATTGCATTATTCTTAATGCCTGTCACAGTGTCTGATTCAGACAAAACCATGCAGGTTATTCAGCTCAGTCTCCAGATCAAGATCCAGCCTCACTGCAGTGTTTGACCTGCAGTCTGACTCCAGCGGGAGGCAGAACACTCTAAGGCCAGCAGAGCTGTCCCTTTATTGCTTCCTGTGCTGGAGGGAAGGGGGGCATGGGAGAACCTGAATCAGGACTGAGCTGGACAGACTCGAAGAGTCTGCTTTAGTAAAATTAGAGGATTTCTAAAAGTAGTCTGGTGCTGTTTTAACATCAGTGCACAAATGTAAAAATTTTCACTGTTCAGTGTTCATTTTGCACTAAAGCTTTAAACCCTTAAAGATCAAGACAGCCATCCATGGCTAAAATAGCGCTTGTTCTTAAATGTGTCATAACTTTTGAATCGCTAATCTCATCCACATGCAAGAAATGTATGTTAAAGTTGACATATTCAGCTTTTTAGAGGTCCTTCAGGGGCTCTGTAGTGACCCGAGTTCTTCAGTGAAAAAGCTGTCAAACAGATCTGTAAAAAAAAAAAAAAACAATGCAGAAAAGGGGAAGAGCTGATGGTGTGCTCATGGACATAATTTTTTTCCCCTCTATAACCGTATCATCAAAATTGATGATTGTTACACCGCAAATTGGCACACTGTTCATGTTATGCATCAATATAATTTTGTCGGGCGACGGATAGTAGAGATGCAGAAGGAGATACAGGAGGAGAGGCTGGAGGAGGTAGAGGAGGAGAAGTAGGAGTAGGAGAGGCTGGAGGAGGTAGAGGAGGAGAAGTAGGAGGAGGAGAGGCTGGAGGAGGTAGAGGAGGAGAAGTAGGAGGAGGAGAGGCTGGAGGAGGTAGAGGAGGAGAAGTTGGAGGAGGAGAGGCTGGAGGCTACATGCTTTACAAAAGGTAAAACCAAAAATGGAACAATAACCTTAAAAGTAACAATAGAAAACTAGAATAACTACTAGAAAACACAGTGAACTGATATAGTTTGAGTTTTATTAAAGATACTTGTGTGTCCCCCACCTCTGAAATCAAAATTTCGTCCGTGGGTGTGCCAGACGGTTTATATGGCTGAAAGTGAAAGAATAAAAGACAAAGACAGGTCCGAGTCAATCAGTAGAACCGCTACATGACACACATGACAGAGAGAGAGTTCCTCCTCTGAGGCAGGCTGCCATCAGCTAGCAGCTAGCTGCGGCTAACACGCTAACATTAGCTTAGCACGGACTTCCGGAGACTTGAAAATGTTTGAGCGGAAAAAACAAACAAACCTGCGGCTTTGAAAAGCTCCATCTCTCCTTTGCTCACCACAACAACAAACAGCGACTTTAACGACTCTTAACTGGCGGAAACATAATCACATCCGGGATCACGTTTCACAATAAAAGTTTTTTCGATTACACCGGAAGTACAAACTTTAAACAGCAGAGTAAACATTTCTTTCCTTTAAAATGTTTAAAGATACATATTTAAAGATGTATTTATATGTCACTGAAAACCTAAAACTCAATCATTGTTAATTGACAAAACATTAAGATTAGTTAGACTTTTTCAATGTATTTCAACCCAAGTTTTATTTTGTTGACATTGTTGTATTGTTTTTGTCTGTTAATTCATAGTAGGGATTGATAATAAAGTAATAATAATAAAAATAATTACCCGGCTGAGAAGTTTTTTCCCCCCTTTATCAATGTATTATGATTATTATTGTATTATTAGGAACCCACATAAACACATTAAACATGGAGCACAAGTTAAACGTTTTTACAGCTTTCTTAATTTTAGTTTCAGAAATGGATTTAATGTTTGGTTTCCTTTTCAAAAACTAAGAAAAGAGGTTTGGAGTGGCTTAATTTAGATATGTGGACATTTAAACTTCCCAGAATGATCAGCAATTTACTAAATATAATTCCTTATTTCTCCTATTATTATCGTTGTGGAAACCAAACAGTACATGTTTCCAGTGTAAAGAAAAAATGTTGCCAATGCAGTCAATCAGAAAACGGGATACATCTTTCCAAAAGTTCTTGGTGTAAGGACAATGTCAAAACAGGCGAAGCACAAATGTCTTTTTTAAATTTGAGAAGGTTTTGGCTGGTTGGGTAGCATCTATGTATAACTTTAAATGACACATCCCTTGCTTTATTTGTTATCATGTATTTTTATGGAAATTTCCAGGTGTTTCCCCAGTTTAAATTGTCAACAAACTAAGACCAGTATAAAATGAAAGAAAGGGTAATGGTAATTTCTTTTTTAAATAAAGCCCATATGCAGAGGTTATTGTTTCTTGATGAAGTAAACAGAAAGGTATTACCCAGTGAGGTCATCAAGAGACAGCAAAAAATCTTGTTTACAGCTTTTTAAAGGGTTAAAATCTCAAAAGAGATGACATTCATAACTGTGGTAACCTCTCACAGACTGACACTTCCCCTCTGAGCAGTCTGAAGCAGGCATTAGGCTGTTCATACGTCTTGCATTACACTGTGTACCTGCATGCATTGTGATTGGAACTTCCTGCCTCGTATATGAATGACTGTTTTTGACTATTTATGACTATTTATTACCATCCATTCGTATACCTGCACTGCTGCTTTACTGTACATTCTTTACTGTATATATTTCTATAACATATTCATTCACTGTATATGTCCTATAGCATATTCAATTCATACCTGCACTATATTTATACTCTGTGTTCATATGTAAATACCTTGCACTTTACTACTCTGCACTTCTGGTTAGATGCTAAACTACATTTTGTTGTCCTACTTGTACTCTGTTCAATGACAATAAAGTTGAATCTAATCTTATCTAATCTAATCTAATAAACAGAGAATAAACAATAGATGCGACATAAAGGAATATCTGCAGTAATATCATACACAAACATGAATTCTGGTACATTTTATGAACCTGAAACCATAAGGTAATCGTCTACCGGTGGTCCCTGCAATGTCCGACCATTTTTACACTGTGATTGGAGAAATAGGAACGTTTGATGAATCACATGTGAACCCTGTCGTAATACCAAATATATGCTCAGATCTGCGGTGGTTTCTATGTTCATTTTATAAATGAGGGCTTGAGTCTACGCCTGTCATATGAAATGTGCTATATAAATAACTTGACTTGACTACCAATTATAGAAAAAAGTGTATTGTTAGATGAAGTCAAAGTCAGAAAAACAATAAACAATTGTTTATTGCCTAAGACTTTTGCACAGTATTGTATATTGACACTTTTTTCTCTTCATAGGTACCATATAATCAGAACTATACACTGTTTTACTGGATGTTGGTACATGTGGTTTCTTTGATGTCAGTAGCAGAAACTAAATAATTTGTTTGTAATGGAACCTAATTGATAACGAAAAATATAACCCTTGAAGGATTGGGACTGAGTGGCAGTCATGTTTAATCAACATGCTGAGGTGTGATTTGAAACTGTAATTGAACTAATGAAAATTGTGTGGGGAAAAAGAGCAGAGGTCTTATTGAAGGCAATTAGACATATAATGGATTGCTAATCTGAATTGTTAAGCACCGTCATTTGTAGTTTAAAAAAATGCAAATTAGAAACAGAGGAATGAATGAATGCATTTTGTTAGTATCACATCAAACATGTTCACATGTAGGTTTCAGTACATAGCCGTAGCATTTTAAAAACTTAGATAGATAGATAGATAGATAGATAGATAGATAGATAGATAGATAGATAGATAGATAGATAGATAGATAGATAGATAGATAGATAGATAGATAGATAGATAGATAGATAGATAGATAGATAGATAGATAGATAGATAGATAGATAGATAGATAGATAGATAGATAGATAGATTACTTTATTCATCCCCGAAGGGAAATTTGGTTGTCACAGCAGTCCGGTATTCAAGTACAATAAAATACAACAGAATAAAATACTGAGGTAGCATAAATAAAAACAACAATAGAAAAAAAACACAGAATAGAACAAGAACACTTAAGAAGTTAAAAAAAGAACATCAGTTGGTAGGATGGTTGGTAAGATGATGGTAATAATTAAACTGGTGATATGATGCAACAATGCTATAGTGACTAGACGGTATATAATAATAATAGTACAGTATATAATATATATAATATAATATGTAATAATAGATAATAAACAATATAAAAATAAAATGAAAAATATAGATAAAGTTTAATCCAAAACATGGCTGTTATGTAGAGATTTCATTTGATTAAAAAAAAAAAAAAACATCATCACAGATGTCCCTCTTCCCAGCAATGTTTTCCAGCTCTTCCTGGGGGACTCCGAGGTGTTCCAAGGCGAGGCGAGATATATAATCTCTCCAGCGTGATCTAGGTCTTTCCTGGGACCTCTAACCAGTTGGACATGCCTGGAACACCTCTTATGGGAGAGGCCCAGGAGGCATCCTGATCAGATGCCTGAACCACCTCAACTGTAAGATGTAAAGGAGCAGTGGCTCTACTCTGAGCCCCCTAACCCTTCCCCAATGGGTGGGCCCAGCCACCCAACGGAGAAAGCTAATTTCAGCTGCTTGTATCCACAATCTCATAATTTCAGTCACTACCCAAAGCTCATGGTAATAGGTGAGAGTTGGAATAAGGGATGGAAATAATCTTAGATGACCGATTAATGGCTGTTAAGAATTTGATTGATCACATAGAATTTTATCGATGTTGACATTAATAATGAGACAAAACACGTCGTAGTCTGCTCTGCACAACAATATCAACCGGCATGACATTGTGAGTGGATTTTACAAAGCACAAGGCATAATCTCATATCATTTTGTAGTGGTGGGAACGGCAGTTCTTTTCAGTGTACTGAATCACTAGAATCTGTTCTTTAAAAAGATAAGTACAAAAGATTTGTTCTCTGAATCATTCAGTGCTTTACCGGAGCTCTGACTGTGTATCAGTACTCACTGGACTGAAACACGGCCGAGTGCTCCGTTCTGCTCGCTAAGTGAACTGACAACTGCCGTATGTGAATAAGCCAATGAGCTGAGAATTATGTTGGATAAAGCTACAGTTTGCAAACGGAGAGGCATGACCAGATATTCATAGTGTCCAGTGGGAGTCTTCCACTCATCCCCCTCCCTGATTCTAACCAGGTGGTAAGCATTGTGGAGACCGAGTTTGGTAAAAAACCCTGGCCCCCTCCAACAACCCGAAAACTGTGGAGATGAGTGGAAGAGGATACCTGTTCTTAACAGTCATTGATACCATGGAAGTCGATGCAGAGTCTGAGAGTCTTGTCCTTTTTCTCCACGAAGAAGAATCCTGCTCCTGTGGGTGAGGAGTGAAGGATGATACTGGAGGCGAAGGAATCCCTTATGCAGTCCTCCATAGCTTGATGTTCTGGAGCAGAGAGAGAAACAGACTACCCTGTGGAGGGGTGCTACCTGGCAACAAGTCAATGGCACAACCATAAGGACGGTGATGGGGAAAGGTGGCTCGTGCATGTTTTTTTAATTTATTTTATTTGATAGGGACAATGCAGTTAGCATAGATACAGGGCATGCATCTGTGCGGGGAAAAGAGCTGATGAGTCATCAAATCGAAAACTTGGAAACTTAACTGTTCTGAGTGAGAGTCTGGGAACAGGGGCTTAACAGACTATACAGAATGTGGTGAGTAATTCTGCCGGGGGACTTGCCATCTATGGCACTCACCTCAAGGGGACATTGAAGGGTGAATTTTTTCAGTCCCAATCTCCTGACAAGAGAAGAGTTCAAGGGGTTACTCTTCCTTTTTACCCTGGGTTATTTAACATCAAATTGAGGACGTAAAATATTGACTTGTCCCGGATATTTATAAAAAGGTCATCAGTCATCAGAGTCATTGTGTACCTTCTTCGTAAATATTAATATTATAAATATATAAGATATTATTTAAATTTGGTTGTCAGTTGTCCAGCCTTGGTCTGATTAAAAGCTGCCTTGGTCTAGACAGGTGAATGTCCTGCTCGGCTGTTTTCAGCCTCCCACATTCTATCTATTGGGGTGCATCTGATGCTGTTGTACTCTGTAGAGACTGGAAAGCCCTTTGGGACAAATTAGTAATTTGTTATTTTGGACTATATACATATGAGTCTTGAATCTTGCTTGTTTGTGTGAAACATGGTCTGCCCTTCAAGTGCAATAGTTTGATCAGGGATGTCGTGGTGGAGCCAGGTCAGTAAAGATTTGGAGAAAACTGTCTTTAAATGAGCCATTGCTAAGTTAGCTTGGATGTTATTTTTATCATATTTTTTTCCTACAATGGCACATTACCTAGAAGTAATTATTTAATTAGGTTCAAGCTGGAACATGCTTGCTCTTCAAATGTTGATACATTTTTTTTGTCATAGGTAATAAATGCTTCAATAATGAAAGCAAAAAATAACAAATTATAACATAAATGTACCAAGGCTGGCTTAACTTACACTGTAAAAAAAAATCTGTTTAATTTACGGTAAAATACCGGCAGCTGTGGTTGCCAGAACTTCACCGTAAAAAAATACAGTGAGCGTATGGAAATGTTAATATCAGCAAAAACTGTAATTTATACTGAATAATCCCATTACTTTTAGGATAATTGTTTCATCGTGGTATTTCTCCATTAACTTTACATGAAAAATGTATAGTTTTACAGCAAAACTGTGTTTTCTACAGTTTATGACGGTAGAATTTAAAGTTTTATGCTATTCTTTGATTTACAGTAATTTAAAGTATCTACTACGGTGATGTACAATGTTTAATTTTATGACCTATTTCTGATGCAATTTGACAGTTTTTTACTGTAATTTCTACAAACGTTTTTCACAGTGTAGCATTAAAACTGCAAGCAGGTGGAGACAAATAGCCTGGCTCTGAAAAGGGTATTTACAAAATGTTGAACTATTTCTGACATGAGTCTTTTCCAGCTTCAACTCAACTTCCGCTAAATGTTTTGGATAAACAATCCTGAGAGAGCTGTGATGTACAAATTACAGTGAAGCCATTACATCAGTGTTGTTTAGTCAGCAGAGGAAAGGTTATAAGTCAGAAATCAGAGAGGCAACAAACAATTATCTTCAATGAGCTTCAGCTATTCAGCAGTGATATAAATACATCCAGACAGCCCAGAGAGAGATGAGGGCTGAAAAGTGAAAGGGGAGGGCAAATGTGATAATTGATTGTGATAATGAGAGAGCTGAAAAGCGATAGTGTGAGGGCAAGTCAAGATGGGAAATACTGCCCATGGACTGTCATTTAGTGACTATAGAGGATGAAGGTGACACATGATGAGGGTCACACAGGAACTGATGGAAAATGGAGCGGAGACTGATGACAGCTCTGAAGATATAGAATCGCTAGGATGTCCTCTGTCAAGCTCACCTCCTCAGTCATTTTACACTTCAACAAGGTGGAAAAGCAGCTTCTATTGGCATAACAACGAAACTGCTCATTTATAATCTGTTTATAATCGCAGCATGAAAATGGAAATCTTGGGGAGCCTGATAGTGAAACATTGCAGAGCGAAGAGGAACCAGCAGCAACTCCATGCTGTGTGTTTAGTGTGTCAGTGTATGTACATTCAACTTTAGAAATGTCCAACTCATTTAGAATATATGTGCTTTGTGATCCAGCTTTCTGAATGTCTCTATACTGTTGTCTTTGTCTATTATATTCCACTGTAATGAATGTTTTAGTAATATAGACCTATGTGTCTGAAGTTAAGCTTGCATGTTGTCCGCGACCCCCGCTCACTGAACAGAATCTCACAGTTCAGATCATACAAAAAAGAAACAAAATGACCAAAAGAAGACACAAAATGACTAAAAAAAGACACAAAATGACCAAAAAAAGGAAACAAAATGACCAAAAAAGACACAAATTGACCATAAAATGATCAAAAAGACACAAAATGACTAAAAGAGACACAAATTGACCACAAATTGATCAAAAAAAGACACAAAATGACCAAAAAAGACACAAAATGACCATAAAGCACACAAAATGACCAAAAAAAGACACAAAATTACCAAAAAAAGACACAAAATGACTTAAAAAAAAGACACAAAATTACAAAAAAAAGGAAACAAAATGACCAAAAAAGACACAAACTGACCACAAAATGATAAAAAAAAAAAAGACATTAAATGGCCAAAAAGTCTAAAACACATTAACACATGAACACTTTAACACAGTGGAGACAGAGCTGACTTCCAAAATGATTTGACGACCCCCAGAAATCATCTTGCGACCCCAACTGGGGTCAGGACCCCAAGTTTGAGAATAGCTGAGCTAGAATATGCTATTCTACACGGTTAAGAATAAAGATTGTGTCAACACTATGCATGTATCTAATTTTCTATCTGTAAGTATTGATAGCTCCTCTCTGGCTCAGTCAGGTGATTTTAGCTGGCATGTTAAGTGACTATTGACACAATGGTGAGATGCAGCAGAACAAAATGAGCAGCATTTGATGATGAATTGGACTTTGGACTCATGAATATGACTGTGTGCCTGTAAAAGAACAAATGTTAAACAAATGATGAACCTGATCATCCCATCATACAGACTGGCTGCTGCTGCTGCTGTCACAGTGGAGCTGCAGAGGTTACAGTAGTCTTGCAGCAGAATCACTGTATGACGGCTATGAGGAGACAACAGACATCATAGTGGGACAAGTAGCTGACAGGTCAGCTGTTAGATGTCTGAGGAGCCACACAGAAAAGTCAGAAAGTATTGAGAGATGGACTAACACATTGGTGGGTTTTGTGTGAGTTGTTGATGATGAGGAAAATATGGGTTAACCCTTTATCAGGTAAAGAACTATATTTGGTAACTTCAGGTAATATTTCGAGAAAAAAGTAGCAAATTTACTAGATTCAAGTGGCAAATCTACAAGAAAAAAGTCGCAGATTTAAGAGATTTAAAGTGGCAAATCTTTGTGAAAAAATTAGCAGATTTACGGGGAAAAAGTGGAAAAAAAACTACTTTTTTTCTCCCAGATTCACCACTTTAAATCTCACAAATCTACGCATTTTTTCTCATAGATTTGCCACTTTAATCTCGTAAACTTTTTTCTCAAAATATTATTTTCGTATGTTGTTTTTTTTTTTACACATTCTGACTGTATGTAATATTCTCCAATATTCTCTAGGGTTGAAATTTGGAGTTTGCAAGTATTTCAATGAGTGTCCTATTAAGGGTTAAAGTGGTGAATCTGGGAGAAAAAAGTTGCTTTTTTCCCCACTTTTTTCCTCGTAAATCTGCGAATTTTTTCTTGTAGATTTGCCACTTTTATCTAGTAAATTTACAACTTTTTTTCTCAAAATATTACCTGAAGTTACCAAATATAGCTCTTTGCCTGATAAAGGGTTAATGCCGGCCTTATCTTTTCAGAAAGACATTTGTACTTTTTGTACAATTGGTAACATTTTTAAGAAAATAAATAAAAAGCTAAAGATGAGCCCTTTCAGTGCAAAGGAAAAGTAAGACGTAGTAGTAGTAGTAATAGATACATGCATCGTTTCTGGAGGCTCTTGAGGGATCCTGTGGAATAGGAGACGTTTTTACTATTTATCACTGGACTGGGACAGGATGGGAAAAATTGTCAGTGGGAGCAGGAAGGACAGAAATGATAATAGCAACAGGTCAGTTTTTAAAAATATAAATATAGACCCTCTCCAAGAATCGCCACTTTAACACGCTGGAGGGGTTTATGGTCCTGGTTAAGCGGATGTAAGTAGATGGATGGATGGATGGATGGATGGAAAGATAAATATAGACTCCAGCCCTCCAAAAGTATTAGAAACAGGGATCGTGATCCAGCAAAGGGATCCGAGGATAGAAACCCATGTCCAATTTGTTTTTTATGTTTTTGTGCTCTTTGGTGAAGGCATTTTGGGTCTCAATGCGGCAACGAGCTGGGACTGGAGTGATTCTTTCGGGATTGCGACAGAACAGTGTTTTTCGTCTCTTTCTTGGGAGTGAGATAGGACAGGATTGATAATTCACTCTCCTGCATAAGCAGTCCAGCACACACCTTCACTGTGGAAGTAAAGTCAGTCACCTGACTCATGTCCTGCACATTATAGTGGTTTGTCAACAATATCCTACATTGTTTTCCTTCACCTGCAGTGCAACATGCCAACCTAACTTTCATGTTAGAACCAGCACTATATGCTACAGGCAGTATCAAGATAATGACAATGATTAATAGAAGGTGTAAATGCAAATGTCAGATTAAATGTTAGTTCAAATTCCACGTCATCACAGTAAATACAGAGAACACACGCACATGCAAGAATGTATTAAGAAACCTTTGATATGGAAAATTGCATTTTCAGCTTTTGCTGTGACTACAACAATGCAAACAATCATACTGAATTACTAAAAATGTAATTTTATGTTGCGTACAAAAGGTTTTATTCATAAGCTACAATTCCTTAGAGCTGAAATGAAATTTCATGTATTTTAAATTAACCTCAAACTCTCAGTACAATTTATTTGAGCAATTGGACACAACACACAATAGATTCTTCACAAATTTGCAAGACTGGAATCTCTCAATTAATGGATGAATTGCCACAAAACTTTGTACAAACATCTGTGGTAATCATGGGATAAACTGGAAAAACTTTGGCTGTCTGATTTTTCACATCACGCCATCATCAAGTCAAATTTGACATTTATTCAGCACCGGTTTATCATTAAATACATGCAAAACTAATAACATGGCCTCATCTGCACCTTGTGTTTAGTGTTAATTAGCAAATGTCATAATACTTCAGCTCCACAGAGCCTCTAGTGTGTTTTTATTTACTCATGATGAAGTTTTATTCCCACGGGAACAGACCCTTTTGCAGAGTTGATATTATGTTCTATATTGCCTTTTGTTTTTTCATTATTCATTACAAATAGATAAAATCAATTACCATCTCACAGCCTGGTATGTATTAATATTTACCATCTGACATCCAAGACAAAGTGTAAAATTAAAATAATGTTGAAGTCCTATACAAATGAAGTGAATGCAGCACCTCAAACGGCATCTCTCAGTGACGTCACTAGAGAGCGAGTGAGTGTGGCGAAAGAGGGAGGGAGCTACACCGTGAAAAGCCGCTAGTGTGTGTTAAGTGTGTGTGCGTGGTTGTGTGTGCGTGTATGTGTGTGCGTGCTCGCGCGCGCGTGTGTGTGTGTGTGTGTAAGAGAGAGAGAGTACATAGTGCCGTGCTTTTCGAAACAGCTCTACAATCAGCACTGAGCTGACAGGATTTAATTTGGGCCACGGAACAGGCGTGTTATAAGCCTAGTGGATCGCTTTCTGGACTAATTGTCTACAGAAATCACTTTTCCAGCCATTGCTGCAGACAGGAGCTTTATTTCCTGCCCTAGCAGCAGTCGATGGGAACCTGCGTGTTGCCTACAGCTGTGTGAGTATGATGTGATTCATGTGTAACATGTTGAACTTTGCTTTCAGTGGTGTAGTTTAAATGAAGTGACATGCCAGGGTTATTGTGGCTCCAAACGGACTTCACAACACGCAACTGTACACATTGGAGCATAATTCGCAGCTGGTCAGAATTGAATATTGCTACACTGTTTGCTCATCATAGGACAGTGTCAGGCTGCCATGTTTTCATGCTTCCCATATCGCTGTTAAGGGATTTTAATTCAATTTAACACCATACATTGGCTAGCAGGGTAGCCTTGCCTTTGCAGCAGTTGCTCGTGGTTATAATTCTGCGCTTGCACGTGCGCTCTCATCAACCGCGCACGCAAACTCCGGCGCGCAGTCACGCACGCACGCAGCATCTTGTATCTGTGTGTGTGTGTGTGTGTGTGATCCTGAGACTTCAAAGCTCCACAGTACAGTAGGTGCAAACGGCGCGGTGTTGCTCCACCGTGATGCAGTGTGGTGATCAGTAACAGGCTGGAGGTGTGCAGCTCGCGGCTCTGATGCCAGCAGTTTTGCGGATGAGGTGAAGCAATGAGTGCCGAGGTATGGCTGTGTCAGTGTGGTAGATTAGCGGATAAACAGCCAGGCTGCCAGGGTAACCTAATGATTCACTGCTAGAAATAAAAATGGATGTCACCTGGTGATGTCACATTGGCATTAATCAACAGATAGCCTATTCCACTTTTGATGACAGCATCTGTGAATTACGCATTGATAATCCCCAGTCTGAACACAGAATGCTCGGTGGTAGGCTGTGCATTTTAAAATGTTCTCCTTCCTCACATAGAGGAGGGTATCTTTTAGATCTGATTAATACTGCTTATGAAATTCCCGTTTTGATTCTCAGCATGGGAAGTAAAAAGAAACAAACAAACAAAAAAAAAGGAGCCAAGCTTTGTTCCCAGGTGGTTCATTCATTGTACACTAGCCAGTTTCCAGTTTATGATCATAACAGGCACACAGAACCATTTTAGGAAATGAGGAACCTCACCTGGACTCCAACTGAGGGACAAGATCTTAATTATGTCACTTTGTCATAGCTCCTGCTGTGAAGATGCTTCTAAATGGCTCAGGAACTATTGGTGCATAGTTTGCAGAGCTGATTGTCTCAAACACAAACCTCAACCATAACTTGTATAGCAGCCAAAATGATGCTATGAACCAATAGAACCATTATAAGGATACGCCGTTGACATGTCATGTCTATTTATTGTTAAAACAACATATTTGACTAGACCTAAAAAAGAGAGATGGAGACATAGTGTGAATGTGGCTGTAATGTTCAAAAGCAGAAATAATGAACCATCAAGCACTCAGCTGGTGGTTTACTCTGAAGACAGTCTCATTCAAACAATGTGCTCAATCCAGCATTCTGCACAGGCTGCATGGATGCAACCCAAAGCATCGTTTTATTCTTCAAGTCTATGTAGGTACCGATTTAGCTCCTGACTTTAGTTCTTCTGCTTCCTTACTCCCTGCAGCCTTTTGTTTGAAAACAGGTATTATCTTCTTATTTGTGCCTGTGCAAATTGAATGGTGTTTGTTTTAAATGTTGTGTTACTTGCTCAGAAATGGTTTGGTCTCACTTTGAACTGGAGAATCTGCAGGAAGTTTAACATGAGATGCAGCTCAGCACTGTATGTCAAGTTGTTCTTGTAATAAAACTGTAACATTATTTAATTAATTATTATTAGATTATCCCATGCTCAATTATGTCTCATAAGTTGTTGCAGCAAATTTTGTGTTAAGACCATTTGCTACACAGATTTAGTGCAAAATGTTTTTTTTTTTACTCAAGAACTGATGAACATTGTTAAGAAATCCATCCAAAATACCTCATTAAGACCTTGAGGAACAACTTTGAAAAATCCATTGTGATTTGGTATCAAAAGGTAGAGACGTTTTGGAGATTTGGGAGAGCTGGCGGTCCGCCCCCAAGAAAATTCAACATCATTTGTTGTCTAGGGTTGTGCTGGTAAAAATGTTTGAACTACTTTTCTCCTGGGTGGATGAAAAAGGAAACACTAGTCTCTGTGTGGAAAACTGTGAATACAGTTAGATTGAGTGCTGTGATGCTGTCGGCACTAGTTGCTGATGTAATTTGCCAGAATGTGTCATAATGACTAGAGGTTTACAAAATTTACAGTTTCATCCGATTCACGGTTTGGTACGTTTTCCATACAGCCAAAAAGTAGAAATGCCAGAAAAATGTACTATATTTTTTAATGATTAATTTTATTTAAAGTTAAAAGTTGAAGCCTGACCATCTTCTTGGCTATCCTCTGAGCAGCTTTCATAGATAAAACAAAAACTATAAAACAAAAAACAGCTTCTTATAAATGGTATTACAGCAGCTAACAATCTTGATGTCAACCTTTATATAATTAATAACTAACTTTCAAGTTTTTTTCAGAAAGATGAGTATGTAGAAAGCACAGATGTGCTTGATGTGGTGCTGACATGGCAACATGAGAGTATCAGTGCTCAAGGGTTCACTACTTCAGTTTAACAGACTCTAGTGGAATGTAATCCACTTCCCTGAACAGGTTGGGCCCCTTTATAGCCATTTTGGCTACAGATTGGTGCCTGCCTCTATGGTGCCTGTGGCTTGGCCCTTAAGAAATATATAAAACAATATTTTTATTTCATATTATATATTTTTTGTCACATCAGTTGATTTGAAAAATCTTACTCTAGTAAAATAAAATGACCAGATATGCAAACAATTGATAAAAAGTATAGTAACTAGGGGTGGGCGATATGCCTCTAGACAATATTAGGAAATCCTTAAAAAGATATAGAAAATATGATTTTTTTTTTAGTCTGTATAAATAAATACAAATCTAAAATGTAGTTTGAAGTGCAAATCTCAACAGTTGCCAAATAAAAAAAAATACTCTTGACTCTTAATAATAATATAATTTTATATTTATAATAAAAATAACCATTTAGGTGTTCCGGGGGCATATTTTAATGCAATTTTGTAAATGAGAATAAAGGTTCTTGTATGTTTTATTTAAGGCATCTTATTTTGACAGTCTTCTTGTAAATTATGTGGTGGATTCTCTTAACACACTGTGCTCTTATTTTGAAAGCTTGACTGACTGGTGACAGAAACTCAACCTTATGCCGCTACACTGTCAAAAATGTTTGTAGAAAATACAGTAAAACACTGTCAAATTGCATCAGAAATACGGTGTAAAAATAAAAACTGAACATCACCGTAGTAGACGGTTTTAATTACCGTTAATTTAAGGAACAGTGCAATTTTTTTCATGTAAAATTAAAAGAGTAATACCATAATGTCACAAGGTCCCTAAAAATTAAGGTACTTTTCAGTCTAAATTAAAGTTTTTGCTAATATTTAGATTTAAATTTACAGTTGAAAACCCACTCACTGTATTTTTTACGGTGAAGTTCTGGCAACCACAGTTGCCGGTATTTTACCGTAAATTAAACAGATTTTTTTTTACAGTGTACATCAAAAAGTAGGAACGTTGCCAATATCATGATATGGATTTTTTTTAACCATTAAAAAATAAAATACCGATATTATCATGAACGATACGATATGGCACACCCCTAATAGTAACCATCAAAATGGTAAATCATTTGTGTTGTCCAGTGCTCACAATCTGTGCAGTGACAGCATCATAAAGTGTCAGCGAGTGGCAGCACTGTGGATCCAAATGGGAGCTATTGTATCTGTAATCCTGTGTATCACTTCTCCAGGTTGGTGGTTTAACATCCCTTACTGCTGGGCTGTCAGCATTAGACAGCACCATAGTTTTCAGGTAATGTCTGGCTCTCATTTATCAAAGGAACGTAGAAACCAGCGCAGATCTGATCTCATATATCGTCTTACGACAGGGTTCACGTGTCATTCATCAAACGTTCGTAGAGGATTTTTTTTCCTTCTATTTTTTTAAGTCACCTTTTTTAGCAAAGCGCATCGTTACAAATAACAACACAGAAGAGCAAAACAGATGTTTAAAGCAAGTACAGGAATTTGCAGCGAAGGGAGTTTATGTAATAAAAAGTATTTATTCAAGTTCAGTGAATATTTTAAGTTTTCACAGCTTTTTGGTTGAAGGAGGTAAATAGTGTTTTAAAGTAAGTTTTAATCCCAAAAGAAGAAGAATTTCTCAGAGTCAGAAAGTGAAACACTGACGTCCAACAGCTGCAACAACAAACTGGTTTTGTTTGGCAGCATAAAAAGTGAAAAGGAAGGAAATCAGTGGTGCTGTCAGCAGAGTAGCAGTGGAGCATTAAACTCCTAGTGAGGTTGGAATATTTCATTTTTACATTGTGATATATAAAGCCTAATAGCCTATATAATATCCAAATATTGTTATTATTATGATGGAGAGATATTATTCACTTCTTTACATTTAATAGAATTATGTCCCAGTCAGAGGAGCGTGTGGCAGCGCTGATTGGGAATGTTTCTATTCAGGCAGAACCGCTGGTGAAGGAGACGCTGATGCTCCGGTGTCCAGCCGAATAACGATAAATGGCAGAAAACAACAACATTTAATAGCCTCGCCTAGTATTCTGGTTAAAGAATTTCATGGTTGCAGGGTGTATTTATCATTAATGAGGTTTTAGTGATAAATGATGCAGCCTAAACATGCTTTGGTTTGTCACCATTAAAAACAAAACACCACAGAGTTTTATCAGCTCCAGGCATCGATACAATAGTCTAAGATCAATTCTCAGACTTGTGTGGACTTCACACTGACTCAAATTTGCGTGCACGAGCAGAGAGCAGACGTGAGATCTGATCGTACCCTCCGCTCACGTCCAGACTGATAAATGCAGAGCCTTGTAGAAATGATCGTACGCCCACTTTATACTCACTTTATGGCGTATGCTGGTTTGATAAAGGAGGGCCAGTGTGTCAGAGGAAACAGCCTCCAAACCTTCTTGGCCACTGTCACATTTTACTCATCATCATCCAGATGCTGTCTTAATGGCTTTTATGTTCATATGGATTATGGTACATGCCTACATGACCAAAGTAGGGACAAGATTGGCTCCCATTTGCTTTTTTATTATATGGAAAGAAATAATTGATTTGCCGATTGGATGGAAAGCACTATTTTCTAGAAAAAAACTGCTGAGAAACCCCCTTATTGTCAATATACATATGGAAGCCATCCATCCTCTGACTGCTCCAGGTCTCTAGTTTGTGGTTGTGAAGTTTCACGAGGCTGTTATTATCCTAGAGGTCACAGCAGCTCATTTTATACAGTTTTAAAATAATAAAATCGGGCTTATTGAATCTACAACTGTATCAGCTCTTACTATCCAATATATGCAAATCCAACGCCAAGCGTTTAGGGACCCCAGTGTGCAGAAATATTCAGATAAAATAGGCGAAAAATAAAACAATCTACTGCATGAGAAAAACTGGATCGTTGACTCCATGTTTTTTGCCTTAAACTACATGGATTATATGGATATATGTACACACATTCTGAGGTTTTCAATCTATATTGAAAATAGCTTCTAATATTAGTTAGGTTTCAATCTTTAAGAAGAGACTGAAGACCCACACTGACACTTGATCTATACAAATGACAATGATAAGTATCGCACTGCCGACCCCCGAGAGATAAAGAGAACCTCTTGCCCAGCAACAGCTAATCTCTCAATCCCCTGACACTTAGTGTCATATAGTGTTAGTACCAATGTAACAAAAATGCTACTACTACTACACTACTCAATGAACTTCAAGACAAAGCTTATCCGCACTCTGGTCGTGGGGGGCTGAAGCCGATCCCAGCTGACATTGGGTGAGAGGCGGGGTACACCCTGGACAGGTCACCAGACTATCACAGGACTTACACATAGGGCATAGGACAGACTATAATGCTTTCATTCGCTCCTACAGGCAATTTAGAGTCACCAGTTAAACCTAAGTGCATGTTTTAGTACCTGGTGAGAACCCACGCTGACACAGGGAGAACATGCAAACTCCACACAGAAGAGCTGCAGGCCGGAGTTGAACCGACGACCCTCTTGCGAGAGTGCTATCCACTACACCACCGTGTAACCCATTAGAACCTTTTCTGTGGAAGTCACACAAAGTACAGCTTACCAATGTGACGTAACCATCTGGTAAACACAGAAAAACAAACCAAAAGTTAAATAAAATACCATACCATTTGGCTCTAATCCCAATTTCATCCAAGTTCTTGCCATGAAACACAGCCAATCTTTCTTGCTCTAATGCCATTAGAACTTTGCTCATCTTTGCAAGCGGTATAGGGTCTTCTCAGGGAGTCGCTAGAACTCCTGATGGATTCTTATGTCATTGTAAATGGCAAATGGACTGCACTTACAGTACAGGCCAAAAGTTTGGACACACCTTCTCATTCAATGCGTTTCCTTTATTTTCATGACTATTGACATTGTAAATTCATCAAAACTATTAATGAACACATGTGGAATTATGTACTTAACAAAAAAGTGTGAAATAACTGAAAACATGTCTTATATTCTAGTAAGCAAAGGGTGGTTACTTTGAGGAATCTAAAATACAAGACATGTTTTCAGTTATTTCACACTTTTTTTGTTAAGTACATAATTACATATGTGTTCATTCATAGTTTTGATGACTTCAGTGAGAATCTACAATGTAAATAGTCATGAAAATAAAGAAAAATGCATTGAATGAGAAGGTGTGTGTCCAAACTTTTGGCCTGTACTGTATATAGCACACACATTCATACTGGTGGCCGAGGCTGTCCTAAACGGTGCTACCTGCCACCATTGGGAATTCATTAACACACTGATGAAAGCAGTATCAGTATGTGAATGAATTCCCAACTGAGCCACAGCTGCCCCATACCCAAGAAACTTTGCCAGCTGGTCTATCTCTGTGTCTGTCATGTTCAGCACCAGTGAAAGGGTTGCGTCAGGCTTTAGCAGTCTGCTATATGACAGTGACTAAGGATACTTGGCACCACAGCCCTCAGGAATGTGCCAGAGCTCCTCGTTTAGCAAGCATATACCATCGTCTTTGAGAACCCCACAAGCCTCTGTCTGCTTAACAAGGAGTTCTAACACACACAGCATTTTTTGAGACAGAAGAACTGGAATCAGCTGACCACGTTTTCCCCTGATGACAATCCTTGAGAAGTGTCTGCAGATTTTTTTTTCTTCGACTTAGCAGTGCCCAGTCCACAGCCTCATGTGGATCAGTGGAGTCCCTTAATGAAAAAAAATAGCTTCCCTGGTGTTCCTTTAACCTCCTGAGACCCAAGCTTTAGTTTGGTAAGTATTGTTAGTTTCTCCTAGATATTTAGGATTAGTAGGACATGATAAGTACAAAAACAAAGCATTATTAAAAACTAAGCGTTATTTTACTGTAGAACACAATTAATTCAAACCTGGTCTCACAGAAATCCGTGAAATAGCCACGGATTTCGCTTAACTCAAAATCCGTGGAATAGCCACGGAATCGCTCAAATTTCCGTGAAACTGACACGGATTTCGCTACAATGCAAGTTAAAGACAGTTAATAAGTTTTCCTATTGGTTTGTTCCAAGTCACGTGACTTTCAAGGTTCCGGCGGTCAGAACAAAAAACATGGCGGACGGTTCTCGCATTTTTAGTGAAAAAATTATGACTTTGTTTCTGCATAAAAATGGATTTTGATCACATTTCTAGCGAGAAATATGTTTTATTTTCTAAATATTCACTCAGTGAATGTACATAATCACTTTGTGGTGAAGATCTCGCCAGAAAAATATGACTGTCATTAACTTGCATTGTAGCGAAATCTGTGTCAGTTTCACGGAAATTTGAGCGATTCCGTGGCTATTCCACGGATTTTGAGTTAAGCGAAATCCGTGGCTATTTCACGGATTTCTGTGAGACCACGTTGATTAATTCATCAGTGTGTAAATATGTTCATTTCCATACATTTACAGCTTCTCTTTGAAAGAACGATAGCAAAATCTATTTGTTGTCAAATGAATACTTCCTGATTAGCAGTCGTAGCTTGTTGCTATTGCTAAAAATAGTCAAATTTGTACAGAATCTCAAACTACAAACATTATTAAGCACAAATAAACACGTTTTAACCATAAAATCTGATCAGGTTTTGTACCTGGTCCACTTTTTTCTGGGGATAAGCTGTTGATTGACTTTACCAAGATGCTGCCATCTGATTTTTACACTCCTTGATGTATTTTCTAGAGTGTGTACTACTGAGAACAACATGTCATAGTTAAGCAGAATGAAGTATAAAGGTCCAGCAAACCTAAAATGTAATGTCCACATATGAGGACGCAGGTTCTCAGGAGGTTAAAGCTGTAGCTGAGATCATCTTATTCCACTTTTCATGATTGGCGTCTTTAAACCCAGTAGCATTCTTTACAAGGTCTTTGTTGTTTGAGATTAAACCCTGAGCTTTTAATAGTTTGCTTTAACCAGGGCATTCTCAAGTTTATTTGCAAGTGATGGAATAAAGAACTTGTTTATGTCACTTTCATACCCACATGTAAACTTGACAGCTTTGACAGTCTCCATGTACTTCTTTGGATAAATGAGATCCTCCGTTGTTTTTAAGTTGGTGACTCTCCCAGCATTGTGATTCAGCCTTCCAAATTCTCACATCTTCTCTCACACATTCTGTTTGTACTTGTCGGATGAGCCACCTTTATTTAACAAATGCTGCCCAATATCAATCATGTTTTTATGATGTCAGTGATTAGGTCAGGATTCATGCCACAGATTACTCCCCAAAGTTCTTTTTTATTGTGCAAAGGCACAGGCCCTGTGTATTTACACATGGACTTGGCACGGTTCTTTCCTGGTTTAAGGGCGACTGATACAGGTCTAAGTTTACAACTACTCATATGTCACCACCAAGGTTATAATAGTTTTGGATTTTTCATTAGTTTTAGTTTTAATTTCGTTGTGAATTTTTGTTTTCAAATTCAGTTAGTTTTAGTTAGTTTTTAGAGTGAGTTTGCTAGTTTTAGTTTAGTTTATATTTTTTGAAAATGCTTAGTTTTAGTTTAGTTTTTATTAGTTTTAGTGTTAGTTTTCGTTTTTTTTGTAATGGGCTATATGTTGGGTGTGACATTCAAAGTGGTCATAATAAATTTTGCCTTTATTTCCTTTGGTTTATCCATCTTAGCCCCAATAAGGTTATTAACTCTTACAGTTCTGGGTGTTTTGAATTTTGGTTCTAGTGTAGACATCCCAGTCTCAGTAAACATATTTACCATGTGTTGCATGTTCAAATAGAAACACTGAATTATGAATGAAAAAAAGTTGACAAAAACGAAAACTAAGGACATTTTCACTATAATTTTAGTTAGTTTTAGTTAGTTTTGTAACCACGCAATACAGTTTCAGTTAGTTATCGTTTTTTTTTAAAAACTCTAGTTTTTATTTTTATTTCAGTTAACGAAAATGTTTTTTCAATTCTAGTTTTCGTTATTTCGTTAGTTTTCGTTAACTATAATAACCTTGGTCACAACAGGACCTTTCTTGTGAAAAGTATTGACAACATGCACAGTGCATGAACTCCTTTTACCTGTGCTTCTTCAATTGGCCGTTTGGATGCCACTAGTTTCCCGGTTCCAGACTCCATAAGAGCATTATGTGCAATGTTTCTTTTGTTGTGAATATAATCTAGTTGTATTTTTCTCTCCTTGGAACCTCTGGAAGGCATAGAGCTTTATCCACATCAAGTTTGTTTTCATGTGCACTTCGTCTTACACTGTTTTTTTGTACACTCTCTTAGTAATGAAGATGAATGTACCCGTTGAGGAGTGTTGTTTGGACCAGTGGCATCATCCATCTGAGTCTGGCTGTCAGTAAACACACATTTTATAATGACACATTTCTGATAAATATTTGGCTCTATTTTCTCGTTTAAAGTGTATGAAATTGAACATTTGATGAGAACTTTTCACTGGGTGCCTAGTTCTACACAGTGTACCTTCTGGTGAGTTTTTCTGTTGTGCTTATATCCATCTGAGCCTTAAAATGAAGGGACTGGCAGGATTTTCCATGAATAATTATTTTTCTTTAAGAAGTCTTTTTATTGTTTTTTGATTGCATTAACTTCATTGTATACCTCACATGATTTAGGCTGAAAACGGCCTTAGATGACATCTTCTAAGAGATTTAAAAACAGATTCAGATACGTTCTGAATCACCATGAGCCTTTCTAAGTGCAACATACTTTTGTTCTCCATTGGGAGGCATCACTTCCATGGTCATAGGTCATTTCTTCTCCTTCTTTAATGTCGTACAGCGCAAACAAACCAAGATGTGAGTTTCCATTCACCTCAACCTTACAGTGAGGAGATCTTTGTATATCACTGATTTTTCGCCCAAATGATCATTTCTTGACTTAAAAAAACATAAAACAAGGGGAAAAACAAATATCACCTCAAATTCAAAGCCTCACTGAGATAGTATAGTAATATAGTAAAGTATAGCCACCTGAATTAAACATAAATGCAACAAATGATGGGTGGTACATTTTCCTTCTGCTCTGATATTGTGCATCAGTTGTCAGATCTCCCCATAAATTTCAGGCTTTTGCAAATACCACCATTGTATGATATTAGTCTAGACCTCAATAGGGCTGGGCGATATATCGATATAAAAAATGTATCGATACATTTTTAAATGTGATGTGGAATTAGACCATTTCGCATATATCGATATAGTTCAAATTTGCGCTGTGATCCTTGCTCCAGGCAGTAGAAATATGAAATAGCAATAAAAAATAGTATAAATACTAAGACCTACAACAAAAATGAAACATGAGTAAATGTACATACCGTATAGTCATCATTTGACTCATAAAATCAACAAATATAATATTTGATATTTATGATTGGGACTGGTGTTGATTAAAAAAATAAACCATGAAACGAGAAAATAATACAAATGTAGAATATTTCTAAAGCTTGATTTTGGAAAGCACTTGGTTTTATGAGTGTGTTTAAGTGAAACCAGAGTCAAATTTATTTTTATTTAATATATTTTTACTATTTCAATGTGCACTTTACGGAGCTTTGATTTTGCTTTGATTTATTTACAGTAGGCATGTGTATTTAAACAAACGGTTTCAATAAAACTACTTGTGACATGTCATATTTGGCTTTGACTTTGACTGAACATTTGCTCTCACTTTGCGATAAAAATATCAAAATATATATCTTACATCAATATTCAGCGTAAATATATGGGGATATGACTTTTGGTCCATATCGCCCAGCCCTAGACCTCAACAGATAGTAGCTGATTTGAGATTAACTGCAGTTTACAGTGTAGAAGTTGTCCGTTATTTGCCACAGTCCACTTCCATTTAGGTGGGGTCACTTTCCTTTGAAGTTCCTTCCTTAGGACATTAGAGAGACATGAACTCTGAGCAAGTAGTCGGCTGAACTTATTTATCCTTCCATCGTTGGGAAAGGTCCACTGACAGAGGATTGGATTTTCAGCTTGCCAAGTTTGTTAAAAAGTCATTTTTCATTTTGTAAATATTTTTTCAAAACTTGTGATTCTCCTTTCCCTGTGTCAATGAGGGCAATAGTTTGATCCCAGGATGGTTTGACCATGGTGCTTGGATAGCTGCATGTGATGATCCTTTCATTGTTTACATCACTGATAGCACTTTCTCTCCTTCACATCTGGCACAGATTATTTGTCCCTCTGTGCCTTGTGCTTCTTCTGTATCCAAGTGTTAATTTCATGTTTCTCCTCGTGAAAAACACTTTTTTTACTCCTTGTTTGCTGTTTAATAAATTGTTTTCCAGCTCTTTCACACTTAGTTCAGGCAGTGATTGATATTTATTTTTTTAACCATATACCCGGTGATGGTGTATTTCTTACAGGGGGTCCAGAAGTTGTTGCTGATCCTGCTCCGTTTTGGTTCAGCACCAAGTTTTTACCAGATGTCAGCGTTATTAGCCTGTTTAGGTGCTTCTTTAACAAGTCTTGGGAAAGATACTGTAGCCACAATATTTTATCCTGTTAAATATTACATATTGCTTCTGCCAGTATTAAAATAACAGCACAGTTTTAAAGGGACAAACCAGTAGTTTTGCACAATCATCCCAGAAATTCCTTTGTTTGCAACTTACATTAGATAGATAGATAGATAGATAGATAGATAGATAGATAGATAGATAGATAGATAGATAGATAGACTGACTTTATTTATCCCAAGCTGGGAAATTACAGAAAATATTTCCCCATTTGTGCAATTCCCCAGTTCTGTAATTATTACATTTGTTTTGATGGTGGTTTCACTTTATTTTAGAATGCTTTTATATCAAATGACTGTTGTACCGTATCAGTCTGAACCAGAGCTGGATCAGCTGTAACACATATTTTACTGCTATAAATAGGACTTTATGGTACTGCTGTTAAGTCAGAGCAAGGCAGATAAGCATTGGACAAATCCACACGTGTGACAAGCCCGACTGATTTCTGTGCTTTCTCGTAGGTTCACAGTAAAGCTGATAAAGTTGTTCATTCTCCTAGATCAATGTTTTGACTGGAATGAATCTCCACCATGGAAATTAGTTTCATAGGCAAAATGACAGTGAGTTATAAATGGTCTGAATTTTAGACACAGATATTTGAAAGGCTCAAATATGGCTGCTGTTGGGAAATAGGATTGAGGAAACCTTTAGAATTAATTTATCTGACTCCAACACAAAAACCTTTCACTTATTTCACTTATCTGGGTTTAATTTACGTTTCCCTGACAACACATAGGCTGGTCAGTTTGCGAAGTCTGTATGCAGTTTATTTTCCCTAAACCCAGTTTTATAGCCTAACAAAAGTTTACGAAGAATGTCATCATCATCATCTGCCTTACACCCTACTGGGGTATAGGCCGTCGACAAGGGACCTCCAGAGTTCACGGTCACTGGCGTTCTTTTCTATCTGCGACCAGGTGCCTCCCAGTCTCTTTGTGTCTGCCTGTAGGTCCCGGCGCCAGGTGTTTTTAGGACGTCCTCTGCTTCTCTTCCCTTGAGGGTTCCAGGTCAGAGCCTGTCTGGTGGTGTTTGGCACTGGTTTGCGTAATGTGTGCCCGATCCATCTCCATCTTCTTCGTCCAATTTCGTCTGCTGCTGGGGGTTGTTTTGTTCTTGTCCACAGATCGTTGTTGCTGATCTTGTTCGGCCAGTAGATTTTCAGGATTCTTCTGAGACATTTGTTTAGGAAGGTTTGCACTTTATTTATTGTGATCTTATTGATTCTCCATGTCTCTGCCCCATAGAGCAGGACGGATTTTACATTGGAGTTAAAGATTCTGATTTTAGTCATTTCCCGTATCTCTCTAGAGTTCCAGATGTTCTTGAGAAGTAGAAATGATGTCCTTGCCTTACCTAGCCTAGCTTTTACATCTGCATCTGTACCACCCTGACTGCTGATGATACTCCCCAAGTAGGTGAAGGACTCTACCTCTTCTAACATGATGTCACCAAGGGTGATCGGTTCCGTACTAGTTCTATTTATCCTTATGTTTTTCTTTTGTTTTTTTTTTTACTAAGAATGTAGGTTGATCTTTATGCAGACGTTGCCTCCTTAAGATCTGCTGATTTGTCAGTTTATTCAATACGTGTACACAAGTCATGCCGCTGGGTAGAGCTGTCTTGTATCCCTCTGCTCAACAGACATGTCCCGCAACTTTGGTTTGCAACAAACTGTCAAATCACCAACTCCTGCCTTGAGATAAACCACCTGCAGGGAAGATAACTGGAAACACAGATTTTGCGACAGACACATACAAAATATATCTTTTTGTGGTAATAGAATCTTACTCTAAATAAGGCAGAGGAATTTTCTCACACAGCATTTCATTGTTTGCATGCAGTAAGCAGAGGGAGTAAATGCATTTTGTTTAACCATAGTTTAACAACTCATTTTAATATTAGCACATGAGCATTGTAGCAAAGCAGCTTACGTGATTAATCTATCACCACAGAGAGAGGGAGTACACACACACACACACACACACAGACACACATACAGAGAGAGGGAACACACACACATCACACAGAGACGCACACACACACACCCACACACACACACACAGACAGAGACACAGACATACATGGTTATTCTAACACTGCCTGAATTAATTAAGTGAAGTAAAATGATAATTCTGTGATTTAATTTTGGACAGCCTCACCAACAGCAAATTTCAATAAAAGTTGTTCAGCGCAAAGGGAGACATCTAACTTGAAAATTAGTATAAAGATATACTTCAGAAAACATACGACATTAGAAATGAAACCCTGACTTTCATTTATTTTAACTCTATTTTAACTAGCTTTACTAACTTATGCTATTCTAATTTTATATTTTACTTCCTACTGCTGCTGAACAGATTCACCCAAATCAATCTATGTATTGTCTGTTATTGTAATGAAATGCCAGTCCTGTGCATAACTGGTCAAGCCTGGTGCTTCCCTTTCCATTGGACTACACAGGGCTGATTGCCTTGCAGGACTCAGAGACAATTGTTAATGGGCTGGTTATTTACACTCACTGGCCACTACATTAGGTACACCTTGCTAGAACCGGCTTGGAACCTTTTTTGCTTTCAGAACTGCCTTAATTCTTTGTGGCATAGATTCAACAAGGTGCTGGAAACATTCCTCTTTTTTTCCAATTTTTTTTCAATTCAATTCAATTCAATTGGCTTTATTGGCATGACGTAACAATGTATATATTGCCAAAGCAAGCATCAGAAAAAAAAAGATAACAAGATAAGGAAAGTAATATTTACAATAAATTATTATAATTCTATTTTTCATTTTAAAAGAAAAGAAAAACTAATAACAATAAAAGAAAGCAATATTTACAATCAACATATAATTTATACAATCTAACTGTCCCAGCAAAAAAAAGAAAAAAGAAAATAAAATAAAAACTAAAAACAAAACAACTAACAGCTGTGTGTCACTCGCTGTCCCTCAGTGTGTGACAGGCAGAAACATAGACTGCTGCTAATCTACAGCTCTGTGACTCTTCCCCGAGGAGGAGCGGCAGTTTTTCCTCATCTGACCATTTTAAAAAACCTTTTTTGACGGATTCAAATTTTTGGAAATATGTTTCTCTAATTAGTTCATATTTTTTACATTTGGTGAGGAAGTGTAACTCTGTTTCTCAGCTTTTTTCTTTATGTTTATGCCAAATTCTAACCCTACCAGCTAAATGTTGCAGAAATCGAGATTCATCAGACCAGGCAATGTTTTTCCAATCTGCTATTGTCAAAATTTTGGTGAGCCTGTGTGAACTGTAGCCTCCGTTTCCTGTTCTTGTGTGGTCTTGTGCTGCTGTAGCCCATATGCTTCAAGGTTGGGACTGCATACGGTATGTGGCTACTAAAGAGGCTGGACTAATATGAGTCACACAATGACCAAACAAGTGTCTTATTCCCACCTGAGTCCATACCTTCCACTCTGTCTCTGTGAAGCCCAGAGTCACAAATGTAAACACCATCTAAACCTTTCAAGCCCTCGTAGGTATGGCTTCTCTCTTTAGAGAGGAAACGTTGAGCCCTTTCTTCCTGCTGTTTAAAAAAACCCGCTGCATCCACTCAATGCTGCTGTTTTACCACCATGAAGGTTCTTATCTCTTGTCCCAGTTCTGTGTGTAGGGACAGCACTGGTTTTGTTGGACCTTGCCTGCTCAGGCCCAGTGACCTGCAGAGACTGCCGTGGCTTTAAAGTCCATATAAATGATTATATTCAAGCCCTTTAGCAGCCACAAAGCTTGTTCCTGTGTCTGTTTTACTCATTCAGTAACAGTGTGAATGAACAGCTGTTCATTGAATAGCTTGTCATTCAAAAATAGTGTCTGCTTTCTTCTACACACACCCTCTTGTCATACTTTTGTCAACTGCTAATTTGCCTTATAATGTTTGATTAGGTGGCAAAATTTACTTCATCATATGCACACACTGGTTATTCTTGTTGAGATGTTGGGGGAACAGAGTCTGAGGGAGAACAAAGAAATATTAATAAGGCTAGTGAGTTTCTCTGTTTTTGATATAGACTGTATATAAATAATGGACGTAGTCACCGTGACGTCACCCATTTGTGGCCCGTTGAAAGCATCGAGTTTAGCGTTTCACTAGTCGCCATCTTGTTTCCGATACGGGGAGCAGACCATATTTGGACTGTGGAGGAGGAGAGGGATCTGATCACTGACTACAGCCTCTCTACACCTCAACCTGACTGAGAGAAGTCACTGCTAATTCATGTTAGCATTAACTGGAGCATTAGCTGGGATGTTCGCTTTGGCTAGCAAAAAACAAAAACAAACTGTATGTTACTTACCGAAGAAAACTGAACAGTGACTCCTTGGAGTGTCTGTTAGTCCAACCAAATGCCGAACAAGATATTTTTACTGAACAAAATGTTCAAATAAAGTCATTAAGTGAAAATACAGTGAAAGGGTCAAAGTTATGAGACCAAACCGCTAAACGTCCTTTTTTATACCTATATAACGTTATATATAACTTTAACACTTTACCGCGGATACACATTGTTCTGCTCACCTTGTTTGCCACCTGTCAATCAAAGGAAGCCACGCCCCAAATCATACGATTCTTTATCTTCTATTTTCTTCTAAATGGGGCCATTATTTGAACTATTAACATCAAATTGTCTTGAAGATTTTTTTCTAGCGATTGAGACCATATTGTTGTCATAAAAAATAATTCTGAGTTAATAAATCAAGTGAGAAGTTTTCTCATTTTGCATTGAAATGAATGGACAGAAATCTTTCTGCAGCCAAACTTAGCATCCCCTGTTGGAATTTTTGGTAGAATGCAGCTTAAGGCACTTCCTGGTTTGCCTCCCTGCTCAGGTTGCCGCCTGGTTTTTGACAAATGTCTGCTGCACAGAGAGGCTGAGATCAGAGATCTGATCAGGACGTTCATGTGATTAACTGGCATCAGAATAGTTTTTCAGCCCACTAGCTCTCATTCAGTCCATGTAAAACAGCATCTTTTTCTTTCTGCTCTTTATCTTTTTAATTTCCCAGCATCCTCTCTTTTTTTGGAGTCCTCTCTCTTGCTGTTTCCCTGTCTGCCTGCCATCCTCTGATGTGTACTAGAGTTGATGGCAGCAGCCTTAATGTGAGATCTCCTGCTATCGGTCATAATTGACGAGCCTCCCTCCAACTACAACCTGCACTCTTCTTTTCCTCTGTGCAGTGGGACAAGCACTCATTTATTTTCCATACTGCTCAGTATTATTACTGTGTCTCCATCATTTCCTTCCTTTTCTTCTCTCTATCTCTCTGGCAACCCTCTCCTTTTCCCTTTCTTTCACTTGCTCTCATTTGCATAACATTGTTGCACAGGATGTCTTTCATCTTTTCAGTATCAGATTGGAAGGAGGGAAAATGACTTTACCTTCCCTGCCGTATAATAAAGTACTCTATCTTAGAGTTCAGATCAGGAGTGCTGAGCCCCCATACAGCAGTGTGAAGGGATATGGAAACCATTTAAAAGTCGGGAAGTTAATTGTAGAAACGTCAAGGGTCAATGATAACATATTTAGTCACATTTATCAGCTGTTATGCAGATTTCTATGAGTGGGAGCAAAGAATCTCTTTCAAAGGGCTTGTCTGTGGTTCAGAATGCAGTGTACAAGTCTGGTGTGGGTGGACAGTGAGAGCTGAATCTGTGTGAACACGTTATCGTCTGGCAAATGTGTGGAGTCTTATTGGATTCATGTTGAGGCCTTTTCCCCGTCAATGCCTAATGTCTAGTCACGTCCTGAAGCTGCTCCTTCCCTCCAAATTCAGACATCCCTGTGGATTTTTGGCAGAATGAAAACTGGCATTTTGGATTTTTCCTCAGAATCCAGAGATCTATCGTCAGTGAAAAAGGATGGAAGCTTTTTCAACAGGGATCCAGATAAATGGCGTGTTGATAAGGAAGGCGAGGTGTTGCCTGCTCTGAATATTTAAAGCTGTTCAGGGCTCTGTATGCAGGTCAGCTCTCCATGTGGCTTCTTTTTAAGACGAGAGTCAACACAGAACTCTATTTAATGGTCAATTAATTCATATTTTTTTTATATTTATGCATTGTAATGGAGATACTTGTTTCAGGGTTTAAAGACACAATACATATTTTAAAGAAAGAGTCTTAAATCATGGCTATAGCCAGCATACAAATAAAAAGCTGGTCACTAATAAAACTTGTTAACATTGGGGGGGAGAAGATTACCTGAAATAAATAACAGCTCACTTGATAAATTCAGCATGATTTAGTACATTCAACAGCCATATCATACTCACCCTACAGATAGTTTTATGCCTCTCTCTTTTATCTCTCTTTATATATAAATATATATATATACACTACTGGTCAAAAGTTTTAGAACACACCAACTTTTCCAGAATTTAATTGAAAATGATGCAGTTTAATGTCTCAGTCTACTCTGAAATTAATGCACATTTGCAACATTTAAAATTCTTTATTGAGCATGATAGTGTTTTGAAAATAAAAAAAAGATTCAAAATCACATTTTATGTTGAACTAAAGGACTAAAAAAAGACACAAAATGACTTACAAAGACACCAAAAGACACAAAATGACCAAAAAAAGACACAAAATGACTTACAAAGACATGAAAAGAATTCAAAAAATGGACAAAATAGCCCAAGACTCCATAGAGTTAAGTTGTTAACCCATTTCTTGTTCCCTGAAAAAGGCCTACTTGCATAATTCTGAAATGTACATTATTTTTCAGTTTTGGTTAAGCTTACCTTTTTTTATTTACCTCTGGCAGTTCACCACTTACCTTCGTACCCTTTCAAGCTGTTCATTTGACTTGAACTGCATTTGAATTTCAATAAAAAATGGAAAAATTGGGGTGTTCTAAAACTTTTGACCGGTAGTGTATATATATATATATATATATATATATATATATATATATATATATATATATATATATATATATATATATATATATATATATTTCTAAGCTTATGTTACCAGCACCAGACCTGGACTAGCAGCAAAGGTTACACAGGCTGGTGAGCCTTAAGTTATGATTTCTTTTACTAAGATAAAGTTAAAGTAAGAAAAGTAAGATAAGTTAAAGTGTTTAACATTAATGCTTAAAGTGTTGAGTTGTATCGATAACTTAACAGCAATCAAAGAAACATGAAGACAGTAATTCAAGCCTCCAGCACCACCTATTCCAATTTTGCTCAGCCACTTTCTGGTTCGATCAGCGGCTTCATGTAAATGCTGCGTAAAAACATTGCTTGTGCTGTTTGTCACGCCACATGTATGAAAAGTGAACTTGTTGTGAGGATGTGAGGATGTGCGGACTGCGGACCAAGTGCTAAATGCCTTATTTAAATACATAAATCAAAAATACACCCAGGAAAAAAAAAACGTTTTTCCACCTTCCAAAACCTCTTTTAAATATGAGGGGGGTAGATAATATTTCTTAGGATTAATATGGAGAGCAATATAAACCGAGCGAAACAA
This sequence comes from Centropristis striata, assembly GCF_030273125.1. NCBI lineage: Eukaryota > Metazoa > Chordata > Actinopteri > Perciformes > Serranidae > Centropristis > Centropristis striata. The sequence goes on from NC_081530.1 coordinate 4,887,051, forward strand.
ATTTTCCACAGATAACCTGCCTTAATCACTGTGTCTAATCGCCGACTGTTTATTCTTTTTGTTTAACTTGGAGATGTTGACGATAGATGTACACAGCAATCCATGGCGCACAGGTGGCAAATCGCACAGATCCCTCTCTCCGCAGAGAAAAAAAAATCAGCGTGGGTGGAAAAATGCATTTGTAAATAAGTCAGGAGTGGTGCATAATTAGTCCATATGTGCTGATAAATTAGGTCAATAAGGTGTAGACAGAAGGTGTAGGCCGCCCTCGGGCACATTGAGCAGTCAAGGTGGACGCAGCCGATCCCTCACAGTCACCCCCTCTCTGTAATGTCCACCTTGAAGGGGTTAAGCAAGAGATCACATGAATGTAAAACTTCTTAATACTTAATGTAAGACCACGCTCAAGTTCACATTGATTGGGACTCCACAGGGTTAAAATATTTGCATTTGCATTTTCTCAGAATTTCTGTAATTGTCTAAAGGAAGAAATCCCCCAACCCATGTCAGTGTCAGTCAGTGTCAGATTTTGGATTGGGAGGT